>NC_135340.1:25445248-25755248 GCF_023851605.1 Tamandua tetradactyla
GGTTATTTTGAGATAAAATGAGATAGCTCGCATTTGTTTAGGGTGCATCTGCATGTTGATTAAGACACTGAGGTGAAAAGCCACTACTCTATTCTGCCTGAATTCTCATGTTCAATACAATGCCTATTTCACAAAGTTATGGGAATTATATAAGGGACATGAAAAAGTTATCTAATAAGTTGGTCTGCTGATGTATAGGTCCTTTGTTATAATACAATTTCAGAGGCTCTTTTCAAGCTTTCTTTCACTGTCCCAAATGGCAAGACTATACTTACATCCTATGAGCTCGTCTGTGTTCGAGGTTTTTGTATTGGTTTAAGGTTGTGTCTCTGGATGATCTGTACCACGCATGACAATTCATGCTGGTCTTTGACATGTTCAATATTGACACTGCAGCTAAATTGATTGGTCAGTGATTCACAATCTTTAAAATGGATCAAATCAAGCTTGCATTACTTTAGTTAGCATTTTTCTTTTTTATGACCCAAATGAATCTACCTTTCTCTCTCTCCCTCTTTTTTCCCTTCTTACTTACTTTCTTTTCTTCCTTCTTCCCTCCCTCCATCCCTCCTTCTCCCTCTCTGTCTCTTTCTTTCTTTCCCTCCCTTCCTTGTTTTTTCTTCCCTGTCTCTTTTTCTCTTCTCTCTTCCTCCTTCTCTCTCCCTCCTTCTCATTCCCTCCGTATTTTCCTCTTATTCCTTGCTATTCCTACAACTCACAGACTGAATTCCTTTCCCTCTTTCTTATGTATACCTGCCAAATATTTGCAATTTGTTAGTTTATTGAAGCTAGGTTTTCACATAATCTGATAAGCATCCATAGCTCCTCACCCTAATCTCATCATTCTTATCTTTTAATACTTGGTGCAATGATACCAACAAAGCTTTCTCCCTTTATATTTATTTTGCCTTAAAATTAAGCCTCTTGTTTGGGGGTATTAAGCACCCACAAATAATAGAAATATTTCCAGTAAAATATCCTCAGTTCTCAGCTCCTTGGTTAAAAAGACAACAACTTCTTCTCTGTTCTATGTAGGCATGCTTTTCTGTATGCAGTTTAAAAAAGCTTTGACCTTTATGGCTGTGCTATCACATTGTAAATTCATATAATGATATTGAGCTTGCATCTAGCATGCTATGTTTTCAAAGCATTTTACCATTATTGATTAGCTATTTCACACAATATCCAAGCAAAGTAATCTGGTTGGGTCTTGAAAATACTAATTTTATTGATGAGGAAACTGACAGAGATACTGCCAGTTATCCAGCCATCAGGAACTCAGTGGCAGAGAGCACACGCCAAGTGCTGCTATGTCCACTGACTCAGTTATTCATCAGGTAAGCATTGTCATTGAGCGGGCAGACCTTTCGTGTGCTAAGAGGCACAGTGCAGCTTAATGGGTAGTATGGACACCATGTGCTTATGGTTAACAAATTCCTCTCTCTCTCTCTCTCTCTTGCACACACACACACTTCTAGAGCCAGATGACCTAGGTTCAAAGGCTGGCTTCCCCACTTGCTAATTGTGTCACCTTGAGCAAGTCACATAAGCTCTCAGGCCTCAAGGCTCTAGTCTGCCAAAATGAAGGTAGTCATATCACACTGTGTTCATGAGGATTAAAAGAGCAGTAATGCCCGACTCTCAGCACCTGGCACAAATGTGCATATTTCAAAAATGCCAGCTATGTTTCTGCATCCCCTGCTCCTTTTCTTTGTAATCTCTTTTATTGGTTGATGCTGACATTTGGTGTTAATTAATACAATTAATGCTATATTAATTTGCATTTTCCAAAACTAAAACCTGGCATTATATTTTTTCCTTAACTGCTCCCTACCCATTTTAAAGATCTTAATCAACATTTGTTTCTACTGGCACTTGAAACCAACCTTGGCTTTATCAGGATTATTCCTATTTTTCAGTGTGTGTCTAAAAAATCTGCCCTTAAACTGCCTAAATCCCACCAGCCACTCTTTCTTCTTAGGTTTTAATAAAGTACTTACTTAATTTATCAAAAGTTTATTCAATAATCTTCTAGTCTGAGCTAGTGACTGTCCTATGCACAAGGTATACAGTAGTGAGCAAAGATAGAATTCCTGTTTCCTGGAGCTTTCAATCCATTGGGAATCTATCATTTGCTGGTAATGCCAAACAGCACATTTTGGAGCTGCAGTTACCTCCAAAGTTTTCCATAACAGGCACTTTACACACCTGGAAGGAAAGAATTGTTTTTCGTTCATGGCAATTTCTGTCTGGTGATAAAAGGCACTGTTCTAGGCCTAAGGAATGATAGATCTAGATACTGGAATTATTTATATATATACATACACATACACATTTCTTTGCATAGACACATCTAAATTGAATAAAATCTAAATTGAATAAAATGAATCAATGGAGTCTAACTTATCACACAAGTGATACATATGCAAGATTTTTTTGCTGTAAATGGTGCAGTTTATTATTATTTTTAGATGACTACTAAGACAGTGTGAGAACTCACATCAAGACTAACTTTCCTGAAGAAGGAGGGCTTGTATGCAGACAGAAAGCTGGGCAAATAAAGAGGTTGACTGGGATAGGGTGGAGGGTTTACTAGAAGCTTCCATTTAAAAAAATTTCCCTCATGTATTAGTTTGTTAAAGCTGCTGGAATGCAATATACCAGAAATGGAATGGCCTTTAAAAGAGGAATTTATTATGTTACAAGTTTACAGTTCTAAGGCCAGGAAAATGTCCAAGTTAAGGCGCCATCAGGAGGTTACTTTCACTCAAGAAAGGCTGATGCCATCTAGAACACCTCTGTCGGCTGGGAAGGCATGTGGTGGCATCTGCTGGCCCTTGTCCCCAGTTCTGTTACTTCTCGTCTCTGATGCCAGTGGTTTCCTCTCTCAGCATCTGTGGGCCTTCACTTAGCTCCTCTGGGACACAACTCTGGGTTCTGGCTTGCTTAGCATCTCAGGGGAAGGCACATGGTGATGTCTGCTGAGCTCTGCCTGTGTCTAGACATCTGCTCTTTCTGTCAGCACTCCCAGCATCTCCAAACATCCACGTCTCTGTCAGCTCTGAAGCAAATATTTTCTAAGCCTCTGCATCTAAGGCTTCTCCAGATAAATTTCCCTTTTTAAAAGACGCTGGTAAACTAATCAAGACCCACCTTGAATGAATGGAGTCACATCTCCATTAAATAAAAAAGCCACACCCACAACTGGGTGTGTCCCACCTCCATGGAAACATCCAATCAAAATTTCCCACCCTAAACATTAGGTTTGGCACCACAAGATTCGATCAGGAATGAAAACATGGCTTTTCTGGGGTAATTAATAGTTTCAAACTGGCACCCCCCCCCAAAAAAAAAGAATCCCTGAAAGCAAATTTTAAAATCTCAACAATAAAACCCCAAACAAAAACAACATAGAAAATGTCATGCATATAAAATGTCCTTTGGGGAAAGAACAAGTGTAGGATTTTTCTGGTCATTGACTTTAAATATATACATATTAGTTTTGCCCTTCATGTTTCATGGAATAAAAAGTTCTGCCTTTTTATTGCATGAAACTAAAATTGAGAGGGTGGGTGGAGAGGGGGAGGGGGAGCAGATGAGGTGCCCCTCTACCAGCTCCTGGGTAGTGATGTCTCACTTCTTCTTGCATAGTTTCTGGCCATTTCCCCCCCTGCATGCTATCTTGGGCAGCATCTGGGAGAAGAATTGGAGGGAGGGATGAAGCACACAATCATCCTGATACTTGGAAAATAGTTGTCATTTTGGAAGGAATGGAAGAAGGTCCTACCTAGCTCACTGTCATCTCAAGAACTGCCTGGAAGATTGGTAATGCCACTTATATTGTTAGGAGACTTTTGTGAAGGCTGTGTATGCTGCCATGCCTCTCATGGGGCCATTCCAGCCTGGACTCTTCAGGAATTTGGACCAGGTGCCTCCAGGCAGCCCTGGATTAATCATTGTGTAGATGTTGTCACTGGACTAAGCATGATGGATATTCCTGTCGGGCCACGACCCCCCCCCCCTCCAAGGGGAACCCCACGTGACTATTGGGTGATGAGAAGGAATATGGAATTGGGTTAGTACTGTTAGAGTAGAGCCAGGGCCTGCCAGCTTCAGGACCCATGTTAATCCCTGGCATAGTGGGGCAGAGGGAGTTGAGTGGTGATTTCATGCTACTACAGTGATTTTGTGGCCAGGGCTCATAGGCCCATTCCTTGGGGAAGGTTCATTCTCTGCATTGATCCCCCCATATTGGGGTGCCCTTGTTGTCAGTGTGGGACCCATGGAATTGGGCAGCAATGCTTTGTCCCAGGAACTCCTCCTGGAGGCTGGTTCACCATTCTGATCAGGACCTGGGGCCACATGCATATTGTGGTTACACAGAAGCCTGACTGTGGGGTTCTCTTGTGCAGCTGGGGCTGTGAGGAGGAGGGTGTGCTTGCGGTGAGGGCTGTGATCTCGGAGTCCCTGAAGAAAACCTGGTGGGATGGGGCCACCTAGCATCCCTTTGTTGGAGGGAATGTTGCCCAGCATGTGTAGCAGTCATAAATCTGATTACAGATAATAAGATTATTTAAGAATATTCTAACATAGACCTCTCATTAAAAAAAAATTGCACATGTGTTTTTTCCTTCACTAAAATATTTCTCTTGGAATAGATTCTGTAAATTTTCTCTTGGTAAAAATTCTCTCTCTCTCTCTCTCTCTCTCAACACGCACACACACATCATTTTCTACTAATATCTTGTTCTCTGCAATAGTCCCCACTCCTTGGCATTTTTAAAATACACATTTTCTGTAACAAGATCAAATGACTTTTCACAGAGCTTATCTTGAGTTCTTACAAGATTGTGCCTTTATTCCTATTTCACTTTGGAAAGGGTGACTAGAAGTATGGATTATAACCTACATATCTTCATTGAAACACTGAGTATACAAGATGGTTCATTCTATGCAGGAATGTCCATTTCACTTTATTATTAGAGTCAATAAATTATACTACTATTATTTAAGTTCCTACTATGTGCCAGTTCTTACCCTAAATGTTTTATATGAAATGTCTCATTTTTATTTAGAGTAACACTAAAGTAAGCCCTCCTAACAAATTTGTTTTAGAGGAGAATGTGGTGGTCATGCCCTCATGGGTGATGAAAAGATTACTTGACTCTGCATCTATATATATCATTATAGCCTGTACTATCACTACAGAACCAGACTGTCCCACAGTTGATGCCTATTTAGAAAAATTTCTGATTCATTGCCCATATCAATGCAAAAACAATAGCCTCAAGACTACTCTGTCATCGAGAAAGGTGTTTCATTTTGCCTTTTAGCAGAGATGAGATTAGAATTGTAGTCTCTGGTTTTCTAATTTGTGAGCAGCTCTACAGCTATTAGGTGGGCAACATGAAAATAACTAGTATTGCGGCCCAAAACTGACAAATTATAATTGGAATATGCACTTCAATATAGATGACTATAACTTATGATAAAATTGCTTTTATGACTACTTCTATTATTTATTTGATTTGTATAATGCTTAAAATAAGACTTATTTTAGAAGATCTCAACAAACCAATAACTAGTACATAGACTGACACAGTCATCAAAAAACTTCCAACAAAGAAAAGCCCAGAACCAGATGGGATCATGGGGGAGATTTTATCAAACATTCTAAGAAGAATTAACACCAATTCTGCTCAAACTCTCCCAAAATATTGGAGAGGAGGGAAGACTCCCTAATTCATTCTACAAGGCCAATATCACTGTCATACCAAAGCCAGATAAAGATACCACAAAAAAAATTATAGATCGATATCCCTTATGAATGTAGATGTATATGGCATCAACAAAATACTAGCAAACTAAATCCAAGAGCACATTAAAAGAATTATACACTATGACCAAATATGTTTTATTCCAGCCATGAAAGCATTGTCAAAATTAGCAGAATGAAGGGGGAGAAAATGACATGGTCATCTCAAATGCAGAAAAAGCATTTGACAAAATCCAACACTTCCTTCTTGATAAAAACACTTTGAAAACTAGGAACAGAAGATAACTTCTTCAGCATGATAAAGGGCATATAAGAAAAACCCAGATAACATCTTTTTTTTTTTTTTATGAATAGAATTTTTTTTAAATTTTTTTATTAATCAAAAAAAAGAAAAGAAATTAACACAACATTTAGAAATCATTCCATTCTACAAATGCACTCAGTAATTCTTAGTATCATCACATAGAAGTATGATCATCATTTCTTAGTACATTTGCATCGATTTAGGAAAAGAACTAGCAAAACAGCAGAAAAAAATATAGAATGTTAAAATAGAGAAGAGAATTAAAATAATAATACTAATAAAATATATATATATATATAAAGGAAAAAGAAAAAAACAAAAACAAAAGATACAAACACACAAACAAACAAACAAAAAAACATATTTCAGGTGCAACTTCATTCAGTGTTCCAACCTAGTTACATTACACTTAGGTATTATTGTGCTGTCCATTTTTGAGTTTTTGTATCTAGTCCTGTTGCACAGTCTGTATCCCTTCAGCTCCAATTACCCATTATCTTACCCTGTTTCTAACTCCTGTTGGTCTCTGTTACCAATGATATATTCCAAGCTGATTCTCGAATGTCGGTTCACATCAGTGGGACCTTACAGTATTTGTCCTTTAGTTTTGGGCTAGACTCACTCAGCATAATGTTCTCTAGGTCCATCCATGTTATTACATGCTTCATAAGTTTAGTCTGTCTTAAAGCTGCATAATATTCCATCGTAGGTATACGCCACAGTTTGTTTAGCCACTCGTCTGTTGATGAACATTTTGGCTGTTTCCATCTCTTTGCAATTATAGATAATGCTGCTATAAACACTGGTGTGCAAATGTCCGTCTGTGTCTTTGCCCTTAAGTCCTTTGAGTAGATTCCTAGCAGTGGTATTGCTGGGTCGTAATCCATTCTGCCATTCTATGTCTTTTGATTGGGAAATTCAGTCCATTAACTTTTAGTATTATTACTGTTTGGATAATATTTTCCTCTACCATTTTGGCTTTTGTATTATATATATCATATCTGATTTTCCTTCTTTCTACACTTTACTCCATACCTCTCTCTTCTGTCTTTTCGTATCTGACTCTAGTGCTCCCTTTAGTATTTCTTGCAGAGCTGGTCTCTTGGTCACAAATTCTCTCAGTGACTTTTTGTCTATAAATGTTTTAATTTCTCCTTCATTTTTGAAGGACAATTTTGCTGGATATAGGAGTCTTGGTTGGCAGTTTTTCTCTTTTAGTAATTTAAATATATCATCCCACTGTCTTCTAGCTTCCATGGTTTCTGCTGAGAAATCTACACATAGTCTTATTGGGTTTCCCTTGTATGTGACAGATTGTTTTTCTCTGGCTGCTTTCAAGATCCTCTCTTTCTCTTTGACCTCTGACATTCTAACTAGTAAGTGTCTTGGAGAACGCCTATTTGGGTCTATTCTCTTTGGGGTGCGCTGCACTTCTTGGATCTGCAAATTTAGGTCTTTCATAAGAGTTGGGAAATTTTCAGTGATAATTTCTTCCATTAGTTTTTCTCCTCCTTTTCCCTTCTCTTCTCCTTCTGGGACCCCCACAACACGTATATTTGTGCACTTCATATTGTCATTCAGTTCCCTGATCCCCTGCTCAAGTTTTTCCATTCTTTTCCCTATAGTTTCTGTTTCTTTTTGGAATTCAGATGTTCCATCCTCCAGTTCACTAATTGTAGCTTCTGTCTCTTTAGATCTACCATTGTAGGTATCCATTGTTTTTTCCATTTTTTCTTCTTTGTCCTTCACTCCCATAAGTTCTGTGATTTGTTTTTTCAGATTTTCTATTTCTTCTTTTTGTTCAGCCCATGTCTTCTTCATGTCCTCCCTCAATTTATTGATTTGGTTTTTGAAGAGTTTTTCCATTTCTGTTCGTATATTCAGCATTAGTTGTCTCAGCTCCTGTATCTCATTTGAACTATTGGTTTGTTCCTTTGACTGGGCCATATCTTCAATTTTCCGAGCGTCATCCATTATCTTCTGCTGGTGTCTGGGCATTTGATCAGATTTCCCTGGGTGTGGGACCCAGCTGGTTGAAAGGTTTTTCTGTGAAATCTCTGGGCTCTGTTTTTCTTTTCCTGCCCAGTAGGTGGCGCTCGTGGCGCTCGTCTGTCTGCACGGCAGTCGGCCCGGGAAACCACGCATGGAGGCGGGGGTCGCTGGCCGCTGTGGCTTGGGAGAGTGCTGGTCCTAGTTGCCCAGCTGGCCCGAAACGCCAAGTGTGACGGGAGGGCCCCGCTATCCAACGTTCCCAGTCAGACCGGGGAGCCACGTGCGTGGAGGGGACCCCAGTCGCCAGCCGCCCCGGCCGGGAAAACGTGCGCCCCTCGGGTATCTCACCGCAGCAGATTCTCCCTGCCCGTTCAGCTGTTCCAGAATGGGGTACGCTGTCTTTTTGGTCTCTATCGTGACTCCGGGAGCTGTTTCGTATTGTTTCTGTTTCTTTAGTTGCTTTTCTGGAGGAGGAACTAAGACCCGCGCGTCTTACTAAGCCGCCATCTTCTCCGGAAGTCTGCCAGATAACATCTTAATTGTGAAAGACTGGAAAGCTTTCCCTCTAAGGTGAGAAACAAGATAAGGATGCCCACTGCTACCACTGTTATTCAATACTGTACTGGAAGGTCTTGCCTGAGTAATTAGGCAATAAAAAGAAATGAAGTCATCCAAACTGGAAAGGAAGAAATAAAACTTTCCATATTTTTAAATGACCTGCTCTTATATGCACAACAAATTTCTTGGAGCTTTTAAATAAATTCAGCACAGTGACAGGGTATCAGATTAACACATAAAAAAATCAGTAGAGTTTCTTTTCACTAGCAATGAACAATTGGAAGAAGAAATCAAGAAATAGACTCCATTAAAAATGGCAACTAAAAGAATGAAATATCTAGGAATAAATCTAACTGAGGATATAAAAGCCTTGTACACAGAAAACTGCAAAACATCACTAAAAAAAAAATAAAATAAAAAAGACCTAAATAAATGAAAGCATATTCTGGAATTCACGGATAGAAGACAAAATATTGTAAGATGTCAATTCTACCCAAAGCGATTTAAAGATACAATGCTATCCCAAACAAAACTCCCACAGCCTTGTTTGGAGAAATGGAAAAGCCAATCATCAATTTTGTATGAAAGGGAAAGGGGCCCTGAATAGCCAAAGCCATCTTGAAGAAGAAGGATGAGGTTGAAGGACTCTCACTTCCTGATCTTAAAACTTATTACAGGGCAGTGCGAGGGTAGCTCAGTGGCAGAATTCTCACCTGCTATGCTGGAGACCTGGGTTCGATTCTTGGTGCTTACCAGGGAAAACAAACAAACAAACAAACAGACAGAAACGTATTACAAAGTCACAGTTATCAAAACAGCATAGTATTGGCGAAGGACAGACATATAGACTAATTGAATCAAAATCGAAAGCTCAAAAACCCATCCTTACATTTATGGCCAACTGGTTTTTGACAAAGGGCTAAAGACCACTCAGTTGGGAAAGAACAGCCTCTTCCACAAATGGTTCTGGGAAAGTTAGGTCTCCATTTGCAAAAGAATGAAGGTGGACCTCTGCCTCACACCTTATACAAAAATAGCTCAAAATGGATCAAAGACCTACAAAACTGCTAGAAGAAAACAAAGGGAAGCATGATCATGATCTTGTGTTAGGCAATGGTTTCTTAGATTTTAAACCCAAAGCCCAAGCAACAAAAGAAAAAAAAAAAGGTAATTGGGGGCTCATCAAAATTAAAGACTTTTGTACCTCAAAGGACATTATCATGAATGTAAAATGATAACCTACACAATGAGAGAAAATATTTGGAAACCACATATACTGTAAGAGTTTTAATGTCAAAAATTTACAAAGAAATCCATCAACTGAACCATGAAAATGGGCAAAGGACTTGAATAGACATTTCTCCATAGAAGATATACAAATGGCCAAAAAAGCACATGAAAATATGCTCAACATCGTTAGCCATTAGGGAAATACAAATCAAAGCCATGATGAGTTTCCACTTCATATCCATTAGAATGGCTATTATTAAAAATACAGAAAATTACAAGTGTCAGAGAGGACGTGAAAAACTAGGAACACTCATTCATTTCTGATGGCAATGTAAAATGGTATAGCCACTGAGGAAGACAGTTTGGCAGTATCTCAGAAAGTTAAGTATAGAATTATCATACGATCTGGAAATCCCACTTCTGGATATATACTTACAATAATTGAAAGCAGGGACTTGAATAGCTGTTTTCCACTGATGCTCAGAATGGTATTATTCACAATTGCCAAAAGATAGAAGCAACCCAAATATCCATCAACTGATGAATGGATAAATAAAATATGTCATATGCATGCACTGGAATATTATTCAGCCATAAAAAGGAATGGAGTTCTGATACCTATGATAACATGGATGGACCTTGGAGAAATCATGTTGAGTGAAATAAGCCAGATACAAAACAATAAATAGTGTATGTTCTCATTAGTTTGAAATAACTAGAATAAGTAAACTCATAGGGTCAAAATCTAGAATATAGGTTACCAGGACAGAATAAAGAGTAGGGATTAGGGAGTTAAGGCTTAAAATGTACATAGTTCCTATTTGGGATGATAGGAAAGTTTTGGTAATGGATGGTGATATTGTAGCACAACATTGTGCATTATATATTTGAATGTGATTAAAAGGGAATATTTTAGGTTCTATATATGGAACTAGAATAAAAACTATCCATGGAACTGCAGGACAGAAACAGTGAACCTTAAGTTAAAACAAAGACTATAGATAATAGTACAGCTATAAAAAGGTTCTTTCATCAGTTGGAGCAAATGTACCACACCAGTGCAAGCTGTTACTAATAGAGTGGCATGTGGAAATCCTGCACTTTATGCATGACTGTTTTATAAACCCATATTCTCTAATAAATAAATAAATAAAACTTAGGTCAACTTATTTATTAAACTGTATTAGTCTTGGGCTAATCTTTACTTAAAAGGAGATACAATAAAAGATGGATATTTCTATCAGTTCATTAATAATACAAAGATCTTGTAATCAGATAATTCGGCTGGCCTAGAATTTAAGTGTGTATAAACAATCCTGGTGGATTGGCTCTGTGGAAGTGGCCGATAAGACTTGGTACATAATACTCTATCTATCCTGTAGTCAAGCACATTAAACAGAGGCAAGGGTTGATTATTTTAGCTCAAATTATTTTAAAACTATGTTTTAAATTTATGATCTAAGTTTAACAATGCCTAGGTATCTTGGGGAGTAGTGGAATTCCCACAGCTGTTGCTGGCTCTTTGCCTCATTTCCTAATTCTTCTATTAAGATAATTTAAGCCACTAGAGGTTACAAATCTTTTATTTCCCACCCCAAAGCTATGTCTATTCTACCCATTCTTACTTTTTCCCTTCACTTCTGTCCCCAGGCATAAAATATAATTTCTCCTATACAACCTATTTATTCCATCTGCATATTTAATCCCATTTCTCTTATCCCCTCTGCGACACTGTTCCATCATACTTCTGCAACTCAAATGTCTCTTTTCTACCAAATCCTATCTTCTAGTACCCAAACAAGGTTAAGCATCTCCTATCTTGAAAAACAGCCAAAAAGAGTACATTTCTCAACTCTATATTCCACTGCAACCGTAGGTCTGTTTCTCTTCTTTCCTCTACCAACCAGATTATCAAAATAAAGCCTACGTTTTCTTTCCCCAACTCTTAAATGACATTTTCTTCCCAACTCTCAGTTGCATTTCTGTTCTCACCACTTCACAGTTAGAAATTTTCCTGTGAAGATTTTCCTCCTGGATCCAAACTCTGTGGATAATTATCAGTCATCACCATTCTTATCTGCCTAAAGCTTTCAGCACTGATGGCTACTCTGTCCTTCATATTCTTTCTTCTGGTGCACCTATGACAGCAGGCTCTCTGGGTTCTCCTGCCCGTCTATTGTCTGTGAAATCTTCTTTCCCTAGCTACCTACTAAAGGTCAGTTTTCTGTAGTATTCCATCCTATCATTTTCTTAAACAATTTTTTATTGATAAATCTTAATATACAAATAATCCATATATGGTGTTCAATCAATGGCTCACAATATCATAACCTCATGTGCATTCATCACACGTCATTTTCAGAACATTTGCATCACTCCAGAAAAGGAAATAAAAACGGAAAAAACTCATAACTATACCCCTTACCCTTCCCTTTCATTGACACTAATATTTCCATCTACCCAGTTTATTTTAAACTTTGTCCCCATATTATTTATTTTTATCCATATTTTTTATTCATCTTCCATATCCTAGATACAAGGAGCATCAGACACAAAGTTTCCACTAATCACACAGTCACATTGTAAAAGCTTTATAGCTATACAATCGTTTTCAAGAATCAAGGCTACTGGAACGCAGCTCAACAGTTTTAAGAACTTCCCTCCAGTCACTCCAAACACCATAAACTAAAAAGGGGATGTCTATGTAATGCGTTAAGGATGACCTCCAGGATAGCTTCTCAACTCTTTGAAACTCTCACCCACTGAAACTTTAATTTGTCTCATTTCTCCCCCCTTTTGATCAGGAGGGCTTTCTCAATTCCTTAATGCCAGGTCTCAGCTCATCCTGGAATTTCTGTTCCGCATTTCCAGAGAGATTTACACCCCTGGGAGTCATATCCCATATAGTGGGAGTGGGCAGGGAGGGGTTAGTGAGTTCATTGCCATTTTGGCTTAGAGAGAGGTCACAACTGAGCAACAAAAGAGGTTCTCTGGGGGCGACTCTTAGGCCTAATTTTAGGTAAACTTAGCGTTTCCATTGCAGGAATAAGTTTCATAGGGGTGAACCCCAAGATTGAAGTCTCAGTCTATTGATTTGATAGTCTCCACTGCTTGTGTGAATATCAGAAATTCTCCAAATGGGGAAGTTGAATATTTTCTCTTTTCTCCCCAGTGCCCCAAGGGGACCTTACAAATACTTCTTTATTCACTGCCCAAGTTACTCTGAGATATATCACGGTATCATACTAATCTGGACAAACCAACAGTCTCATGCCCTATTCAAGATTCCATGTACTTATAGTGTTCAGGTAAGTGGACCATATAAGTTAAATTAGGAAATGTTCTACCTGCAATATAAATTTTTGTACCAAATAAACATTTTTCCCTTTGGTCTCAGAAGCTGAAATGTTTAAATATGGATGATATCACCCTTTACCCTGCATTCTGATTTACCTTAGTTCTATGCAGATCAGCGTCATTCATATCTCTACTCAAAGTCAGATTCTTTTTTCAACTTTTTAAATAGTTCCTGAATGGGGTACTGCTTATTTTCATAGCTTCAGAGCTCTAATTCTGAGTTTCAGGTGTCACATAAATATCTGAAATTTCTGGGAGTGACCAGGTTATAAATACACAGCTCAATAACTCAGAATTTAGAAATAACAGAACTCATGAATATATGTAACTGCTGTAGAAGCTTACAATCTAGGCCCCAATCTGATAACCCGTGCTCTTGACTTCAGTTCACCGAGTTTTTATATTAGAGTTAGTCCACATGAGTGAGGCATGATAATATCGTTTTGTTTCTGACATTTCTTTCAACATACAGTCCTTAAGGCTCATTCACATAGTAGCATGCCCCACAACTTCATTCCTTCTTGTGGTTGCTCAGGAGTCTGTTGTACGTATGCACCATAGTTCCCTCACCTTCCCCTTTTAACTTGAAATACTTTCTCTAAAGAATATCATTGCTTGTGATGGCTTTCATGTTTTCTTATATCCTGTTTCCCAAATTTGGTTTTTGCCCCTCAGGTTTTTCTTCAAAATTCCAGACCCACTTCAAACTAACAAGTACCAGGCAGAACCCATTTTTTCCCCATTTCTACCCTCATGTACCTACCACAGTCAGTAATATGACTGACTACTGGCTTAAGTCAGTAATTAAGGGGTCATTTTAGTTATTCCCTTTCCTTCATCCTACATCCCAATGAATGGCTGAGTTCTACATAATTTTAGCTTCTGAATATTTCTTAATACGTCCTCTCCTATCTGTTCTGATCATGATCGGGTCATTCATCACCTTTCCAACTCTCATACAAACTTTGCCTTAGAATTGTTCTTCCCCCTTCCATCCTCAGCTTTTTAAAATCGTCATTTACTTAGCTATTACAGTCTCTCCAGATCATGTCATCTTCCTGATAAAATTCCTTAAACAATCACCTAATGCCTACAGAGCAAAATTGAGATTCCTTTGCAGTGGCTTGAGGAATCAGTTGGCAAATCCAGGACGTCGGACTCGGTTTTGTGAGAGAAGAGCCCAGCACCCTGAAAACCAGTTTCAGGAAAGACGGGGGAAGATGGGAATAGTGAGAAGTTCAGAAAGAACCAATGCGGAATGGGTAGAGAAATCTTGCTTCCTAGAAGACCTTGTCTACACATAAAGTAAGTGATTATAGAAAAAAATCCAATCTCCATTTAAATGTCTTGCTGGTAACTGCTTTCTTAAAAGTTCTATCAAAACTCCCTGTGATCTAATAGGCTACATACCCCACAAATTGAGGATGGAATTTATTTATAGGATTTAACACGTGATCCAGGGAAAAGATGCATAACTGTTCAAAAATGCACTAACCATCAGAAGCCATTTATTTGGCAGGCTAATCAGTTTATAACACAAACAATAAAAATAAGATAAATAGATGAAAGATCCTGAATTGTCAAAGCAATTCAGTAAGGTCATAACATAACTAATCAAAGTCTTTCAAAGCCCATTTTAACTTATATTCATATTCATATATTCTTGACTATTTTCACTGCTCATAGCATAATTACAATAGATCACTAGAAGGGAGAATTCTGTGAGTCAGGTTGCAGCAATAAGTGACATTAGAGAGCAAAGGCTAATTAGATATTGAAATCCAAGCATCATAAATCGGGATGTTAGGGTACAGGCAAACAGCCTTAGTAAAAGTCCTGGAGGCCTTGCGTGTTTGGAAGTGGAGAGTTTCTCCATATGGTAAAACAAAAAAAGCAATAGGGTGGACCACGGTGGCTCAGCAGGCAGAGTTCTCACCTGCCATTCCAGAGATCTGGGTTCGATTCCTGGTGCCTGCCCATGCAAAAGAACACAAACAAAACAAAACCCAAAAATAAAAACAATGGGTAAGAGTGAGAAATATTTCTGTTCTAGGCCCAACTCAATCACTTACTACCAGCGAGGGCTTGAGTCTCAACACCTAATCTCTTGACCCTCAATTTCCCCATCTGCCCTGTGGTAAGAATAGACTATTCTGAAGACTTAACACATTTTATTTTCATTCTACAGATAGCGCATCGTGTCAGAAAACAATTCCTAAATAAATGTATGAAAATGATATTTTATTTCATGATCCAAATTACCCTTAATTACCCAACATATTGTCAATTAAATACTTTATTTAACGTAGTCCGAAGTCTTCTCTCCACTTTCTTAACTGCACTTCTCCCTGGATGATCTCACTCAGTCCTATGACTTTAAATAATAACTATTTATGACTTAATAAAAATGAGTACATCTGGCCTTCTTGACCAAAAGGGGTAAGAATGAAATGAGACAAACTGTCAATGGCTGAGAGATTACAAATAGTCTTACGCATTAAGTAGATACCACCTTGTTATCCAAGATGTAATGGAGAGGATGGACGCAACTGCCTGAAAATGTAGAGCTGTGTCCCAGTAGCCATGTTTCTTGATGATGATTATATAATGATATAGCTTTCACAATGTGACTGTGTGATTGTGAAAACCTTGTGTCTGACGCTCCTGTTATCTACCTTGTCAACAGACGAGTAGAACATATGGAATAAAAATAAATAATAGGGGGAACAAATGTTAAAATAAATTTAGTTTGAAATATTAGTGACCAATGAAAGGGAGGGGTAAGGGTATGGTATGTATAATTTTTTTTCTGTTTTCGTTTTTTTTTCTGTCGTCTTTTTATTTCTTTTTCTGAATTGATGCAAATGTTCTAAGAAATGATCATGATGATGAATATGCAACTATGTGATGACATTGTGAATCACTGATATATATGTAGAATGGAATGATCCTATATTAAGAACGTTTGTGTCTCTTTCTTGTAATTTTTTAATTAATAAAAAAATTTTAAAAATTAGTATATCTGGATTCTGTTTTTCCAAATGCCATAGTCACTGACCTCCTAGGCATTTCCATTTGAAGATAATCTCAAATTTAATTAACAGAACTCTTTAGTTGCACTTCCAATTTTATCTCTCCTCCTGTCTTTCCCATCTCAGTCAATTTCAATACGGCACATTGTTATTCAAGCTAATAATCTAGGAGACATCCTTCATCTCCCACCTTACCCCACACCCTATACCCAGTCCACCGGCAGGGTTTTCAGCTCCATCTTCAAAAATTATTTTGAGTTTATCAAATTCTGTCCTTTCCATTGTTACCACCCTAGACCCAAGCCTGTATCACCTCTTGCAGGTACTGCTACAATTGCATCCTAAATGAGCTTTTAGCTCCTCAGTTCCATTGACTTAGCAGGTGGACCAATCGTTTTAAAAACACAGCCTTGACCATGTCATGCTCCTTAGCTCCAGGTCTCCTTTCACACTTAGAATAAAGCTTTTTTCCTTTTTTTGACTCTACCCCATTATTCTCCACACAATCTGAACCTTACTAACTTTACAACCTTATTTCCTATCATCTTACTCCTTATTCATCATACAAACTGACTTTTATTTTCTTTCTCAAACTCATGGAACCCATGGGTTATTCTGATTAGTCAGCCTAAGTGACATCACCACTCCTGTGGAGGGGAAGATGAGGCCAAATGATGAAGAGAATATCTTAGTTTGCTAGGACTGCTGTAATAAATATCACAAACTGAATGGTTTAAAACAACAAAAATTTATTTGTTCGCTGTTCTGAATGCTGGAGGTCAGAAATGAATGCATCGGCGGCCTCTGTTTTCTCTGAAGTCTGTGTGGGAGAAGAGGCCCAATGTCTCTCTCCTGGCTTCTGGTTGTGGTTGGCCATCCTTGGCACTCCTTGGCTTTTGTAGCCTAATCCAACCTCTGCCTCCATCACATGGCTATTTCCCCTGACAATGTCTCTTGTGTCCCTTCTCCCCTTCTTATAAAGGTATCAGTCATGTTGGAGTAAGGCCACACCCCATCCAATATGACCTCATTTTAATTTGCCTTATTCCATCTTTAAGGAACCTATTTCAAAATAATCACAGATGCTGATGATACTTGGGATTAGGACGTCAACCTATTATTTTGGGAGACACAATCCCACCCATAAGGCAGAGTGATAATGGTGATAATCAAACGGATTGGGAGAAACAGTTATTAAAAGGAAGGGATATAAGTCACACAATTAAAATAAAAAACCCAGATGTTTATTTCAGCGTCAACCTGCTAGATTTGTCATCATCGACATAACTTGTACCACCAAATATCACTTAAAAGTTCAAGTGAAATGGATCCAATAAAAATTACCTGGTTAAAATTACATTTTGAGTCAAAATCAATAGATACAAGCACAGCCAACATAAGCTTCTAATTAGGTACTTAAGTGGGTTAATATGGTCCTGTGGAATTAGAGTACTTAGCTATGTCAAAAGATCATCTAATCATTGTTAATCAGTAAAACACATCTGTTTTCTTTTAGATTAATCTTTGTGAAAAGTTGCCATGATCACAGTCCTGTAGTTCTGAAACACAAAAAGAAGTGTCAGGGTTGTTTATGGCACTTAAGCTTTCAAAATCCTTTTAATGGCTATTTCAAGGGATTGAGCTACTTGTTCCTTGACTTTTATTATTTGATTATCAATCTTTTTATGATTCATATGTTTTGCTCCAAGGATTAGATATCCCTAAATTTCATCAACAAGAATATTTTCTTTAAATGAAAATTGCAACAAACCTTTCTTTTCATAGAAAGCCGTATTCATGTCTTGAATTTCAAACATTCGAAATTCAAGTAAGTAATAAATAGGAAAAGCTAATAATGAAAAGTGTTATTTTTAAATGATAAATTCAAAGATCAAAATAAAATGATTATTCATTGTACCATACAAATAGCCCATCTTTGTACCAAAAAACCCTTTCATCTTCACAACTAAATTGACTAAAAGGAATGGTATCCTAGCAACATTCATTGTGTTTATGACCTTTCCTCCAATCTGAGCACACAGATGTGGGTCTGAAGCTAATAAATATACATCATCTAACCTAGAATATTCTAGTTTCCCTAGAGCAGGTTGGGAGAAATAGACAACCAAAGATGAGAGCTAAGGAAGTAAACATATATTCAATGAAGTTCTGAACATTAAGATATGGAAAAGTTTATTTAACTGAGGTTAATAAATCAAAGTGTAATCAAGTAGTATTTTATTGTGGCATTCTGATACACAATTAGAATACAACAAGTTATGTATATAATGGAGACATTTTCCTGATATTAGAAATTACATGTACAATCCATTCACAAATATATGCAGCTATAAGTTAGCATTGTAAACTACTGGTAGTCTTTTCAAGAATCTATTCAAGTACCATTAGAATTTGGAAGTCTAATTTGGAAAATGTTTGATTGAACAATATGTTTAATGTGATTTTAGGATTCTTTCAATTCAAGAAAATTGCACCAGAAGAAGACCTACAACTTTGCAGTAGCAAAAGTTCTAAGTTATATCCTTTTCTACAGTATAATTGATAGCTGCATTATCTTTATTGCCTGCCTTTCTGTAGAAAAGCTCAGATAGCAGTAATGTAAAGAAAAAGTACTTGCATCTTTGTAACTGCTATACTGTCCATTTCTATGCATTAAACACCCCGGAAGAACTACAGCAGAAACAAGTCAAGGAATACTGTTTTATTCTGAAGAGAAAAATGCCTTCACGGCTGCTGGCTAATTCACCAAAAAAGCTGAGTTAAATGACATTGAGCCATCGGTGCATTTTCTTCAGCATTATCTAATGAATTCCTCCAAATTTATATGTTTTGTATATCACGACCACAGATGCAGGGTTTAGTGAGTTTTGCTTATGCAAAATGAAAATAATTACAGGGAAGCTTTTAAGCCAGATGTTGAAAATCGCTAGAGACGTGTTTGGGTCAGCATGTCTGACAGAGTTTATACAAGTGGCTACTCTAACTGGCAATTGACTGCCCAGTGGACAATTAGTAATATATCTTCCTTGTTTGCTAAGTATATATTTATTTCATTTTAAATAATTGTGCCTGAGGTTAAGATGCTATAAGAGTGATAAATTCTCTACCTTAAATCTCTTAATAAGTATGATGAGTGCAGTTTAGCCAAAACGGTAATTGTTTATAACAGAAATACTTTATTTATTCTGACATCCATATAAGATTTGCTTTGTTTACAAGTCAAAAGGATGATTTTCTAACTGCCAAATCTTTGATCTCAACCTAAGAGTTAAAATTCCAGCTGTGTTCTTTGTGACTTTCATTTTCATTGTCAACAGTAATGAAAAGTCTAGTTAGGACACAGCTGAGGGTTGTTTCCTTTTCTCTCTTGCTTGTTTTCTTTCTTTTTTTGCAATTTTTGTTATGATCAACTTGGAGTCAGCTCAATTTCTTTTTGATGACAAAGCCCTTGGTTAATAGGTGAATACATTATTCTTCAGCTTATAATTAGTTGTGGTTATCAAAGTCATCCTAGAAATAAAGGCTATAATTTTAGGACCATAGCTAGGTAATTGACTCTTCTGGGTTATTGCATTGGTCATTTATAAATCAATTTCATAATGAAGTTTGTCATTATTAACGATCAGAAACTCTCTTGTAACCTTCCAGACCCTCCCCACCAAATATCCTGTGATATTGTGACCATCAAAATGGGAATGGTTAGTTAATTGATTTTTACTCAGAAAATCAAAAAGGAGTGAGAATTTGGCTGCCTCATTTCTTAATCCCACGTTCATGCAATGCATCTACTTTATGCACTGCTTTCTTATTTCTTCATCTAATTGAGCCTACATCTCCACTTCAACATGTGCCTTCATCACTTATTCTGAGAGAACTAATCTGGGTTCAGTAGAGCTCCCAAGTGGAATTGAAGGAATTTTAACTTTAGAGTAATCTATGTTCTTTACCTGGGTCTCAGTCTTTCTACTGGTAAAGCTGAAGAGTTGAAAGTCCCTTCCACTTACAAAATACTACAAATCTTAATATGAAACAAAGCTTCATCAGCCCAATGACAATTGCAGTAAACCTTACAACTTCGGATTTTTTCTTAAGTTTACTTCCTTCCTTTCCTCTTATCTATGAGGCCTTCACACTCTAGTGCTGGCTTATTCAGTTTCACCAATTCCTACGAAAAAGTCACCCATGAAGTCTGTGCTCTTGGTATACCTCACTTTTCAACCTTCTGGGAAATGTCGGGGGCACTATTCTATAAGGGAAAGAGCAAATGCTTGGGAAGTGTGCTGGTTTGAAAGGAAGTATGCCCCCTAAGAAAAGCCATGTTTTGATATAAATTCCATTTCTTAAAGGTAGAATACTCCCTATTCAATACTGTATATTTGAAACTGTTAATGAGATCATCTCCCTGGTTGATGTGATTTAGTTAAGAATGGTTGTTAAACTGGATTAGGGGGTGACATGTCTCCACCCATTTGAGTGGGTCTTGATTAGTTTCTGAAGTCCTATAAAAGAGGAAACATTTTGGAGATTCGGAGAGACTCAGAGAGAGCAGAGAATGCTGCAGCACCACGATGCAGAGTCCACGAGTCAGCAACCTTTGGAGTTGAAGAAGGAAGGTGCCTCCCGGGGAGCTTCATGAAATAGGAAGCCAGGAGAGAAAGCTAGCAGATGATGCTGTATTTGCCATGTGCCCTTCCAGCTGAGAGAGGAGCCCTGACCGTGTTCACCATGTGCCTTTCCAGATGAGAGAGAGAAACCCTGAACTTCATTGGCCTTCTTGAACCAAGGTATCTTTCCCTGGATGCCTTTGATTGGACATTACTATAGACTTGTTGTAATGGGGACATTTTCTCAGCTTTAGAACTGTAAACTAGCAACTCATTAAATTTCCCCTTTTAAAAGCCATTCCGTTTCTGGTATATTGCATTCCGGCAGCTAGCAAACTAGAACAGGAAGAAAAAGTTAAACCAAACTAAGCAATCAGTCAAAATCCAGTTCTGTCACTTGTAACTCTGGAAACTTTGCTACATGACTTAACCTCTTCTAGCTTCAGATTCTACATCTGTAAAATGGAAATATAAGCACATATAAAACAGTATTTATGAAGATTAGATATGGTGACATATAAATCTAAGTGATAGCTATTATAATATTATTTATTACCCTGTACATGATTACTTCCTCTCATTTCTCCCCAGTTTCCTCAGCTGAATAAATGAACTTATCCTTTAAGATTCATTTCAAATGCCATCTCCTAAGGAAAATTTTGACTTCTCCCAGCTTAGTTGCCAGAATTTCCACATTTTCTTCATACTCTGTAGAGTAGTTTCTTCATAGGGTTCAAGTTTATCTCTTTGTTTTATCAGCTTCACACCTAGACCATAGATGATATCATGTTAAAGAGAGGTGTCATAACATCTTCATAACCCTGTGTGCTGGTTTGAAAGGATTATGTGCCCTAGAAAAGCCATGTTTTAATCCTGATCCATTTTGTAGAGGCAACTGTTTCTTTCAATCCCTGTTCAGTACTGGAGGGTCAAGCTTGATTAGATTATCTCCACAGAAACGTGGCTTGCCCAGTTGTGGGTGTCAACATTAGAGAGAGATGTGACTCCACCCATTTCAGGTGGGTCTTGATTAGTTTACTGAATCCTTTAAAAGAGGAAACATTTTGGAAAAAACTTCAGAGCTACGTGAGTGACAGAGCCTAGGCAGCCAGAGACCTTTGGAGATGAAAAAGGAAAACAGCTCTGGGGGAGCTTCAAGAAACAAGCCTGGAGAGAAAGCTAGCAGATGTCACCGTGTTCACCATGTGTCTTTCCAGTTAAGAGAGAAACCCTGAACTTCATCAGCCTTTCTTCAGTGAATGTCACTCCTTGTAACCTCAATTGGAACATTTTTTAATATGGACATTTTTATAGACTTGTTTTAACTGGGACATTTTTACAGTCTTAGAACTTAATAAATTTCCCCTTTTAAAAGCTGTTCTGTGCCGGAGACCAGGGTTCAATTCCTGATGCCTGCCCATGCAAAACAAAACAGTACCAAAAAAGCCATTCTGTTTCTGGTATATCACATTCAGGAAAGATAGCAAACTGGAATGTCCTGTTTAGTTCAGAGCCTTGCATATATGATATTACTGTTTCATTGAGTAAAGGATGAATGGACAAAGTAAAAATGTGTTCTTTTACATTTATACCACTGCATTCCTCCATTTGGAGTAAATTCATTTCTACAAAAAAGCTACAACTCCACCCCAGGGAATGGAATTAATCCTGTTGCAAGTCAATGTTCCAAGTCAATAGAGTGTAAAGGAGTTCTAATTCAGGAAGTTTTGTATCATGTGCACCTTGCCATTGGTTTTCCCTAATACATGTATCAGCTTTCGTTTCCCTTTTTTATCAGGTTCTGGTTTCCCTCATACTTATGACCAAATCCTTACCTTCAACTTCAATTCCAGGAAAGAGGGCCCTACATTGTTTCAGCTACTATGTGGCTTAAGATCTTGAACTGACAGCCTGCATTACACAGCAGTTCTTCTGGAGCTCTAATTCTCTGTATTTGAAGAAATGATGGCATCCTAGAAGTTCTTGAATTCCAGTCCAATGTCCTTATCCTGTCTTCTATAACTGTTTTTACATATTGCCAATACCTGAATCCCTGTCCCTGATCATTTTGCCTGCCAGAATCCTACCACAAATCTGACTGATTTACTGGACTGCCAACTATTATATGCCCAGACGTCTAACTTGCTACCAGAGTGCAGTTTGCTTCCAGCTGTGCCAGTTTGAATCTGTGGTGTACCCCAGAAAAGTCATGCCCTTTAATCCTCATTCAATATTGCTGGGTTGGAGTTTTTTGATTATCCATGGAGAAGTGACTCACCCGATCGTGGGTGGTAAGTTTTGATTAGATGGTTTCTATGGAGAAGTGTCTCCACTCATTCAAAGAGGGATTGCTTACTGGAAGCCCTTTAAGAGGGAACCATTTTGGAGAAAGTTTTAGAGCCACGAGAGTCCATGCTGCCAGAGACCCTTGGAGATGAAGAAGGAAAATGCACCCAGGGGAGCTTGATAAAACAAGAAGCCTGGAAAGAAAGCTAGCAGATGTTGCCATGTTCACCATGTGCCTTTCAAGTTGAGAGAGAAACCCTAAACGTTATCAGCCTTCTGGAACTAAGGTATCTTTCCCTGGATGCCTTAGATTGAGTGTTTTTATAGCCTTGCTTTAATTTGAACATTTTCACAGCCCTAGAATTGTAAACTTGCAATTTATTAAATTTTGCTTTTTAAAAGTTGTTCCATTTCTGGGATATTGCATTCTGGTCACTTGAAAACTAGAACACCAACCATCTCTTTCATTTCAATGAATATGTCTAGCTTTCTGTCCTGAGTTCCTGAAATGATTCTGTCCCTGATTCTTCTATGGACAGGATTCCTCTCCTAGCCCAACAATTTTCTTTTATGTAATGTCTTTCTCAGATATAGTCACACATTCTCACTTTTCTCATTTTCTTTTTACCTTTTAATCCAAGGCCTTTTAAGTCATGAAAAGTTTCTTTTCCTGGTTTAAAATTTTTTTCCCATACTTGAGTTAAAGTCTGAGAACATTGGTCAATGACTTAACCAAAGTTAATCATGGCTACTAAATATCTATTGCAACATTTGAAGTGAAATTGAATATACAGATGAATCACTGTCAATTATTTAAATGCCTTTGGAAGTTCCCATCCCTTTTAGAATCACCAGAGGTAGCCATCTTTATAGTTAAAATTGTCAATTAAACCTCTTCTCATCAAGGTATTAGAAAGAGACTCATATCTAAATCTTCATCTCCTATTCTCCTCAGACACTTCAAGGCATACTCTACAAGTGAGTAGTTCGTTGTAGCTCTTGCTCAGAGATATCTTAGTTCTCTAATCTGTAGATGCTACATTGAGATTTCCTCATTTGAAACTCTTGAGAAGATTATGCACACAGTTTGCATTTCTTTCATTAAGGGAGAAGAGGCCAAAAGATATTATCTAACCCTTAGCAATCTCTTTCGTTGCTGGATAGAGACCAAACTGCAACAAAACAGGTAGCCAGGAAGTTATTAAGTACATGTACATTCACATGGTTCAAAGTGATGCAAAAAATGGGGCAAACATTGTAAGCGATGAGATCAAATTGTTAGGATGGGGTGCAGGGGGGCAGAAAAAATATTCTGTACAGGACAAGCTACCAAAGAGGTAAGAGATGAGATGATAGTTGCGTAGATAATAGCAAATTAGACCAATCCCTTTAACCTTGCTAATGACAATAACAGATGGGATTTTGATGGCCAGTAAAACTGCAAATTTCATATTAATTATCAATCTAAGTTTTACAAACCACAGTACTTAATTAAAGCACACCCACAGAAGAAAGTGCAGTTTGGAAATCTAATAAAAAAATTTATATCCAAACAAGATTTGAAAGCCAAAGTTGAGTCCTTTAAAAATGCAGCTAACACTGTTCTATGATAAATAGATTTTCTAAATTAATTTTTACTAAGTGGATGATTCTATTTTCTTACCGACAAAGAGCGTCTGCTCCTGTTGACAACCAAACACCATCTAGTGGAGATTTCCTTTAAGAGCATAACAATGACCCCTGGACTTTACCAGGGTACCTAGAATCAGTAAACATCACAGAGAGTTGTTGGAGAATGTGCCATTTATTAAGCTTCTTTGGGAGATTTGCCTATTAAGCTTTAACCTAAGATCATATATTTCACTCTTCAATCATTAAATGGTCAAATATCTTAGAATCAGATGGTCTTGGAGACTTCTTGGTGAATTCTCACTATAGATGAACAACTACAGAAGTCTATCTAATCTTTAAATATTTCCATATATGACATTTCATCACTTCCCCTGGTAGTTATACATAAACATATTATATTTAAAATAACAGGACCACAACTGCAGTATCCTTTTGTTATTTCTGCATATCTCCTTTACTATTCTTCTTTAATTTCATTATTTCAATGATTATATTTATAGATCCAAACTCTAGATACGTTTTTCCATATCTGGATCCTCAGTCCCAAATGTCTATGGAACATTTTCATTTAAATGTCCAACAGCCGAACACAGGATACTTCCGGAGAAGATGGCGGCTTAGTAAGACGCGTGGGTCTTAGTTCCTCCTCCAGAAAAGCAACTAAGAAACAGAAACAATACGAAACAGCTCCCGGAGTCACGACAGAGACCAAAAAGACAGCGTACCCCATTCTGGAACAGCTGAACGGGCAGGGAGAATCTGCTGCGGTGAGCTACCCGAGGGGCGCGCGTTTTCCCGGCCGGGTCGGCTGGCGACTGGGGTCCCCTCCACACACGTGGCTCCCCGGTCTGACTGGGAACGTTGGATAGCGGGGCCCTCCCGTCACGCTTGGCGTTTTGGGCCAGCTGGGCAATTAGGACCGGCACTCTCCCAAGCCGCGGCGGCCAGCGACCCCCACCTCCACGTGCGGTTTCCCGGGCCGACAGCCGTGCAGACAGACGAGCGCCATGAGCGCCACCTACTGGGCAGGAAAAGAAAAACAGAGCCCAGAGATTTCACAGAAAAACGTTTCAACCAGCCAGGTCCCACACCCAGGGAAATCTGATCAAATGCCCAGACACCAGCAGAAAATAATGGATGACGCTCGGAAAATTGAAGATATGGCCCAGTCAAAGGAACAAACCAATAGTTCAAATGAGATACAGGAGCTGAGACAACTAATGCTGAATATACGAACAGAAATGGAAAAATTCTTCAAAAACCAAATCAATAAATTGAGGGAGGACATGAAGAAGACATGGGCTGAACAAAAAGAAGAAATAGAAAATCTGAAAAAACAAATCACAGAACTTATGGGAGTGAAGGACAAAGAAGAAAAAATGGAAAAAACAATGGATACCTACAATGGTAGATCTAAAGAGACAGAAGCTACAATTAGTGAACTGGAGGATGGAACATCTGAATTCCAAAAAGAAACAGAAACTATAGGGAAAAGAATGGAAAAACTTGAGCAGGGGATCAGGGAACTGAATGACAATATGAAGCGCACAAATATACGTGTTGTGGGTGTCCCAGAAGGAGAAGAGAAGGGAAAAGGAGGAGAAAAACTAATGGAAGAAATTATCACTGAAAATTTCCCAACTCTTATGAAAGACCTAAATTTACAGATCCAAGAAGTGCAGCGCATCCCAAAGAGAATAGACCCAAACAGGCGTTCTCCAAGACACTTACTAGTTAGAATGTCAGAGGTCAAAGCGAAAGAGAGGATCTTGAAAGCAGCAAGAGAAAAACAATCTGTCACATACAAGGGAAACCCAATAAGACTATGTGTAGATTTCTCAGCAGAAACCATGGAAGCTAGAAGACAGTGGGAGGATATATTTAAATTACTAAAAGAGAAAAACTGCCAACCAAGACTCCTATATCCAGCAAAATTGTCCTTCAAAAATGAAGGAGAAATTAAAACATTTATAGACAAAAAGTCACTGAGAGAATTTGTGACCAAGAGACCAGCTCTGCAAGAAATACTAAAGGGAGCACTAGAGTCAGATATGAAAAGACAGAAGAGAGAGGTATGGAGTAAAGTGTAGAAAGAAGGAAAATCAGATATGATATATATAATACAAAAGCCAAAATGGTAGAGGAAAATATTATCCAAACAGTAATAATACTAAAAGTTAATGGAGTGAATTTCCCAATCAAAAGACATAGAATGACAGAATGGATTACGACCCAGCAATACCACTGCTAGGTATCTACTCAAGGGACTTAAGGGCAAAGACACAGACGGACATTTGCACACCAGTGTTTATAGCAGCATTATCTACAATTGCAAAGAGATGGAAACAGCCAAAATGTTCATCAACAGAAGAGTGGCTAAACAAACTGTGGCGTATACCTACGATGGAATATTATGCAGCTTTAAGACAGACTAAACTTATGAAGCATGTAATAACATGGATGGACCTAGAGAACATTATGCTGAGTGAGTCTAGCCCAAAACTAAAGGACAAATACTGTAAGGTCCCACTGATGTGAACCGACATTTGAGAATCAGCTTGGAATATATCATTGGTAACAGAGACCATCAGGAGTTAGAAACAGGGTAAGATAATGGGCAATTGGAGCTGAAGGGATACAGACTGTGCAACAGGACTAGATACAAAAACTCAAAAATGGACAGCACAATAACACCTAAGTGTAATGTAACTAGGTTGGAACACTGAATGAAGCTGCACCTGAAATATGGTTTTTTGTTTGTTTGTGTGTTTGTATCTTTTGTTTTTGTTTTTTTTCTTTTTCCTTTTTATATATATATATATATTATTAGTATTATTATTTTAATTCTCTTCTCTATATTAACATTCTATATTTTTTTCTGCTGTTTTGCTAGTTCTTTTCCTAAATCGATGCAAATGTACTAAGAAATGATGATCATACATCTATGTGATGATACTAAGAATTACTGAGTGCATTTGTAGAATGGAATGATTTCTAAATGTTGTGTTAATTTCTTTTCTTTTTTTTGATTAATAAAAAAATTAAAAAAAAAAAAAAAAATGTCCAACAGCCATATCTAATTCAATATGCCCAGAATTGAATTCATTTTATACCCCATAATATTTCTCTTTCTCTTTTGCTTTGAATTTTTCTTTGAGGAACCAACTTACTGCAAGATGATGATGCTTACAATTTAATATGGTCACTCAGTAACCAAATAAATGAGTCAGATAATAATTTCTACCTCTTCTTAGACACTATCACTATCTAATTTTAAGTTCTCACTTCCTTACATTAATAAAATTGTATTATTTTCGTATACTCACTTCCCTACTTCAATCTATCCTTTGTCTTTATTCCATTTTAAAGCACAGCTCTAATCATTTCACAATACTGTTCAATAACTTTCAAATTCTCTCCAGGAAATTCTCTCCAATAATTCAAATTCTTGCAGGAATGCAAGGGCATGCCAGGAATTAATGTGAGTAGACCCACAAAAGAACATGGTGTGTTTAGGGACTAGCACATAATCTGTGCCCCTAGAATATACAGCAGGCAGAGAGAGAAGGAAAGAGCAAACAGGAAGATAATATTCCTCATTATTTCTGCTACGTCCAATACTTTTGTCCCCCATTTCCATGTACCCAACCTAACTCAAATGCCACTTTACCCAAGACATTCTCTCTGATGCCACCAGCTAGAAATAGGCATTCCTCTCTCCAAACAAACTGTATCCCTGCATACTTTGCCCCACATCATAGGTATTTGCATACATCCTTCCTTTCCATGATGACGCAGGAAGCTATCCGTAGATAGGAGGTGTAACAGGTTCACGTTGCTCACTCCCAAAGCACCTTTTTAGATACATAAATTAAAGATAAAATCATTGTTAATGACTGTGATGGTTTGAAAATATCATGTACCCCAGAACAACCATGTTTTTATCCTGATTCAAGCATGTGGAGGTTGCCATTTTTTTTCAATCCTGATTCAGTAATGTAGGATGGAAACATTTGATTAGATTATCTCCACAGATGTGACACACCCAATTGTGAGTGTAGCCCTTTGATTAGATCCAACTCCATCCATTCTAGGTGGGTCTCAATTAGTTCACTGGAGTCCTTCAAAGGAGGAAATATTCTGTAGACAGCACAAAACCAACAGAGAGAGACCCAACAGAAACTTCAGAACAGAGCTTACACAGAAGCTGACACTTGGAGAACACAGATGTGGATGTCTGGAGATGCTTGGAGCTCAGCAGATATTGCCGTGAGATGTTAAGCAAGCCAGAACTGGAGAGAGCCAAGAGAAGCCAAGAGAAGCCAACAAATGGAAGCCAGCTCCAGAGAAGCAAAGTGAGGAACCCCCACAGGAACAGAGGCCAAAAGCAATGGAGCTCAGAGCAAGGGACCAGCAAGGGACCAGTGTGCCTTCCCAGCTGACAGAGCTGTCCAGACACACTGGCTTTTCTTGAATTGAGGTATCTTTTCCTGGATGCCTTAGTTTGGACATTTTCATAGGCTTAGAACTGTATATTTGTAACTTAGCAAATTCCCTTTATAAAGGTCATTCCATTTCTGGTATATTGCAATCCAGCAGCTTGCAAACCAAACAATGACGTAATAAACGACAGTCATTTCTGTAGGAAAGAAATTAATAAATGTATGAGCTTTCCCTAATATAATATTGGAACTTAAAAAATCTCAAATTATTTTCAGCAAAATCACAATAAATTTTATGTAAAAACTAAAGAGAAGAAAATGATTACATTTCACTAATAAAGCCATTAGAATATTTTTTAGTTTTCCACTGCTCATCAAATATTATAGACTATTGAATAAACCTTTAAAGAATTAAATTCTTTAGAAAAAAAGAGAAACATTTCTGAGCACTAAATTCAGTCTAATGTAATAATGATTATCATCATATGCATATGAAATTTCATCCTTTTGTGTTAGTTGGCATTCCACTTTTACTTTTGGGTCTGCCCTGCATAATGAATTGGTTTCAGTTTTCAAATTGCTTTGTAATAGAATGTTCTTACTGTGTTAAAGCTCATAAAATCCGGTTTCCACCTTCACCATTACACTGAAACTGTTATTACCAAGGTACCCAATCACTTCCTAATTACAAAATTAAATGGACAGTTTTAATCTTTATGTTAGCTGAGTGATTTGCTTCACATAACACTGCTTCTTAAATCCGTAGGTGTCTCTTTCACCTTTTCTGGCTTTGAAGAGGCAAGCAGTCACGTTGGGGAACCCACTGAGTAAGGAACTGTAAGTAACCTCCAGGCACTAAGACCCACAAATACAATACCTGCCAATAGCTGTGTGAGTATAGAAGAAGATTCTTTTCCAGTCAAGCTTCCAGATGTAAACCCAGTTCTGGTGGCACTTTGATAGCATCCCTGCAGATGACACAACTAATCGGTGACCAGAATTGTGATTCACAGAAACTGTGAGCTAATAAATGTGTGCTGTTTTAAACTGCTATGTTTACAGTGACATTGTTATGCAACAATAGTTAACTAATACAAACTGTAGCATAGCCCTTGGCATCTAAGGTAGGTATCTTACCAGTTGAATTTCCCTTATGTCTCTGGATATTCCAAATAGATCTATTAAACATGTTTCTTTTCTGTTTCTTGTTATTTAAAATATGATATACACAGGAGAATGCCTTTATCCAGTTTTTGCTCAACTAACCTTCCCTTAACAACTTTGGTTATGGTTGTATCTCTGAAAAATGATTTCTTTTTAAGCACTTTGTTGGCAAAATTTCCAAACAAAACAAAGTAATAATGATGTTACCTTGGATTTGTGTAGTTACTTAACACGTTCTTGAAGTTTGGGCCCCGATAATAACTCTGAGAGAAACACCAGTCTAGTGGTGTTTCCCTTATTTTATAAATGAAGAAAAGAAAATTCAGCTAGTAAGTAGCAGAAGCAAGAGTTACTACCAGGTACAGGACCTTAAGAATACTATAATCTATAACTCAAAAATAAATGAAGTATAAAAATTGGTGTAAGAAGAAATATAAAGATACCAATAGACTATACAAAATGGGAATAGACAAACGAGACTGGTTGTCAAAATACACTCTTCTCTTAAACCACAGCTTTATATGATTTTATAGGTCAATTCTACCAAATTTCAAACAAAAATTCATAAAATATATGCTTGGGTCAAGTTGTTCTGGTAAATAAAAAGGAATAAAAGCAGGTGAATTTTCAAAGCTATCTAATAGTGAGTGAAACCCTAATGAAGAATGCGTGCACAGGCTTCAGTGGTTAGAATGCCTGCCTTTCATGCAGGAGACCTGGGTTTGATTCCCAGACCATGTTTAACCCCCCTCCCCCCCAAAAAAAAACCTAATGAAGAGAGTACAACAAAAGGCAGATGCAAATTTATTTTTATTAAAAGCTTAGATATAAAAATCCTAAATAAAATACTGGTAGATAATCTAATATTGCATTTAAAATTATGAATAATGATTAAGTAGGATTAGTACCAGGAATGTATGGTTGGTTTAATATCAGAAAATATATCAAAGGAAATAATTATATTAAAAACTGAAAATTAAAAAATAAGATAATTACCCACGCAATGCAGAAAAAAGTGCTTAATGTGGTTTGGCAATTATTTATGATGAACATTCCTGGCAAGCTAACAAACAAGTGAGAATTCTCAACCTGATATATATCATATGCCAAAACTCTACAATCAATTTTATACAGACAAGAGAAGCTTTCCTTTATACTTACTAGAAAAGCTTTCCTTTAAGGTTAGAAACAAGGGAAAGATACTCCATCCATGTCACCTAGTCATTGTCCTAGGATAAACACAATGCAGTAAAGAAAGTAAAACAAGAGATTTAAAATTTGGAAGGAAAGTGAAAAAATTGACATTGTATGGAGATGATGCCATCATTTACTTAGAAAAACAAATTTAAAGCATCAAAACAAAATCTTAAAACTAAAATCAAACCAATGAAAATCCATAGCATTTGTTTCTAGTAGCAGTTATCAACTGAAAAATACAATAGAAAAGTATATAACATTCACAGTAACAAAGCATAAACTAACTAGTAGTTAATTTAAGCATAAACAAACAAGATCATAATAAAGAAAATTTTATCAAAGGATACAAGAAAATCTAAACAAATGGAGAGGAATCCCATGTTCTTCAACAAGATGACATGATATGAAGATATAAATTGTGCTAAATTCATCTGAATTCCATTAACTCACCAATTAGAATATCTGAAGAACTCTATACAGCACTTTAAATTTAAGGTAATTTAAAATTTTACTATGAAATTTGAAAATTAAAATTTTTGAATTAAATAGCTAATTCAACATTGAAAAGAAAGATTGGAACTTTCTCTGTAAGATATTAAGAATCATTTCAAAGCTGTAGTAAAAACATTATATAGAATTAATGTAAAAACTAACAGTCTAATGAACAAAATAGGTGACTCATAAGAAAACATTCCTATGAATACAAATTAAATATTTTGTAACAGCGATGCTAAAAATCAATAGGAACAGCACAGATATTTGAGTAGATGATGTTCAATGTGTGAAGAAAAATATAACCCTATCCCTTCCCAGCATCATATACAATGGTCAAGTTAGATACTTTAAAAACTTGCATATGCTTCCAAATATGGATGGAATAAATAAAAGAACATCAAAATAATGGAAAGATATTCCAAGTTTATAGATTGGAGGTTTCAATGAAGATGTCAACTCTTACCAACTTGATTTGACACATCTCAATCAAAATCCTAGAAAGCTATTTTGTAGATACAGGCAAATTCATCCTAAAGTTTTATGGAAATGTAAAAGATGTAGAATAACCAACATAATAATGAAAAAGAACTAAGTGAGAAGACTCACATTACTGATTTCAAGATTTACCATACAGGTGCAGTAATCGAGATAGTATAATACTGGAAAAAAAAAAAGACAAATAGGTCAATGAAACAGAATAGAAAATCCAGAAATACACCCACTAAAATGAAGACAACTGATATTTGGCAGAAATGTAAAGGCAATTCAATGAAGAAAGGATAGTTCCTTCCACAAACCAACAAAGTGGTGCTAGACAACTGGATGCCCATGTTAAAAAAACAAACCCTAGACCCATCTCTCACAAAAATTAACTCAAAATAAATCATGGATCTAAATGTGAAATGCAAAACTATAAAACTTCTAAAAGAAAACATAGTAGAAAATACGTGTGACATTAGATATGAGGATGAATTTTTAGATATAATATCGAAAGCATGATCAATGAAAGAAAAAATTAATAAATTAAATTTTATTAAATTAAAATTTTTCTGCTCTGTGAAAGACACCGAAAATGAAAAAAAAAAACACAAACTGGGAGAAAATATTGTAAAATACATACCAAATTATATAAGGAACTCTTAAAATTCAACAATACAAAAGCAAAAAATTCAATTAAAAATGGGTGAAAAATATGAACAGACATCCCACCAAAGATACACAGGTGGCAAATAAGCATATGACAAAATGTTCAGCATCATTTATCATTAGGGAAATGAAAATCAAAGCAACAATGAGATATAACTACATACCTATTAGAATGGCTATAATGCAAAAAGACAGACAATTTGAATTGCTGGTAAAGATGCAGCACAACATGAACTCTCATTCCTTGCTGGTCAGAATTTAAATGGTGCAGTTACTTTGGAAGACAGTTTGTCAGTTTCTTACAGAGTCAAGATTACTTTGCCATATAATCCAGCAATCATGCTTCTGGGTATTTATCCAACCAATTTGAAAATTATGCTCACACAAATAATAGCACATGATTGTTGATACTAACTTTATGAACAACCACCAAAAACTGGAAGCAACTAAGATGCCCTTCAATAAATAAATGGATAGACAAACTAGTGTACCCACAAAATGGAAAACTATTCAATAATGACAAGGACGTTACTAAACAGAGTTTCGTTAACTCTTGATACTTCTTTAGCTGTATTAAATCAAGCTAGACATACTTGTTATACATTCCAATGTCCCATCATCTTTGAATATTGTAAAGAGAAGCAGAAACAGAATTAAATCTAAAATATTGAGCATTTTGGACTCTATAACCAGAGGGGGGGAATTTATACTGTTCCTTTCAAAAAAAAAAGTGACAAGAGTGAACTCTCAAGTCACACAAAGACATGGAGGAATCTTAAAAGCTGTAGTGAAAGAAACCAGTCTGAAAAGGCTACAAACTGCATGGTTCTATTTATATGACATTCTGGAAAAGACAAAATTGAATCAGTGGTTGCCAATTTATGGGTAGGCTGAGGAGAAGATTGACCTAAGTAAGTGCAAAAGCACTGTACTTTACTTGATGAAGTTGTCTCCAGTGGGGTTACAGGCTAACAATTCTGAAACTATACGCAAGTATATTGGTATCACACAATTACGTAAATGGATAGTTGAAGGCGGGAACCAGTTTTCTCATTGTTGGAGTGGGAAGTTATAGCTAAGCAAGGGGAGAAGGCTAGAAGGCTGGAATAATCCATGTGATAATGGATTAGAGCCGGAGAAATCAATATGAACTGATTATATTAAACATCTTAATATAGGCACAGATGGTTACATGCAAAAATAGTTATGGATGGATATATAAGTGTATAATTTCCTTTCTCTGTCATGTGAGAGGCCTAGAAGGAACACCATCCTAGTAGCAAAGAGCACATCTAGTATGGTTTCTAATACCATGTTCAATAAAATGAACCCAGAGCTCCTTAGAAAAATGCCTTATTCTAGGACTGGGCCAGGAATTATGTAAGATGAGCCTAGAGTATCTAGTAACACTAGAAAGTAAGGAGCTGCTCAAAAAAATATCACAATGCCAGGGGTATGTCAGAGGGATATAGGAATTCCAAATGACTAAAGCTGGAACAATTTAAGTAATAAAATAAATAAAAATGTTTTGAATTATAATCCAAAGTATGAAAAACATCAGGAGTTCATACTGCTATAAATGACTGAATAATAAATAAATGGGAAGTAATAGAAAAATCTCCAGTGCAGATGAGTCCAAATAATTTTTGTAGATAGTTCACTTACAAGGAGGTGGGACATCACTTTCTACTCCTTAAGTATGGCTGCGTAGTGACTTCCTTCTGAAGTATACAGTAAGGAAAGGCAGAACAAAAGAGAAACTTGAACACTTCCTCAGTCAGATGATCAAGATCAACTTCAAGAGTGATAAGTTACATTGATTGTATGCACCCTTATTATGATGTGATTAATTGGCACTTTGCTTCTGTGGACTTCCACCAAAAAATACATAACCCCAGTCTAATCATCAGAAAAACATCAGACAAATTACAGTAGAAGTTCAATTTACTAAAAACCTGACTAGTACTCAGAACTGTCAAGGTCATCTAAAATAAGGAAGGTCTGAGTAACTGTCATAGCCAGGTGGCATTCAAGGAGACATAACAACTAAATGTAATGTGGTATCCTATAGATGGGGATCCTGGAACAGAAAAAGGACATAGGTAAAGTTCAAGAAAATCTAGTCATGGACTTTAGTTGACAATATTGAATCAATATTAATTTATTAATTATATCATATGCCATATTAACAATATAAAAAACTGGGTGCAGGGTCTATGGGAACTCTCCATACTGCAAATTTTTCTGTAAATCATACACAACCTTTCTGTAAATCTAAAATTGTCCTAATTGTCCTAAAATTTTAAAAATATATATTAAAAAATAATATGAAAGGCAAATTTATCATTTAAAACCAAGATCAGGAAGAACTTTGAAACTCAAGATCAGGAAAGAACTTTAAAGATGCTCAAAAGCACAAACAAGGCAAAACAATGATGAATGTGATTAAATCAATATTAAGTCTTTCTCTTCATGAAGGTAATATAGGACAAAATTAATATACAGAAGATAAAATAGGGAAGGTATTTTGTAGTATATAACAGTTACAAAAGATTACTGTTTAGAATTTGAGAGGAATCCCCACACATCTATAAGAAAGAAACAGCAGCAGCAACAAAAAGCTGTCAAAGGCCATTGTGAGGCAATTGTAGTGGTTTGGAGCTGTATGTACACAGAGAAACATGTTCTTAATCCATTCCTATGGGTGGGGACCCACTGCAAAGAGGATAAGGTGTGGTCTAATTCAATTAGTTCTTAATCCTACTACAGGAGTCCTTTATAAGAAGAATGAAATTCAGATAGAGACAAAGCCCTAGTGACAGCAGCCAGAAGCTAAACATTAGCATAACCCGAAAAGAGGGGAGAGGCTGCTATGTGCCAGAGAGGCCTAGATCCAAGGATCACCGGCAGTCAGCCCCAGAATGCCAGTCTTCAGGAAGAAAGTATCGCCTTGATGATGACTTGAACTTTTCCAACCACATTGTTTAAGCCAGCCAATTGTGTGGTATTTGCTTGAGCAGCCAGGGAAAACTAAAACAGGAAATTACAGAAGAGGAAACTCCCAAATCTAAGAAACAAAATAATTAGTAATCAGATAAATGCAAATTAAAGTCCATGGGGCAGGCCATGGTGGCTCAGCAGGCAGAGTTCTTGCCTCCCATGCCGGAGACCTGGGATCGATTCCCAGTGCCTGCCCAATGGAAAAAAAAAAAGCACAAGTAAATTTCACTCTGTTATCATTTTATAGTTTTGCAGACCAACAACACTAGAAAGCTGAAGGATACCACCCCTGGTGTTGGTGTACAAGACCAGCAGAGATCGCTGACATATTTATACCAAACACGGTAGGTTACTATCTTACAATTATTAATTTTTGCTCCACAACTTGTAACTCAAAGAAATCACTGAAATGTCCATAGATGCTTAGACAAATAATGATACATCTTCATTTATGAGGATGTTCACAGTATTATCATTTTTGTGGTAAGGAGTTGGAGAAAACTGGGTGTGCATCATTTGGAGAATGACATCACTGAGAGAGTTGAAATGTGATATTTAGATGCATACAGGTAGAGTAGACTGGATGAAGCTTAAAAACAGAAGGCTACTGGAAATAAAAACAGAATGAGCTATACAATTCTGTGTCACTTATGTAAATTAAAAACACAGCAAAAAATGTCATTTAGCTTGAATCCATACAAACTAAAAGATGAACATAAAATTCATCAGAATGGTTGGGGGTGGTGGTGTTAGGAAAGTGTTTTGGGGAGAAAAAGAATGTAAAATACAAGGGAAAGGTACTTTATGTGCCAATGATAATAAAGTGCCAATGACTGAGAAATGTAATAACTTAAAAAAAATAGGCAACAAGACTAAGTCAGCAATAGCTGTCATTTTAAAGGAGAAAACCAGTCTTAATAGGATATGTTAGGCACAAGCTAAGTGAGTATAAACTTAATATATGTTTACATTAAAATATCAATTAAAATGTTAAGAATATGAGAGATACTTAATACTATATGGACATTTGAGTCATCCTTATTGATCGTACTTATCAATATGAAATACGTGAATTAGTATGTGATGATTTTTTTTCATATTTGACAAAGTTACAGATTAAGGAGGTAAAAGAGCCTTATTTTTTATTACTGACTTTGTAAGTCATATGCAGAGACAACAAAGTATTGGGTTCATTCAGGGAATGCAAACTGCAGATTAATGGGAAAAAAGTAAAAAATTAAGACAAAGGGATTTAAGGAAATGGATATCCAAAAATCTAATTATGCAGTGAACTAACCAGGCAAAGGATTTGATGCAAATATAAAAATCACTAATACAATGAGCCATCCTCACAAAAGACAGACATAGAAAATTAATTAGGTGAATGCTACCTTCTGGTGTTTTCTTAATAATATTCAAAACTATCATTAAGCTTCCAGTTTTGAGAATGGTTCATTATTGTAAGACATCTTTTTGGCAATTATTATTACTGTTTAAATGACCACTTGCATAGACAAACAATTATTTGTGTTAGACCAGTAACAAAGAAGTTTGATGTGGTTTAATTTATTAGCTACTTTTGCAGTAGATGTTTGCTAAATAAGAGAACTGCTTCCAATAATTATCTCGGTCTTGTTTGCTGCCCTTTTTTTCAACAAAGATAAAATATTCCCCATCCAGCTAAAGGTAGAAAAGAGTATAAAACAACCTTCCATAGTATTTTATCGCCTTGAAGATAAAATGCAAGCTCTTTGGGATCAAGACATGTAAGGCCTTTAGTGAATCAGGTAGTGCTTGAAATTACTTCTAGTCTAGGGTTCCTCTGTCTCGATGCTATTGATATTTTGAGCTCCCTGTTCTGTGCATTGTAGAATTTTAGCAGCATCTCTCGCCTGTACCCACTAAATGCCAATAGCAATTGCCTCACCCCAGATGTGACAAACAAAAACGTCTCCGGATATAGCCAAATGCCGTGGGTGGGGTGGTGGTGTGAAAAAGTACCCACAGTTGAAAACCAGTGCCTCTAGGCTTGTTGTTCACAATCACTCCTATAGTAGTTTTCTTCTACTGTCTTAAAACAATTATCACAATTTAGTGACTTAAAACAACACCAGCTTATTATCTTACAGTTCTATAGGTCAGAATTCTGGGTTGGTTCAGCTAGCTTTTCTGCATTAGATTTTGCAAGACTAAAATCAAGTCTTGGCTAGCTGGCTCTTCTCAGGAGGCTCTGTGAAGAACCTGTTTCCAAGCCCATTCAAATTCTTGGCCAAAATCAGCAACTTGTGTCTGTTGGCTGAGGCCCTCATTTCCTTACACAGGACCATTTTCAGTTTCTAGAGGCCATTCCCACTCCTTGGCTCACCCTCCACCATCCTTCATCTGCAAAGCCAGAAAGAGCAGAAAGAAACAAGTCCTTCTCATGTTTCAGATCTCTCTGACTTCCCTTCCTGCCTCATCTCTTGGCTGCATCTCTCTGACTCTAGCTAAAAAGACATTTCTATTTTTTAATGGACCTAAGGATTAGATTGGGCCCACCTTGATAATTCAAGATAATATCACCATTTTTAGTTTGAATCTTAATTACATTCGCAAAATCCCTTAAGGCTAAATTAGTACTTGAATGAATAAATCGGCGTTGGGAATCTTGAGGAGGGTTCTGCTCTTTGAAATAGTGCCTGTCACAACATCTTACCTTAAACTGTAAGACCCAATCAACAGAATGACCTGTAGTTTTACAAATGTATTTTCTCAAGCTTCTGAGCCGTCATTCCTGTTCCAAAGACCTACGTTAACTTGACTTATTCGTCAAAGCTCTGTTCATGTATACAATTCCAGGAACCTCTCCTTCCCTTCCCATATGCACATCCACTGAATCCTGTTCTCATCTGAATCATAGCACTTGACACATTATACTGAACTTAACTGAATCTACCTAACTGGCACATAGTGGAAACTCAATTAATACATGTTAAATGAAAAAAAAGAAGCCCAACTATATAGAGATTCACAAGAAATGCAGAGCATTTAAAAGGTGAATGAAAGATAAAAATTTCTCATGCACTTTTAAGAGTTGTTCAGTATCTTTCCCTAGTCAAGTATTGTGAAGTATTTACTTTCATCTAAAACTACTGTTAATAAGGTTTTAGCCCTGGGATCTGAAGACTCTAGAGGTATTCAGAATCTCTCCACCAGTTCAGATATAATGGACCTGAAGATTTAGGCCATTGGAGCTGAACAATTCAAGTTTAGACACTTTCTATTGATAACTATATAGATAGCATATTTATCATCCTGGATCATTCTATTCTCATTCTATTTAACTGAAACAAGCCTCTGTTTTCTGCTTCTCTTCAATCCAACCTGAGCCTGCAAATAAAAGGTAAGATTGTCTTATTAGTGTATCAACCCTACTCATTGCTTTGTTTGTATTTTAAAGCTATAGTAGCAAAACAGATTTGATCCTGAATTCCTGCTGGAGACTTGTGCTCAAGGAACCATTGCTTAAGTTCTCTTCTGAATACTTCTGAATGACTTCAATTTGTAGAAACAAGAATAAATCAAAACCTTTTGTTTCCTCTTCCCTTCCTTATTTTTCTATTTCCTTCCATTCCCTTCCTAAATAATTCAATCCAAAATTCTTACAGAGGGCCAAGGATGGGGTGGCCGAAATAGGGTGTCTAGACCAAGTGGAGTGAAGGGGATGACCCCGCAGTGAGTGGGCAGCTGGGAGTGAGTGGTCCCAGGCCAGTCAGGGTGAGGTGCTCACCCCGGCAGGAGAGGGCTCCCGCACAAGCTGCCAGCGCCATCTACTCCACTGGAAAAACACACAAGCAGGTTTAAAACCATTTTAATGAAATAAGTCACATAAAGGCAATATCTGATTTAGTAAACCGGGAGGGAGAGAAAAACAATATAAGCTGTTTAGTAACTGGAAAGAGATTTATAGATCTTCATTTGTATGACTTGTATTTTCTCAGAACTACCTGCCTAAATAATTTTTTCTCACTCCCTGGTGAAGACTTGCCTAAGAAAATGCTTAGACCAAGGGGCAGGGAGGAGGGGTGGAGCGGGTCTGGAGGACCTGCCTCCATTGGTGCTGCTACAGGGAAGGCTCTGATTCTAAATATAATGCAATTAACTTGACATGAAGTGGTGATGTTGGTGGCCATGCTATGAAGCAGTTTATAATTTCTTCTGCCTCAAGTGTTAAAGTGGTAACTGATCATTCCAATATCATATCACGTCAAAAAGAAGAAATAAGGGGGCCTATGCATCTATCTTAGAGAACTGAACAATACATGTTTTTTTTATATGACTTGAGAAGGTCTTTATGACAATATTTCAGTATCATTCAAGGGGCTTGCCATGACCTGAGTTTCACCTAGAAAACAAACGCATCTCTTGAATAATTAACTTTTCTGATGTACAAGGAATTAGAAAATAAACAATGGATGCTTGCTATGGTTAAAACCAAGACATTCCTCTTATGAAGTTGGCCTAAAATGCTAAGTAATGCAAACATATTTTAATGTTTTCCTTGATGCCTTTATGTTTCGATGCATTCATGTGCTCCACAGAGTACTTAAAACAGTGCTAATGAAGTAGAATTCTCTCAATGAATGTTCATTATATTTAACCAAAGTGAACTGAACTCAAGCTTTTCTTTCCTTGCAGAGGAGTAATTTTTGTTTAAAAAAGAAAAAAGAGTCTTGAATATCTTGTGAAACAGGCACTAACGTTATTCGTACCTTCAAACTTAATATGAGGGAAGAAACAACCAGATGTAAAAAAAAAAGCAAAAGCAGCTGTAGAACATTTATCTTCTGACACAATGTTTCATATGATACAAACTTTCACAGATGAAGTGTAGAGTCTTGTCTTACCTGTTATTAAATTAACATTGATATGAATGATACTTTCAGAAACTGTGCTGTACATACTACAGTCTTTGCCTCATTTGAAAGCCAGATTAGCTTGGTTAAATAACAAAACGCACATGAAGAAATGGTTTCTTCATTCAAAGTCAATAAAAACATATATTTTAATATTTCAACAGAATTTGTAAATGTGGCAAGTTTTACTGTGCATTGCCAGTCAAATAGGAACAACAGCAGATTCCTAAAGTGAATTCTACAGTGCTATGACAATTACTGTTATATATCTCAGCAATCTTCTAATAAATAATATGAGTCTTGTTTGCATTTATCAGTGATCCTTAAGCAAATATCCATGTAAGAAAGAAAGCTTGCATATTTATAACAGAAAATTTACATATAACTACACATAAAATATTCCATTCCTTTGTAAAACGCTTCTTTATCATTTCCATTAAAATCATCATGTAATTATACCAGAGATACAAACCTAACAAAAATTATGCCAAGCATTATTAGAGGGAGGGATTTTCAATTGCAAGGGCATCTGCTCTGTGAGAAATTTTTGTTTTCAATTTCTGTTACAAAGAAAAGAAGGACTTTGTCCTTTGCAAAAACCATGTTCAAAGGTCACCCAACAAAAATATTTTAAAACTGAGACGAAAATGATAAAGATGTATTTTCATGTATTGTGACCAATAAACAGAAAGAGAAGGCTTCTATTTCAGCCTATGAACAAAACTGTATCAGAAACCTATAACATTGTTGATGCTTCAACAAATGCCCATGGGTTTCACTCGGCAAAGCTGTTTGCTTAGTGCTTTCTACTTTTCAGGATTGTGTTAGGTAGAGGGGATATGAAGATGAGTGCACAGACTCTTCCCCATGAAAATTATGAAACTAAATAAACAATTATTTCACAATATGGGATACTTAGCCCAGTGACTTAGCCCAGTGAAGGCTGAGTTTTGAAGAATTAGCTAGTTGGAGATGCTAAGAATATGCTAGAGGAGAACATTTTAGCAAAGTGAAAATTGGCTAAGAGAACAGACAGTTGAATCTGCCAGGAGCTTAGGGTCCACATGGAAAGACCGAGAGGGACAAAGATGGAGAAAGAGCTCTAGATACCATTCTAAGGAGCTTGACTTTTGTGCTGAAGGACTTAGGGATAATACTAGTGCATTCATAAGCAGGTGAGTGTTAACATCATAATTTATACTTTAGAAAAATCAATCTGCAAAGCAGAGGTTTTCAAGATGTGATCTCCAAACCAGCTGCATCTGCATCAACTGGGAACTTGTTAGAAAAGCAAATTCTTAGATGCCCAAGACCTACTTTGGGGGCCAGCAATCTGTATTTGCATAGCCCTCTGGGTTATTCTGATGTACCCTAAAGGCTGAAAACCACAGGTGTAGAGAATGGAATGGTGGGTGCTGTTTCATTAGAAATATGTTCCCCCACCAGAAAGAGAAGACCTGATCAACAATGGCTTTAATGAGACAGACGCTGATTTATGTTCAAGAACAAGAATTCCCAGGAAAGGCAGTTAGTGCTTGGATGACACAGTGGCCAAACACTGCCATTAAGAACACAAAGTCCTTCTTTCTCCTTCATCATTATCAGGATGGGATTTTTATTCTTAGAGTTACAAAGCATCTGTTCACTTCCAAGAGCTAAGACAGTCATCCCCAGAGGGGAAGGTGGGTAAGTACAAGAACTTCTCCTCATGAGACTTTATGTTTTATAGCTCAAAGAAATAAAGAAAAATAGAAGCCTCTTAAGGCATGTTTGCCTAGATCATATTGGTGAAAATCTTGTGAAGGACCACTGTAGCTACAAGGCTGCAAGTGTGGGAAATTGGCATTGGCCACCCATTTAGCAAGCATTTCTACAAAAAGTTCTTATTTTGTTAGATAGTTTTCTTCTCAGCTAAATATCTCTATGAAGTACTTATATTTTAAGTTATGTTTTGTAGTTAAAAAAAACAAAACTTCTCTAGTAAAGCCTTGTCTCCCTGTCAGATCCTTTGTAATTAACAAATATCAGTCACCTGTTAATGCCAGGATTTTTCTTTCAGAGCCTTATGAAATTACGTTAGCAATTCCCTAAATATTTCTATGACACTTCATGAGACTACAGTAGAATCTGGAGATTAATTCCCCAAAACTTGAAATGACAGCATAGAAATACTTTCAGCATCCAACAGCTCTCTCTGGGGAGTTTCACAGAGAGCTAACTAATATGGAAATTATCCCTTTGTATTACCTTTGGGGCTTACTGAAATTTGGCAATTTCTTCTAGATCAAGGCTGGATGTCCTACTTTTGTCCTGTGCATTGACAAACCCACATACACTTGAATAGATAACATTTCTTCACCTGCTTCTCTATAGCCATTTGCTTGATCTTCAGTATTGGTTCCAAGCATGAGACAAGTACAATTATCTTCATTGATTAGCTGAAGAAGCTGCTGTGATGAAAATGGAAATCATTTACTCTTAGATTTTGACATTTGTAAACTGCTTAAACAATTTGCAAATTGGTAGAAAGCAAGAATCCTAACTTTTCTTTACCATTTCCTCTGAAGCATAATATGAGCATTATGAATTAAGGAGTTTGTTATTTGGTTGAGGGATGCCAGGAAGAAATTCCACTGCCCTCTGGGTCAATCTTGCACTGTATCTACGGTGAAAGTTGTTGAGGATTAGGAATTAGGAACAGAGAAAAAGGAGATTCTAAGTAAACACTGAACCCTCTATTTAAACAAGAAAACAAGCAGCATCATGAATAGTCTCTGCTGAATAAATGTAAATACCTTGAAAAATATGTTGTCCTGGCCAAAATTCAAAAGCATTTGGGAGACTAAAACCTTACATGCTATAATTACACACATACACTGACAGGAGGGCTGAACATAAACAACAGCACTAACCATTGCTCTTTAATTGAAATTAAAGACAATTTTAAAACTTCATATCACTGAGCAAAAGGCAAGAATACCAACTTCAATTTCAAAATCATTATCAATAGTGTATAACACATTGTCAAACAAATGTACTTCTCTTGCTGTGCAGTCTGCTCTTATTGGCATTTGGCAGTCTGAACACACAGTCACGCTATCTAGTGCTCATATTTTCCAAACATAACAAAAGGAGAACAAAACTGCAGATTATTAGAAAATATTAGCAAGCCTGAATATCAGCAGATTCATTTCAATGGTTTTGTGGGAGGAACAAATCCCAAGTCTAGTTGGTTCTTTTATCATAATTTGTATGTGATTAATCCAATGTGATATGCTTTAACCAGTTGCTACAATTCATGGAAAGATGAGTCTTTTCAAAAGAAACTTTTTACTTGCAAATTAATTTCAGAAGGAAACAAAAGAGAAAATATTATGGATTTCACTTATCAGATGCGAGCCTTCACTATGTATTAGAGACTATGTAAATTTACTAATATTTGACTCTTTCTGACCTTTAAAATGGGCTTTTGCTTTGTGGTCCAACCCCATACTAGGTGCGTTCACATAGCCTAGTTTATTTTGGACTAACAGAGGTAAATATTTTATCTCTAGTTTTGTGGATGAGGAAACTGAACTTGACCTCGGCCTCAGAATTTGTACATGGGAATGCCAGATTTAAAATACGGACTGTTTGACTCTAAGATACTTTTCGTTCATTTCTATCATACTTTCCCCAAAGGATCTAAATCTCTTTCAAAGAAATCTCAGAAATAACATGATTTACCTTCCCCATGAATCACACTCATGATTTTTATTCCCTGGGAGATAAAAAGAACCTCTCACGCTTGGCGAGACACCAGTTAATATGCAACATTTCCCCTGACAAGTTAAAAACAATAAGACATTTCCTCTCAGCATTTAGGCGAGGCTGGAAAGGGAAAAAGCTGTTTCAGCATCAAACAGAAAGCATCTCTTAGATGAGTTCAAAAGTAAAAGAACTCAGGTGTCCAAATCCTTAGTGTGAAGTTAAGGAAACCCTTTAAAAGAGAAAAAGAAATGGAAATGTTGCTCTATGGATACCATTTTTCATGAACTTGAATAGTTAACTCTATGCTGTTACAATGCTCTTTTGTACGAGCGGTAAGGAATACAAAGTCAAAAAGACCCTGCCAATGTTGTCTATTCATGGACACTAATAGAAAGCGCTTTCAGAAATCTGTGCTGTGCTGATCTAGAAACTGGAGACATATGGACTCCCCTGTACTGGGCCACATTTGTTAGTGATTAGTCAAGTCATGTTATGTGAATGTCTGAAGTGATTCAATCTTGACATTAAACTTAACTGACTTTTTTTTTTTTAATTTGGCACTAATACCACCCTGGTTGCTATTATCTAGCATTTCTGTAGCACGTTGTCCTTGCATATTTCTCTGCAGAATCCTTATGTAGAGATAACTGTCCTTTCTTTTCCCCTTTCACTTTACAGACTAGATTTAAATGCTTTCCTTAAGTTAAAGAAAAAAATCCAAGTTCTTTCCCAAACCAGAATTTGAATTCAGCATTTAAAGGAATCAGGTCATTTGTTCAGTTTCCCGTTTTAGGAGAAAGCCACACTAACTGGTTCATTCGACTTTTCTTTTCTTACATATGTAGAAGGATACACACCTGTTTTGCTCATTGGGTCATGCTTTTTCACCATTTCGTGTCTTTCTTCTATTACTTTGCGATTTCTCTGAAAAGCAAATTGGGGAAAAGTTAATTTTAAGGCAGCATTCTCCAAATTTTGGTAAAACTTACCCTTGAGGTTGAAAGGTGCCTGAGTCAGGATGGCCGCTTACTGCCTGGGTTTGCATGTACTCCCAGATTTGGCTGGGACCTAACAAACTGAAATCATATTTATGCAAACAAAGGAAAACTGGTGAAAATCTCTCCCTTTATCAATCTTTTTATCCTGAAATCTCTAAGAAACTTCTTATTCTTAATTTCCTTCATTTTTCCCACATATAATCTGAGCTTCAATATTTCTAACCTGTTAAGAAAAAGTCTGCCTCAAAATTGGCTTGTTATGGGTTCCAATTCTCAGTTTATATTTTGGTTGGAAAAGCAGGACTGCTAATAGAGAATGGATGATCAGAGCTCTGTCCTGAGGCTGGTATGCAGGACCCACCCTAACTGGGTAGAGGCAACATTGTCTCATCATTTCCACCTTCTTAAAAAACTTCATCCTGGTTTGCCTTTCTATAGTCGGAGAAAGAGTATTCAAGACACTAAAGAATTTTGCCATTTTCTTTGTCATGGAGAAGCAGCCTCTCTCGAACACAAAGGCTTTGGGCTCTTGTCATAACCCCTACCATAAATTGGTCATCTCATTAAAAGGAACACCCTAGATATCAGAGTTCCAATAAAAGAAAGATTCCTTAGACCCTGGAAAACCATCATCTTAAAACACAGTATGAATACCAGAACAATTTGTGCTTGGCAATCATATGAACAGTTCATGGCAGAAAGCTCTAAAAGTCATGTGGATAGCGATTGGGGAAGCAACACTAAATGGGTCAACTCTGTATTTGGTATGCGCCTCACTAGAGTGCTCACAATTTCTAAAATGATTACCAATAGAGGTTATTAAGAAAAATGCCTTCAATATGTCATCTTGGGTACAACAGAAAGATTTCAGCATATGTGTTAGTATCCAAAACCATCTTTACTCTATTTTCCCTTTCAAAATAATATGAGGGAAATATACAAAATATGAAGAAAGTTGAAGAACTTAACTGACAATTCAATATATTCAATATGGATTTCAATTTCTTCTTAACGTAAATTCAGTGGAATGGTTTATACAATCTATGTGAAGTGGGCATACTTAATTATGTCTTAAAAATAAAAATTGTGGCCCAACTAATACATGGAGAAAATATGAAAAGTTCAAGCACGCTTCTTGGCCCTTTTCTCTAGAACACAGGAAGAATATTTAGAACTCAGTGTTCTTAATGTTTTATGGTAAATGATCTTTGACCTTAAGACGCAACATATTATTTTCACCACTGAAAAGAAAATTCACAGATGTAGAATTTATCAATTTACTGTATCTCTCTGATTCACATTCTGATTTTGAGAAATGAAACATTATATTATGGTGTCAAAATGAAAGGAAATAAAAAGGCAGCCTTAAGAACATTTGGATAACTTAACTATAAGTCACTGCAGTCAAAGCTGCTAAGATTTTGTAATTTTTTTAAGCGGATAGGCTTTTTTATATATTTTTTTGCACTTTACTATCTTTCCTAGTTTCACATAAGTACATAAGTGAGAAAAAGAACTATCCATTACAGAACCTCTCACAAAATCATGTTTTGTTCATCTGCCAGACTTTTTCAGCAAATGTGTCTACGATGAATTTCTCTCTCTCTCATCCCTCTCTTTTATTCCACCTCTATTTGAGAAAATACAGTTGCAGGATTGGCCTTAAAGATTTTTTTTTTTTTTTTTTTTTTTTTTTGGTGTTCTGAGAGATCTGGGAGGCCAAATGAAACAGACTTATTACTACTTAAATGTGTGGGAAAAGGAAAATTCAAGAGAAGATGACATTTCTTAAGACAAAAATATTAAATTCTCTTCCATAATTTTCTACTCTTTGTAATGAGTAGTTCATCATTCAAATTCCTTTAGTAAACATTTTTGTGTGCATATTTATATATAATACCCTTCTAGGTAGTTACTTAAAACTTTGTAAACCCAGAAATTGTACTCTTATACTATAATCCCTAGTTTTTCCAAGCTTCTCACTCCACAAACCTTCTGCATTCTCTTTATGTAATAAAAGTCTTTCCTTTTTACTTCTTTTGTTGCCATGGCCTGAAATCACATCTGCTAATCCTTCTGCTGCACTCTTAAATTTCAAACCTTATATTCTTGATTCCATCAATCCTTTCAATCCCCAACTCTCTATCCATCTAAACTCGTTCTTTCTTCCTATTTTTTCCCCTTGTTTGCCAGGTGAGGACCAAAGAAACACTTCAAATACATTATTTCTAACATTACTGGTCTTCTTAGTCACTTCCTCAGACCTCTCCTTTAGGCTTTGCCAAGGCAGATAAAATAGTCTCCAAGTCTTTATCTTGTATATTTACCTGAATTTGAACTTCTAGAGGGACTACAAAATCAAAATGACCATAAAACCCACTATACACTTCTCAAACAAAACACATCTATTACATTTCCTTGCATGTTCTCACCGCTGATGGTACCTTCACTATCCATAAGTTATTCATCAAAGTCATCTTAAATTTCTTCCTTATCCCTTACCCCCACACCCCCTTCCAAATGACCAGTGACTAAAACCCTGACCCTACCCTTATGGAGAAACAAGGAGAACTGCAAATTACTAACTGGACCATGTGCAGAAAGAATAGTAAGCATATCTCAGCTGGAAACCAGACTGCACGCCCCAACATCTCTTTCATGTTCAGTTTCCCAAACCCAATCTGTCTCAAGGAATTCTTGCTGCATCTACTTCAAAAAAATGTTTCTTGATGCAATCTCCTTGTTTCATCTCTAATGAGAATAGCTTAAATCTTGTCCTTTTAATTTCTTGTCTGGAACATTCCAATAGAAGCCCAACTGCTCTCTGTGCCTCCAGACTCTTCTTTGTTCTTATCCTTCTCCCACATTAGCACATTTGTTTTTCTCTAACCTACCCACCTAAATTTTTGATAACCTTCTGTTTTTTAAAGCTGAGGTGTAACAGGCTTACTCCAGACACCTGTATGGGATGCAAACTTGACTTTGCAGGCAGCGTGGCAGCTTCGTTCCACATCATCTCAAATTCTGCTCTTCACACGTGACTGAATGAAAGGAATTGGACAGGGCCAGGTAGAGCTGGTAACAGACTACAATATGATTTTAGGTTCCTGGTAAAGTTGATTTACTGCTGCTTATTGATGTCTTACATTCTTTTTTGTTTGTTGTATATATTATTTTTCATTGTGAAAAAATTTGGAATTAAAAAAAATTGTATTGTGTTACCATATATACAATCTAACATCTCGCCTTTCAATCACATTCAGAGATAGATTTCAGTGTGATGTCTTACATTCTTTTAACAGATAGCACAACTAGGAAATAGAGAGATATTTGGTAAAAGATTAAGTAAATTAAAAAATAAAATAGGTTATATAACAATTTTCTATTTATTTTCAATCCTTCAAATGATATAAATGGATCAGAGAGTTGTGGGGGGCTGTGTTAGGCAACATGTAGGTAATTATTTTGTTGTAACTGTGAAATGTAAAACAAAGGTTTAAATTAGTTTCCCATGATTTCTTCTTGTAGAAATAGAAAAGATACATATCAGTATCTATTTAAATAGATTAAATATAAATACATACTTTTAATCTATTTAAAATGGATCCTCAAGCTATCAATATATTGATATGGCTATATTTCCACATATATGGCTGTTCATATGTAACCATGAATGCAGTTAGAGAATGGATAGAATAGATGATAGGTAGATACATAGACAGACAGACAGATCGCGATAGATAAAGAAAGGAGGGGACCCCATTATGCAATCATGTTTTCAGTTCCTCCCAACCATTCAATGTTATGATGGGGAGTGGTAAGCAAATACTTGTCTCTCAGCTACTGTGAATATTCAGAAAAACAAAAAAAGAAACACTTATGATTTAAAATAAATTCCTAAAAATCATCTGCATGTGCTATATTTGGTTCATCAACAGGGAAAAAAATAGACACATGCAATGAAAATGTAATATCTATGCTAAATGTCTTTGATACCCTGCCAGATTTACCCACAGAAGGTCTCGACTATAAACAAACAGCTACTTACACATGTATGACCCTGGAAAGAAGACTGAGTGGGCACAAAATGGTGTCTGTTTTATCTTGGATTTTTGCTTCATTTTGTGCTGTCAGATTTTCACCTCCTTTCGAGAAAAAGAAAAACAGGAACTTGGATTCTGCTTTGAGTATTGAAGGAAAGAGTTGTGTAACCATATCCAAGTAACTGAATTATACCTTTACTAATGGAGGGAGTTATTTTCAAGAGTGAAATAACATTTTGTGGCAGAAATGGCATTGTGACAACTACCACTTCAATGAACAGAGACACTTCTTACACTTGGTTGTAATCACAACATAGTCAGATCATAATATTTATTAACTATTCAGAACACCTCCTAAATCTTTTGGTGTTCTAACCCTTCTTGGTTTCTCTGTTACTTTGGAACATCAGGAAGGGGCTGTTTTCTTTAAAACTCGGTTTTCCAAATTGTAGCATCAGTTTATACAGGGTTGTAATCAGAAAGCTTGCTTTTAATTCCTGAAAAGAAGATCCCATGTTCTATACTTTTCTAATATCTCCTCATCCCCAAACCAGAAAGCATCGGTTCAGTATCAAAAATATAACATAGTCTATAAATATTTATTGATTTTTTACTTAACAATGAATTGTTTCTCAAATTAAGCTCCAGATCCTCTAATTCTAACAATGCTAACATTCACTTTGAAAATTGTGTCAGTCAATATTCTACAATTTATTTGCAGTAGAAACATTTGCGCTTGCACTATTTTTGTGTGAAAAAGAAAAAGGCTGTTTATGTTAAAAAAAAAGATTTTAGTGTTTTCCCTTACCACAAATGAATGTTTTATCTGAACACATTTTTACTATTGTACAGAAATAAATTCTAAGTAGAGTTTACTTTGGTAATTTGGTAAATTGAAACTGTTAAATATTATAATTCCACTGCTTTTTAAATTGTTATTGTTTATGAAAAGTTGTACATTTTCAATACAGGATTTTGCTTCATCACTGTAATTGATTTTTCACTTTTATAAATTTATTGATGGAAAAGGTGAAATGGGATTAAAACAGAAGTACTTTAACATATACTTAGGGATTTATTATATTTTATATGCATATCATATTTCATAATGAGCCCTGTTATATTTGGGGTAAAATAAAAACATTTCAAAGATTAACTTTTCAGTTTTTCAAAAGAATTCTTCAGAGGAATCTTGGATTAAAATGTCGTTTAATGTGATTGGATTAAAATGCCTTTAGTTCCCTCAGTGTAAACATTTTACAAGCTAAAGAGCATTATATATATTAGGAAAGTGCATCTTATAAAAAGTAGAAAATTAATTTAGGGGAAGCAAATTCTAACGGCTTATAAAGGGCCAAGGGAAATAATACATACTTACGTGACTCAATTTGGTAACTTAATGTCTTTGATTAAACACCGAAAATTTCTAAGGCTTTCTCATTCACAGATATCTGGGTTTTAAGGATTGTTATGTGACGACAGCTTGAAAATAGAAGAAAACAATATTCTAAATTTCTGTCACTGTGAATCTGACTACATATAAAAGGGCAGACTTATTTCAAATTATCGGTTATTCAGAATTAACTGTTAAACGTGCAATCAAATGTTTAGTGCATGTCTAACAAGTAAACCGCAGTTTAACATGTCTAACACCTCAGTTTTACCTTTATAAATGGGGATAATGTGTTGTCTCATGCCTAATTCAAGAGGGTATTGCAAGACTTAACAACATAAGTCAACCCCTGGACCAAAGGACACACTCGGCAGAAAATTAACCATGGGTTTTAATTATGGACTGACCAACAGGAGAAAGATTCTTCCGTATGGGAGCCGGTTTGGCATTGCAGACCAGCACTCCTGGCAGAAAACGAAGAGAGCGAGGGAGCCAAGGGGGGCTTATAAGGCTCGGTGTCTCCAGCAATCTGGTTACAACGGAGTCTGATCTGGTTACAACGGAGTCTGATCTGGTTACAACGGAGTCTCGCGAGAGTTGGTTGCAGACACTGACTAGGGGAGGGGAGTTTTGACACTGACTAGGGGAGGGGAGTTTTGATGCGCTGAGGCTGTGCTCTGGCCACGGCTGCCGCGGGCTCGAGGCTCCGCCCCTTTTCCTAAGGGAGGGAGTGCTGACCCTGGGCTACCACACAAAACGTCATTGTTGAGATGACCCTATAGTCATCGCCCACTAAAAGAAAGAAATAAGATAATAGGCCCCACCATAATTGTTAGAAAGATCTACTTAAGCGATTAAAAAATGAAAGCATGCGTTTGCAGATCACCTCTCAAATTTAGGTATTTTTTTCAATAGTTCCTATAAGAGTCTACACGTTGAGTTGCTCAGTGGTACTTTTCAAAATTACTTCTGTCTGGCAGACCCAGCAGGGTGATGAATTACTCAAAAGTCATCATTTCATGATATCTTTATACTCTGTGACATTTTTATTTTTCTGTGTTAACTACCTGGAAATACCTGCTTGGGCTATGTTCTAGCCCAAAATTATACTAGTCAACTTTGTTTGGTACAATTGGGGGGGACTGAAGAAATCTTTGCATGATATGTTAAAGAGAGATACAGATGATTTTTTGAGATAAATTTTTATAGTCCACCCCAAAACCCACTTCCACATAAAGGTGTTACTTTTCTATATCTAAGGGATCATTTTTAAAATGTTCTCAAAATCACCGACCTTTCCACCTACTCATCAAATTTGCAAAGCCTACCAATCTGCTGTCAAAAGCCAACACAGAAAGAGACGGAAGGGGGAGCCTGCAAGACGAGAGCTCAGTATCTCCTTCTGCTCACAGTCTGAGCTTATAGCTGTGTGCTGACTACCTGCCCCCACCCCCTCCACCACTCCAGGCTTTTCCCAGCCCTATCTCTATACCTTGTTTATATTATATTATTTTGGTATATATGTAAACTGTTTCGAATCATTTATTAAAGAGGGTAGACTAAAAACAAACAAGACCCAGTGATATAGCACATGGTAATATTTTGAGTCTTTTGAAGAAAAGGTGTAATTTAAAGTTCAAGATAATATTACAGACAGACTACATATAAATGTGCTGTGAAACCATGTTTATAAGCAGTGCATTGGAATTGACTCTCTTTTTTTATTTGAAAACAATGCTATCTTAAAAAAAAGAAAAGTGTTTCAGTATAACAGTTGCCAGTCATCACACAACCTACTTAACCCATGAGATAACATATAAATTATATTTACTTTGAAAAAAATAATTAAAACAATACTGCTATAATACACATTATTAAAGAAACTAAACTGAAAATGCGTCCTTATTGGATGTATTGTTTTTCTAGCTTTTGATCAGGAATTGTGCTTTATTCTTTATCACAATTCCCCTGAGTAATGCGATGTGAATGCATATTGCTCAATAAATGTTTATTAAGTGACTAGAAAGGGAATAATAACTGCAAGCAGAAAAAAAAAGAAAACTGGAGCATATAAAAGAGAACTGAGAATAGCCAAAGTTACAGAAATCAATGGCACTAATTCTCTATTTTGTCTAATTGTGAAAAATAAAAGCAGTTCAGGTTTCTCTTTCCTTGACACTGGAAACATGAACTATTAGATTAGATTAGATTTGTGTGAGGTCAGGAAGAAAAAAGAAGTAAAAGGTAAAGAGAAAATGGAAAGAGGATTTTTCCTTAGGTGAGAGTGCAAGAATCGGAAAAAGAGGGTAAATAAGATATTTACAAAGATACGTGATGTTCGTGTGAGGGAAAGACTTCAGAAATCGAACAAATGGAACTTCACAGTAACTAGTAAAGAAAAAACAGAGAGCATGATATTTGTACAATTCCTTCAAGATTGAAGACTTTGGTCATGTAATGTCTTATACAGGCCACAACTATATGATATCAACATCACTGTCATATTTTGTTTTATAAATTTGTATGAAAACTACAAAACCATATAATAAATTTAGGATGATGGAAAAAGGAAGACCCCAGATCATATAGTTATCTTGAGTGCATTAGGCATTAAAGAGGCATACTGCTGGCACCGTAGTTAGTGTAGCAAAGGACATTTTATTATCATCATCTGCTTTTCACTTCCACAAAAATTTTATGTATGTCCATGAACATGTTTTTCTCATTTCGGCTCGAAAAAGATCTGATTCCTGAAAGATACCTCTTACATTTTATGCGGATACTTTGAAGATTAAAAAGGGGACATTTTTACAGAGTTTAGCCTCAAGCCCATCAAAATGTCCCATAGGTGGAGAGTCCAAGGCTAGTGATTGTACAGGCTGTGAAATTAGGACGCCGCGCCATTGGAGCATGTCCCCCAGCTCCTCCTAATCTTTTTTGGCACCTCCCCTTTTCCCACTAACCAGTGTACACTTTGCAAGTAGGTTTACGCCAAAGGGCCTATTCAAAATCTTCAAATCTATGTTACTTGGGTCAACATTTAGCAATACTTGTACATTTTAAGCTAAAGACTCTAAGTAATTTTCCTAAAATACATTGTTAGTGGCAGAACTGGGGCTAGTTCCCTAGGTTTTCTAGAATCTTGTTTAATGCTAAAAAAATTAAGACTACTTGATAAACTCTCTTAGAATAAATGAGTGTTGGAATGATCCTTCCAAACAAGATATAACTTTCGAATTGTTATTTTTAGTAATTTGTCTGCCTAGTGAAGTTAGCTGCTTACAAAGACTCTCATTACTTTCAACTTTTATTGTAAAAATTTTAAGTCAAACAGTCAATGAATGTTTCTATATTTTTGTAATTGGATTGGTTTAAATTATTTTAAATCTAAAATAATGAAGAATTAAGACAAATATCAAATTTTAAAATTTTAGGAAACCATCTATACCTTCATATATTCCATGCTAAACATATTACTTAAAGTAGCACTTGTGCCTTGAATGGAGGAGAAAGCTAGATTGGTCTTTCCTTTGAATAACAAAAGAATAGAAAACAACAGTCAGTTTCATGGATGATATGGAGGTCATAACAGACACAATGATGTCCCCTGGGTTGCAAGTTAAAACAGAAAGACGAAAACATTTACAGCAATACATTGCATGGCTAAAAATTGCACATAGGGTCTTTCCTGAATGAAAAATTAAATTGATAAAGGTAATAATGAGATGTAATAGCTTTATGTTCTAAACATCTGAATTATAGATCAATGTGCATGTTTCTTACATAATGATGGAACACTGCTGAAGCTATCACTAATTTAGCTTTTTAAAATCATCAATTTGCTATTAAAATCATTTCAAAATACTGGAAGGATGGTATCTGAGTAGGTGAAATTTTATGCATATGGGTCTTTGAACAGTTAGCAAGGTAATGTAGAAAAACTTGTTTAGAATAAAACTTGTCTAGAATATTGAGTTAATGTAATAACATTTTGCAGCACACAAACGCTTGTTAGTACTTGTGAAACTTCTTATTTTGATGTATGTCTTTCTCTTTCCCTGCATGTTTTCTAATCAGGAAGATGTGCCTATGAGGTCTACATTTTCATTCCGCAAGAGCTCAGTTCAGAAAACATATCGTCAAAGACAGGGAAACACAGGAGAAAATTTCACAGTTTATCTTTTATATATGAAGATAAGCTTCACTGCTTTTACTTTTGATTATGTAGTTTGATAATAAGGATAAAATAAAATGCAAATAGTTTAATAATTTATGAGTTCTTTAATACATAGATGTTTTATGTAGAGTTGTGGTGAAGTACATTTCTATATTTCATAATCTATTTTTGAATTTTCTCTCATGCAAAACATATACAGAACTAAAAAAGAACAAGCAGTAATAAAAATAATGTAATTGTAACAGAGAAGAAGCTTTGGCTTTATTGCTTCTCTAAGCATGTCTGGAATAAATTCTAGACTCTTCATTTACTTTTTATACTAGTGCAACCCTGATACTTTGTAAATTCTAAGAATTGTCTTTATTGTCAATATCTTTCTCCTCTGTTAAATAAGAAGTATGTGTCCGTTTTTAAAGTATATTTAAACGTTAGCTCACATAGGGTTAAAATGGAGTCATGCGCTTCTTTGAATTAGGTTTGAATTAGGTGTGAGGAAAAGAATATGAAAACTGAGTGTTAGTTGGTAAAGTCAAGCAAGAGAGCTATTTGTCCGTTTCTAGAGAAACTGATGTCACCTACACTCTATGACCATGAATGTGAATGCATCGATCTGTATACAGAAGCATACACAGAGAAACTGTTTCAGGGGAATACCAGGAAACAGGCAGAAGAACAGTCATTTGTAGCCTTGGGTATAGCAGTGAAAAATTGCCAACCTTTAAATTCCCACTAATAAGAGAATAAAGACGCAATTTGCTCAACAGAATCTTATGTGGCACGTGAAATGAATGAACTTGTGCTACAATTATCAACCTGGAAAAGTCTTAATTAGATCAGGTATAACTTGTACTGCAATTATCCACCTGGATAAATCGTAATAACATAAAGTAGAGTGAATAAAAGCAGGCTCCAGAATGATATGTAAAGTATGATACCGTACACACACATTTTGAAAACATGCACTTATGTGATTTATGTCTTAAAATTACTAAATATAAATATGTAAAACATGTCTGAGACTGATAAATCCAAAATCCAGGAGAGTGGTTTCCTCTAGGGAAGGGTGGGAGAGATTTGCATTGAGAGAGAATATACAGGACATTCCAAATAAATATGTAAGGTCTTATTTACTGGGAGACCAAAAAAGAAACGACTGAAATAAATACAGCAATATTCTGAAACTTTAATAGAGATGGGTAGTGATATATGAGTTTTTTTCATATCATTATCTGATATGTTGTATATTTCATAGAATTTATAATGCAAACTATTTTGTTTTCTAAAAAGCACAGGAGAATTTATTTGGAATCAGAGGACCTGGTTCTAGTTCAGTTTTCTGACTGAATACATTTGTTATTATTAATGCTTCTATTATGGAAAAAGGAAGTTAATAATACAATGTTTGATATGTATGCGCATACTACATGAAGTAGAAAATGTGGGCTTAAAATGATATGTATATAGATTGTTAGGTAATAATAGATTTTGGACACAGGTGTTTTTCTAAAGTTACAAATAGTGATAGAGACATCCTGATCTTCACAGAAATGAAATGATAGCACCCAAAACAAAGCTGTACAATCATTGACTAACTTATGAAGGCAAACAAATGTATCTGTTCTGAATATTACTTCATAGTGTAATTGCATTCTTAAAGCTTTTTAAAGAGAGGGGTTTCAGCACTTGATATAATGTGTAGTTTTTTTTTTTACTCTAAAAGTACAGTCCTTATTTAAGTAAACTTAAGAGCCAAAAACTCACAGTAGTTATTTGACAAATGCAAGGTACAATTTAAAACATAATTGAAAAAAAGAGTTATAGTTAGCCACAAGCTCTATATCAGCCTTGCAATCTTGGAAGAAATTAGCATGATCTTAGCATTAATTGAGGGGGGCTTTGTGATCTGGGGACTCGGACTGGCACATGACTCTATCATTACACGCTACCAGGATTTCTACAAGTCGCTTGACTTTGCCCCTCTCTGTATCGACATGTGACGTGGGGATTAGGAGGGGAAAGGATAGAACTGGAATTTTTACTTCCTCTAAAATATCTCGTGACTCTAAAATTCTAAGATTCTATTAAAAGTATAATGTCCAGATTGCGAAAATTGATAGTAGTGCTGTACTCTGTACTGCACAGAGCCCTCTCAAGTTTGTATGTAATTCTAAATGTCAAGTTTAAAAAAAAAAAAAACACTTGAAAAGTGAGATGCCATTCAAAAGAAAGCCATCAAGATGGTCTGGAAACTATGCCATATATATTCAGCCCAGCACCACAGTCCTTTTCCTCGTCCTTCCTCTCCCACTTTCCTCTTCCACACTGGCCTTGCCATCCCTTGAATCTGAACCTTGCCACGATTGGCAATTATATATGCTTTGTTAGTTTTCACTACTGGATAGAGGCTTGGGAAGGATAAATGAATAGTTATAAGGGTTTTTCATTTGGTTGGGTTTTTTGTCATAAGATAGTATCAATTTGCAATATTTGACAGTCAAATTTGTCACATTTTGAATTTTAATTCTCCACTAGCATATCTCCTATCCTTTGTTATTCCAGGAGAATATCTCTGTCAGTTTTGAAAAAGAGCTCAAAAAATCCTCTTCTCTGAGCCTAGCTTGAGAAGGTACCATGCGCCAAGAAAGAGATGAGGGTGGGGCTGGGAGAGAAAAACTAGTCAGACATACTGACTCTACTAAACTAGAACCAGTCAGTCTTCTCCAGAAAACAGAACCAACAGGATGCAGATGGGTGTGGCTATGGCTATGGTATGGCATGGCTATGGAGATAGACATAGGTCTATAGAGATTTATTACAGGAATTGTCCTTCCTGACTGGGGGGCTGGCAATTCCAAATTTTGTAGGGCAGGCCACAACCTGGAAATTCCCCTAAAGGTGAAGTTATACTACCCCAGAGGAAGCAAGCTCCCTGAAGTAGAGAGAACTCCTCCTTTCCGATTTCTGAAATTCTAAATTCTGACTTTTAAGTTTGATTGGATTAGAAAACCCTTCACATTGCTGAGGGCAATCTCCTTTGATGATTGTTGATGCAATCAAATGACTATGCATGCAAATGCATCTACAAAATACTCTCATGGCAACAATTAGGCTAGTCCTTGCTTGTACAAACAACTGGACACCATAACCTAACCAAGTTTACACATGAAATCAACATCACAAATCACCTGGATCCCCTCAATGGGAGGTGTATCCCCCTTTCCATAACCTTTGATTGTAAAGAGAGCTTGGGCCCCTAAACCCCCTCACCCATAGGAATTGTCCTCCCCAGATGAATTTGTTTCATTGCAGCTAACTCATTATGAGGTGGATAGAACCAATTATTTCTCCTTGTTTTGAATTATCACCTCTCCCTCAATCCTAGTCATTTTTTATGATACAAAGCTTGCATCCTTTTGCTTCATGATTAATTTTCACATTAATGTCCCACTTTCACCGCATGCATGCTCCTCACCTTTATTTCAGCTCACAGAATCACTCATGTCAATGTCACTATCTTCATTCTTCTCATTTTCTCTAACAAATCCTGACATGGGTCTTAGTGTTTCCTGGGTCTTAGCAGATCCCCTCCCTACCATGATAGGCTCTCGCCTCAATTCTGATTGAAGTGTATAAACTGGTTGGCACTGAAACTATCCACCACAGAATATGGGATCATTTCCAGTGGTCAGCTATTTCATGGACAGCAGATTCTGAAATATTTTGTACCAATACCCAATCTCTATTCTGTACTTTGGGGAATCACCCTTGGTATGTCTTTGAATTTTTGTTCTCTTTTTCTCTCTCTCACTAGTTTCCCCGAGATGATAACATTAGTTAGCACTTATGGAGTATTATGTGACAATGAGGTAGGCACTGATCTGAGGGCTTTGCATATATGAACTCATTTAGGGAGAAGCAACCTAATGAGGTAGATACTATCATTAAGCTCACTTTACAGATGGAGAAACTGATGCTTAGAGAGGTTAAACTTGTTTAAAGCCACACTATCGATTCAATCTCAGGCCAACTGGCCTCATTCCTATTCTGAACCACTACTTTATATTGACATGGTAGCCAATTGATAAGCCATTTGGGGTTTGCCCTTCAGTGTAGGGTCTAATCAGGTAAAGCTTTTTCTTTTCTTTCTATTCTTTCACCAAAGATAGGAGCACAGATAGTTGGGGGCTCCTACTGGAATGACATAAAAGAAATTATATTTGGTGCCCTGTCAAACCACCTGACCTGGTCATAAGTTCCCCTCTTGAGTGAACACCCCACCTAGCCCTGCCTTGGGTATAACCCCTAGTAGTAGGGTTTGCACCTCTATTTGCTTTTGATGATTAAGGCTGCCCCTTATCTTCTCTGAATGTCTCCTGTCACTTCTTTTCCAACCAGCCTCTGGCAGCTTTAGCCCTTTCATGCCTCACAATTTACTAGCAGGGCTTGGATGATAAGAAGCCCTCAGCTTCTCCAGGTGGGCCTTTCCGTCCTGCTCTTCGTGCTGTGTAGTCTGAAATTGCCAATCCCCAATATCTGTGAGAAAGTTCTACCTCTCCCCTCTGAACCACAGTAAAAGCAAGAGCCAGGTACATACATGCATAATTCTTCCCCCTCTCCTCTGGAACCCTTGCAGGGTCTGGTTTAGGTTAACCCAGGGGTCCCCTCCAGTGCCCTCAGTCTCCCCTCTACTGTTCCAGATCCTGTGATCTAACAAACTTGTCCTTGCATGCATTCTCAGCTAGCTTGTTATCTGTGTTTGCCTATAACATCCAAAACATCTGGCATAATGAGGAGGGTGATTTGATGTTGACCGATAGTGGCCAGGTGGGAATACTTTTATGCTGCTCATGGCTAACTAACATGCTGTTTCATGTGGTTAGCACCATTTGGGAAGGCTGTATAGTTTATTGGTGTTCATTGGCACTGATTTGCTTTATCCTTTGCGTCTGTCCAAGTGTTGCCTTGGTTATACACCCCAAATTGCAGATCCATTAAAGGCCTGGCAACCTGCAGAGAAACATGGGATGGCTCCCTGGGAACCATTTAATTCAGTAATTTGCTTGAGTAGGGCAAGAAGAACCAATGGATTCTTATAGCTCCCCTTACAAGGAGCACAGAAATGAGTCAGACCAGGGCAAGTTTGGTGTAAATTAATTGGCTATTGTTCTGTGAAAATATAGAAGTCAACTTAAGACATAGGAGGGGCCATTCCCAGGTCTATGTGTCTTAGGTCTCCCAGCAAATAAGAAATCATGGGCCTGTTGATGGCCATGCTGCCAAAGCACTTGGAAACCTGAGGATGGCATTGTATTGAAATGGGAGTCTCTATTGATCATACTGTTTGAGCTATATCTGGCAAACCTTGCTAGAGGTATTATTCCATCCCTGGGTTTAGGGAATATTTCCCCCACCAAAGCACATAGGGAGGGTGAATACTCCTGATTACAGGTGGCCCCTGGCCAAAGGGACCCAAATATTTGTGGCCCTTACATTGCCACAGACTTTGCCGGTGTCACTTTTTATCCCCCGACCCCATGGGTTATAGGGGGTACAATTCTTGGCTGTGGACCCTAACACTTTCTGAGGTCAACTGGAATACCCAGACAGAAAGAGGAGGCAGAATGTGAGATGGGGCTGAGGGTCCTCCCAACCCCCAAACTTTCCTGGCAATAACATACAAGTTCAAACAAAATCCAGATTGGGAGGATACTAAAATTCAAACCAGAAATTTTACAAGTCAAACCATTCTTAAGGATTTTGTTCAATAAGAGGGAGAGATGACTGCTGGCTGGTTGATAAGAGTATTCAATAAGGGATATGAATTATTAGCAATTATTAATAACCCCAGGAAAAAGACAATTTTCAGGCATTGCCAGGATATAGAAATTACATAATTAACTCTATGACCTTCCTGACCTCCATTCTAAATTCATCCACAACCACTATGATACCACAATATTTAAAAGGGGAAGGGTTCAAATGCATAACTGGGATAAAATGTCTGATGACATAGAGGAAGTAAGGGATCTTCTGCCTAAAATAAAAATGGTTACAGTGGGTATATCAATTTGATGCCTGCCCTAATAAAGATTTTATGATGGAATAAGGAAAAGAGGCTCAGTTGGAGTCACCAATTCTGATCCCCAGAGTGGGGGTGTGGAGAGGCACTGGGCTGGATTCACTGAAGACTCTGGGCCCCTCCCCTAATGATATGAAATAAAAGAAATCACACTCATCCATAACAGTTTTTACCCTCAGGGCAGATGCCCACTGGCAAGAAATGAAACCCTACAGTTACTTTAAAAGATTGAGATGATGCAATGGGCACAGCATTTCTTTGAGTATTCAGACAAAAGAGACCTGAAGTTCATCTTACCTACAGGGAGGAGTGTCCCCACTTTGACACCTCATCATGGAAGATTTAAGGGACATACTATCCAGAGGAGATGGGTGGGTTGGAACTATTGTCAGGTCATGAGGGAGACTCACACCAGAGTCACAAGTCTTGGTTTGTCAGGCCCAGGTGGCCACTCTACAGGAGGCTGCCACCTCCTCTTTCTGCATATCAAAGGTCCATTTCCCTGTGTTTCAATTTGCTAAAGCTTACGGAATGCAATATACCTGTAACAGATTGGCTTTTACAGTGGAGATTTACTAACTTACAGTTTACAGTTCTTAGGCAATGAAAATGTCCTATTCAAGGCATCAACAAGATAGTACCTGGACTCTGAAGACAGGCTTCTGGTATTTGGGACACTTCTGTCATATGGGAAGACACATGACTGGAATCTGCTGGTTCTTTTCTTCTAGGTTTTGCTGCTTTCAGTTTATGGCTTCAATGGCTTCCTCTTTGTTCTCTTTGGGTCACCTCTTAGTTTCTCCAGGGCTTTTCTCTATAATCTTCTCTTAATTTCATCTCTTAGCTTCTGTATATACTTTATCCTCTTATAAGGGACTCCAGTAAGAGAGTTAAGACCCAACTTGAATGAGGTGAATCAAATATCAATTGGAATAACCTAATCTAAAGGTCCTACCTACACAGGTATGCACCCACAAGAATGGATTAAAAGAACATGACCTTTACTGGGGTACATAACAGCTTCAAACTACTACACTTGCCCTCCTTGGACTTGTGACTATTGAAACAATTCTTATTAAACAGCTACCCTGAATCTAGTCATGGCACTTTTGTTCTTACTTTCCTCACTATAGGTATTGATGCTTTAAACATTGCCTGGAGTAGGATTAAATCTTTGACTCGGTTGGTGGGTATATAGGTCAGGGTTCTCTAGGAAAACAGACCCAACAGGAGATATTTGTAAATGAGATTCTATAAAGGTGTCTCACACAACTGTGGGGATTCACAAGTCCAAATTCCATAGGGCAGATCACAAGCTGACAGCTTCAATGAAAATCTTAATGAATACCCCAGGAGAGGCTGGCTGGCTGAAATGGACAGAGAGAGATTCTCTTCTGACTTCTCCTTTAAAGTCTTCAGCTGATTAGAGCAAACATCATTCAATGTTGGAGATACTACCCTTGGCCAACTGCAGATATAAACAGCCATGGATGCAATCAATATGCTGATAATTTAATAAACCAGACTTTTGGCTTACTAACCAGCCATGAAATGTCCTTGCAATAATGGTTATGTCAGTACTTGCTTGACCAGACAACTGGGCATCATCATCTAGCCAAGTTGACATGTGAACCCAAACCATAACAGTGGGTTATATCAGATGGAACCCCTGTGGAAATTTCCCTGAAAATTATGGTGACAAATGCTGCAACACCACCTGAAACAAGGTACTTTGGGGCTCTAGCCTATAATCCAAGATCTCATCAAAGAGAGAGTCATCATTATATCTACCAACTCCCTATAAAATAGCCCTATTTGGCCAGATTTTAAGGCCTCCACCAATGAAGGGTAATTAACCGTTAATTATTTCAACCTTAATATACAAGTCCTGGCAATCAAAGCTCCTATTCTTAACATCATCTTATATAAAAAAAGATATATTAAAAAAAGATATACACAAGAGTGTGGGCAATTGCTTTGCTGTAGCTGACTTAGCTAACAACTTTTATTCAGTGCTGATACCTAAGAAAAAAAGAATTCTAACCATCGCCACCAAGGCCTTTACAAATGGTCTTTTAAAAACTGCTTAATAATGTTACTCTATAGCTGACATTGGATTAAGGTACTACTTTAAGAGGGACTCTGAGAAGACCTTGCCCCACTCACACATCATTTGCAAAAATGAGGCTGGTCAATAACACTCATTAAATGCAAGGGCCATTAAACTCTGTCAAGTTCTTGGGTGTCATCTGATCTTTTAAAGGCAGTCAGTTTTCCACCACCATCAAACACAAGTCCACCTCAGACTCGAAGACATGCCCAGCATGTCTATTAGGATTATTCATGTCCTGAAGATAATGCATCTCACATCTCTCACTTTTATTATAGTCCGCATACAAAAGGACATGCACAACTGATGTTTTCAGCTGGGAAGCACTCCAACAATGTACCTTAGAATTGTCAAAATAAGTCATTTCCAAGCCATGACCCTTGTCCCACTGGAATCGATTTTAAGTTGGAGGTCTTAGCTACCTCAGAATATGCCTCTTGGAGACTTTGGGCTAAACATAGTAAATCCTGGCTGCTTACTGTGCTCTTCTAAAAATTGGAGGTGTTTAGAAGGTTATAACTGGTCAGCCTGCATATGCAGGATATACACATACACCCATAACATCATGGGTGAGAGATAATTCCCAGTGGAGCTCAGCACATCCACTGAAGCCTCACTGTATGAAAGGAAATGGCACCAACAGGAAAGGGCTAAACCTAGCAAACAAGGCGTAACGGGAGGATGTGGCTTCCTCTGTGCTCAGTCCCTTGTCCACAGATCTTGAGACACTGGTGATGGCACCCCATCACCCCCTGCTATCCAAATGCAGAAATCTTGGGACCAATTGTCTGACATGGAAAAAGAGTCAATATATCTCACTGATGGCAATGCTATTGTTGTATGCAGCACAGCTCACTGGAGGGCCATGGCATATCATCTGGCCTCAAACAACCACTTATCCATCACGGCTATTTGGAGTCCGCACAGTTGGCAGAGCTGGAAGTGGTCCCATTAGCCCTCCAGGTTGCTCTGAATTGCCAGTTGCACAATTTCCAAATCTTCACTAATTCTTGGGTGATGGCCAAAGGGCTGGCAGGGGGGTTAGACCAATGGAAACAAAATAATTTTCTCTTTAATAAAGGCTCTTGTGAAGGATTCCACATTTGAAAATAACTCAGAGCCTTACCCATTTCTGCACATGCTCCACTCACCACACCAGAGTTACTGTTTAATGACATTGTTGACAAACTATCTAAAATTCATTCCTATACAGCATATCTGACTGGTCCCTCAAAAACTGCCCACTCAGGTCCCCCAAACTTCCCTTACCAACTAGTGGTGTGGACCCAGAGCCCCTCAGGCCTCAGAGGCTCTTCTGCCCTGGTGGAATGGGCACAAACCAAAGGATTGTCTGCCTACAATCCACTTAGGAAATGCAGATAACCAAATGAATGGATAGGTTCCCATGACATAGATCACATATAAAATCAAGGCATGGGATAGAATATGCAAATGTATAAAAACAGATAGTAGATTTAGGTTACCAGGGGTTAAGGAGTAAGGGGAAGTGTTGTTTTTGCTTGATGGCTACAGTTTCTTTGTGAGATGATGAAAAATTGGGATAATGGATTTGGCTATGGCAGCACAGTGCCGTGAATATAATCAATGAATTGTACACTTGAAAGTGGATAAAATAGGAAATTTTAACTTGTATATATGTTACAAAAATAAAAAGCTTAAAAAGAAAATAAAAGGGATTACCTATAAGCTCTTCCCTGGCCAAAATAGTTACAAAAGACTGACTTGTGCTCTAAAACCAAACATTGGCATCACACATTTGACTAGGTGGAGTTAAATGTGTCTCCTTTTGCTTTTAATTACCTGGGACCTCTTCCCATCACTGCCAGACAGAGCCACCAGGAAGTAGAGATTATAGCTCCCAAACCAAGCAGCCAAAATGGCCTGGGTCACCTTTAGAGATGAAGATAAGCTACGTCTGGTGGATGCCAGTCACATAAAAAGTGTTGTCCTTTTACCCTGCCATGCCTATTATCACACAAAGCACAACACCCAGGCTGGCAAACATGACATAGAGCAAGCCTTGAGAGGAAACTCAACAAGGGAGAACAACACCAAGCCTGGCTGTCATGATAAGAACAGTGTCCCCAGAAGCCAGTCCTCGCTGACTAGCGCAGTGTCAGTGTTCAACCTGGCTCTTGGTTTTAGTATTTTTGTTAGCTTCATGGGTCCTAGGATTACTTACCAACCCACAAGGCCTTGCCAGGCGGGCCCAGGCATGCTCTAACAATATTTGGCTAATCCTAAAATTATGCCCAGGGATGGGACACAGGAGATGGCTGATTTTACAACTCAATCACCTGAGCCCAGCATGCCCCCAAAGCATGACTGAAGACCCTAAGCTATCCAATTTATATATCCCCATCCTTTACAGATTGCCACTTGGGAGGATACCACTCTTGGACTGGCCCCCAGAGATCACCACCTCAGATGACATCTACCTAGATGTTGATGGAGAGGACTTCACCTTTGATCAAATCTACCTCAAGAGCTGTAGTATTGGACTTGCAGCACTGTTTGCAGCCCTGGGAATCAGACTTGGAATTATATTCTGCAGAGATTGCTAAATGCCTGTCCAGTGAGCCCACGTCATAACTTAAAGCCTGCAAATCTGTAAGCCACATCTTACCACAGCAATCAGATATCTTCTAGGCCAATCGACAGTTGTCAGCATGATGGACCAGCAGGTACAACTGGTACCCCAGATGTGGGCGTCATACAATAACAGCATAGTTTCCTTGCTCAAATGATCTTCTGTAATAAATTGCAATGCATTATCTGTTGGCTGGTGAGAGTCTATGTTATGACAAAGTATGACCTGTTGCCTGTACATCAACAACTCAGGGCAAATCCAATATAATTTATAAAAGATGCAAAAACAGATAGGCATTATTAATAATCTCTCTAACCCCTTTGTACAATGCAGCCTTCCAAACCCTCATGATCTTCAGGCTTACCCTGGACCTTTCCTCATGCCAGGCCCCACTATATGGAGAGACTCCCTCTGCCAGACCTTCCAATTACTAGTCATGGCACTAGTTCTAATCATGATTACGGTACTTTTATTTAGGCTGATCATTCAAACCATAATGATGAGTTTAAATATTTCCTTAAATATCTCCCCCATTCACTCCATAGCCATTTAAAAAAATGGTGACAAAGCACCACAGGGTGGATTGTAAAGGCATAAAATAAATCATATTTGACCTTATCATCCTTCCTGGTTTGGTAATAAGTTCCCCTTTTCCCCAGCGAGATATGCCCTAGGCATAACCCCTACTAGCAAGGTCCATACCTCTATTTGCTTTTGATTAGAGCTTCCCCTAGCTTCTCCAAGTGGCCCCTGCCACTTCTTCCCCAACCAGCCTCATGTAGCTTATGCCCTTTCACAGGTCACAATTTATTAGCAGGGCAGTAAATTTCCATATGGCATGGATGATAAGCCCTCACGTTCTCCAAATATCCCTTGCTGTTTCTACTTTTTGTGTCATTTAGTTTAGAAATTGCCAATTCCCAATATCTCCAGGAAAGCTCTACTCCTTCCCTCTGAGTCAAAATAAAAGCAAGAGCCCAAGACCCATGTGAACACTTCTTCCTGCCACCTCAAGGGAGCCTGAGATCAGTAACCCAGTGGGCCCCTTGGCTGTCCTCAGCCTCTCCTCTCTCCCACCAGGGCCTTTCCTCTAACAAAGCTTTCCTTTTGTGCATTCTTGACTGGCAGCATATCTTTGTGCCTCATCACCCAAAGAACTTCCACATAACATCCAAAGCACACACTTAAACATGTAGAAATAAGGAATGAATCCAGTGATACCATTCTAGTAGCAGCATATACCGAGTCTAAGAAACCCCCATATTGGCACCGTTGTCTTTGCTCCCCAGAGAGCATTTCTAGCATGTTTTAAGAGTTTTCTCTTAAATATTTTGGGTTTTCTGTGCCCTTGGAAGGACAGCGAATGATTGTAGAAATTTTATCACTGTCGATTTTTATACTTTCCATATTACTTTGCTCTTAAATTCTCTTCCTTATTCTGGGTGAATGTGAACAAGAAACCTATATATAAAGAAGATCCCCACCCCACCCCCCAAGTCCCAAGCCACAGTGAGATTTCTCTTTCATAGTGAGACATATTGGAATGTGAAATATAAATATAGACACATATATGCTGTCTGGGTCTCATTTGCTTCTAAATCCAAAAAGTGAAAGCATACTATCTTTAAGGGTTAGTAAGTCAGAATCCTCTCTGGTTGGGTCATTTTTGTGGCCTTTGCTAAATGCACTGTGTGAAGAAGTCATATTTTTTTCTGAATATCTTCTGCCATCTTGGGCTAAAGGAACTATAGCTCAAGTGTCGCTAGCCTTTTCTTCCCCAAGAAGCTGAAGTCACCACACATTTCTTTTAATACAAGAATCAGTAATTGCTTGGCAAGAACAATTCTTCCATTGCCTGGTCCAGACCACTGCGCTACTGATGCAATGCTCTGTTGATTTCAGCCCTATCTAGAGCAGAGCTCATGGTTTTGGAAAAGGTGAGATTCTCACAAACACTCACTTTGAGGCATTCATCCCCTAAGTGAATGTATTCTAGGTTTTTACCTACTGCATGAGTTGAGGCTTGCAAACTTTGAGGACCTTCTACTCCACGATTTTTATACTACTCCCTTAAATTTCTCCTCAGTGCGAAGTCCTGTTCCAAAATCAAGCCTTGGCAAAGTCAGTTTTGATAGTTCATGGAAGCTGTACTGCATCAGCCTCTTTGACCTTCTTATTGCAGGCCCCTACCTGTACCAGGTATTAGAGAGGACAGAACCCCTCCTATTTTTAGCTGCTTCTCTCAATATGACCTGACATATTTTCCAGTGAAGAGCTGATGGCTGTTTTGAGGTTCTCTTCTTTTTGAGTCCTTTAAATACTAGACACCCAGTTGTTTCATATGTTTTGTCCTGCACAGGCATTGCTGCCACACAGATTGTGTGATGGTTTAAGGTTTGTCTCTACCTGCTTGTCTGGAATTTGTGGGATACTTTTCTTCAAGTTTTATTCTCCTTTCTTATTTCTCAGTTCATTACTTTCTTCTCCTTATTTTGCTATTTATAACCTCCTCTTTTAAGCTATTTAGGCATTGATAAATAAAAATAAAAAGTTAATAACAGAAATCCTATCCTTTCATAGTCATAAAGTTTGCATGGAATAATGTCTGTGAAAGCACTATCTAAACTCAACTGTCAGATAAATGCAAGGAAAGAAATATATGGAATTCTAAAAGAGTAAAAACATCCAGAAAAGTAGAATTAGGCAATTTTGGTCTAGGCCTTTTATAATTTACATGCCTATTTTCTTTTTTCCAAAATATATGTCTGTAAAAAAAACTCAATTCATTAACCCCAAAATGCTTAAACTTGAAAACTGCCTTTAGGATGGTTACATAAGTGAATATCTGGGGTCTCAAGAAATGAACATGGAAATATTAAGCACAGAGTGAAATGATATGGCAAATACGGCAAAATGTGAAAAGCTGGTAGATCTAGGTGGGGAGTATGTTGGAGTTCCTCTATATGGGTTTTGTATTATTTTTGGAACTCTTTGCTAAGTTTGAAATCAAATGTCAAAGTTTCATTTCTAAATTTCAAATTTAAGCTTGAAAATAAAACATTCAAAAAGTACCACAGAACAATGCAAACTTTATAAAAATAATACTTTGAAGGTTGCACTTTAATATCTATCTATCTATCTGTCTACCTATGTGTCATCTATCTATCTAGTATAGCAAAAGAGTAGAAGGGACCTATTTTGCAAGGGCAAAGTGGAGTATACAGGCATTGGAATGAGTAGACATTGAGAAAAATTGCAAAGTTTTCACATAACATCCACATATCTTAATAATACTGATTCCTGACCTTGGTTTTTCAACAATGAAGGAGACACACAATTATCTTAAGGTGTGCCATTAAATTTTCATAACAGCAATTTAATTTTAATTCAGTTCCATTAAAAAATAAATGCAATAAAGCCCTTCTTTCTTCATGGGAAGGTCAAAAAAATCAAACAAAAGAGTGGCACAACTTAAAAACCATTAGGCAGCTATATTGATTAAAATCAAGTTGTAATTTGTGAAATTTCCATTTTGTTTCTCTCATTGTGGCTCCTGCTTAGTTGTTCTGGGAAGAGAGCAAGGAAATTAACCTTACTTCTGTAAGTCAAATTCATTCGAACAGCGGTCCCATTACAACCCTGGGGGTCCAAGCCCTTTTATTTACCTAGTGGGGAGATTTTCAGAGAGAATAATCTCTCCTTGAGGAGTTCCACAGGAAACCAAGGAGACAAGACAAAACACAAATCAGTGCTCCTTCGGAGCTTCAGATAAATCAGCTAGTAGAGCATGGGTCCATATTCCCAAGACATTCTAAGGCACAAGTTCACCTGAGGAATTCACTGTCTGAAAGAACTGTGAATGAATGTAGCACTTCTATATTCTAGCTCATGTTTCTGATAGCTGGAATCAGCCTTAAATGTAACATGGCACCAGAAGCCTAGAAAATGGTATATTGGTCAATTTCTAGTATAAACTGATATTATCTTCATTTTGAGGAAATGTAAAGAGTGTCATTTTTCTTATAAAAATCTCCTTTTTTTTTTTAAATTTGGAGCTCCTTTTCAAATTCTTCAGGGAAAAAACTCCCTTTAAACACTTCTTCAGCATCCATGGAAAGTCTATTACAACCCACTGAAAAATTTGGGTTGTTGGCTCTGATTCTACAATTCAACATGTTGTTATACATTCAGAAAATGTATCTGAAGACCAATAATGTGAAAATCTAAAGTGTATTTAATGTTGGATACCTAAGGGAGTCACAGACAGTGGATGTGTAGTTTAGCAATGTGTGTATTTTAAGATATTTCAAAATATTTAATACCAGAGCCCAGATTATATATTACTCATATCTTTATTATAAAAAATGATCATATCATAGAGGAAGTACACATACTATGAGATTTCATAGTTGCCATGGTGACAATATATTTTTTATTGAACAGAAGAATAAATAGCTTCACACATTCTTTGTAATTTTTTAAACTATGGTTTACAGTAGCTTAAAGATAGTGTGCCTGTTTAATATTTTTTCAAATTTCAAGTAGAAATATGTCAATTTTTATTATTTGGATTCTAATGAAATAAAGTAAGACGTTATTTACTTTATACCTTTCAATCAAAAAAATTTTTTTGGTTGTTCTAATGCTTTAGAAATAAGTATAGTGTTTCCAAGTTACTTTTTAGCACTTGTGGGTAAGTTTTTTTGATTTTTGTTTTTAGAGTTTTGTTTAGGACTTTCAAGCAATAAGTCAAGCTAGCCAAAAGTAAATGCTTATATAAGAAATGTTTAAATAGAGCTTATTCTGTGAGAGACTACTTTCTAAGGACTTTATAAATATTTATGTATGTAATCCTAATTCATAATATCTTCCTTGAGTGTGGATCTCTTTCAGGTCAACAGCAATAGCCAAACTGAGTAAAGGACAGAAGATAAATCAAATCACTCAGTATCTCTTCTAGGGTCCCTAAAAGAGATCCCTCTTCTCTTTTGTATGGAGAGTAAGGTACTTAATATCAAGTTGCAGAACATTAAATTTGAGTAATACAGAAAGATATTGGCATAACATACAATTATGTGTTCCCTCTGAAAAATATTCATTTTTATTGCCCTTCCTAATCCATTCCATTTCCCTTTCAGCACCTCTTCTAAGAAATGTTGACATATTTTTGCTTCTACATGACTTTTGCTCTCTCTCTTTTTTAAAAAAAGTTTAGCCTATGCCCTGTGTATTTTTCCTGCAATTTGTATCTTCTCAAACTCTAAGAATTATTTTCTTCACTGCCCATCAGTTATTATTATTATTTTTTTGCATGAGCAGGCACTGGGCAATGAACCCGGGTCTCCGGCATGGCAGGCAATAACTCTGCCTGCTGAGCCACCATGGCCCCCCATCAATTATTTTATTTTTAAAATGTTGAAAGCAGAAACATTGAAAGAGGAAAGAGTATCCATTGCACCATGCCCTGAGCCAAATTGTTGTTGCCATGTTACTGTTTTACTTTCATTTTAAATGCATGCATTGATTTATATAGTTTTTATCTTGCTATGTGCATAGTATATTCCACTTTGTTCAATTAATATTATATTACTGAAATTTTTATGTCTCCGTAAGCATTTCTAATGGTTGCATGGTGAGTGCTTATCATTGTTTCCTAATCCATTCTCTTAGGGTTGGAAATTTAGATTTCTTTTAATGTTGCCCATTATAAATAATGTTGCTTTGATTGCTTTCAGGATCCTTGTTTCAGCTTTGATTCTGAGAAATAGAATTTAAGGATCCAGGTATTCTGAATCCAAGCCCTGAGTTCATTAACCAGGTCCATTAACATCATGTCATTAGAAGTTTTGAGGCCTCTGAGATTCTACATGGATGAGCTCAAACAGCAAGAAGAGGCATTAGAAAAAATTCCAGTTCAGACCTTCTGTCCCTTCAGCTTCAACCCATCATGGATCTATATGAAAGGCCCCCAAATAGGAGACAGTATGAAGGAATCTTGGACATTTGGCTTATTTATTCATTGCAATGCTTGCCTAATGATGCACAACTGCAAATGAGAAAATCTACTGTGAGCACAAAATTGTTGTTAGCATAAATGAGATAATGGAATGTAAATATTTCACAGGAACTCTACAAAGTCATGTAAACATAGGCAGTAGTTCTAAATGCAAAAGAGTGCAGAGGACAGTTAGGTAGCAGAATTGAGGGAAGAATTAGTGTGAGTGCTGAAAAACTGTGATCAGTAGAAAATGCAAGCCCAGGATGAAAGCATCAAAATGAACACTTGATGGTGAAGGCAGTTCATTAATGGGTCTGCATTAATATTGCCATATTGAAGGTGAACATGATAGAAAAGGATTGTACAGAGCCATATATCCTACCTATTAACACTAAAAATGTAAATAAGTTCTTCCACAAACTGCATCAGTGGTTTGAAACTTGTACAAAGAATAAATAATGGAGGGCTATTGGGCAAGCTACTGTTGCACGCTATAGTATATATTTATCAGGAAGATCATGAATAGCAATACAAGAGATAAATAACTGGTGGGGGAAGGTCAAGAGTTGAGGGAAAGTCTGGATTTTCTATATGTGAGGGTGTGTTTATCAGTTATTTTTCTCTTCGGAGCAATAGGCTTGTCTAAAATTAAGAGTGTTGGTGATTATATAATTAAGTGATCATAATGTGAGACACGGATTGTTGACTGTGGACATTATACATGATGCCCAATGGAAAGAGGTGGCTGAAGGATACATTGACTGAGAAGCAGAAAGGCAAACTGTGGTATACACGTATGATTGAATATTGTATGGTAACAGAAAGAAACGAAATCATGAGGCATGAAACGAGGTGAACAAACATTGAGGACATTCTGTGGTGCAAAATAAGCCAGAAATAAAATAACAAATATGGTATTGTCCCTTTTGGAAAATATTTATAAGAAAATTGGGGCCTAAATTATAAGCTTTTATAGCAGTCACATTTAATCTGGATCTGTGAATATTATTTCTAGATTTTGAAATGCTGCGTTATATATATAACCTATATCTCCCTGGAACTTTGGCTACCTGGTGATACCTAAGATTAACAGTTGGAGTTCTGCAGCTCTGAAAGTCAGCATTGCTACATACACCAGCTGATAAAATACCCAAAAAAGAGACCAGGCTTCCGTTAGAGATAAGAATGAAGCCAATCTGGTTGAGACTAAGGTAACTCAGAATGCATGGTAAAGGATGACTGTCTGTATTTTAGAACTTTATTTACTGTATGAGACCAAAGGAAGAGAGCTTTACTTTGTCCAAAACCTAAATTTTCTGTAGCATACAGTATGACTCAATCTGTCTGGATAGTTCATTTAAACCACCCAAAACACATAGAGCCCAGAACAGGAATGAGGGCTGGTAATTGAGTATAGCTTAAAGTAACACCTAGATACATCCCAGCATATATTGAGCAGATAATTAAAAAGTATTGGCAAAGTCCTTTGAGGGACTGGAGAAAAAAATATGGAACTATTGAACTTTCACAGCTGGCAAACCCGATACTCTCTCAAACACTAGGGACTCCTAAGTTAATAGGCCAAGCCCTTTATTGTGAGACTTTCTCAAATGAAACTTATTTATGGTGTGGAGAAGCTAAGCCTAGCTATCACTATTCCCAAGTTACTTCCAGAGGACCTCTTTTGTTGCTCAGATGTGGCCTCTCTCTGTTTCTTTAAGCCCAAAAGTAAAATCATTACCCTCCCCTGATGTGCAACATGATGTCCAAGGTTGTGAGTCTCCCTGAAAATGTGGGACATAACTCTCAGAGATGAGCCTGGCTCTGGCACTGTGGGCTTGATGATGACTTCCTCACCAAAAGGCAGAATAGAAATGTAACAAAATAAGGTATTAGTGGCTAAGAGAGTTCAATAGAGTAGAGAGGCCATTCTGGAGGCTACTCTTATGCTAGCTTAAGCTGGATATTACTAATCACCAGGATTTGCTAACCCGTTACCAAAACCATTCTTGTCAACCCTAAAGAATATCTACGTTTTATATGAGATTCTACATAAGTTTCATGCATGAATATTACTTTCCAGAAACCGAAAACCTCCAGATGGGTTATTAGGCCAGATAAGTCCTGAAATCCAGAGGTGCCAGCCTCTCCAATTCCATCCTCCTATCCCATATTATTGACACCCCTTTCCAACATGGAAAAGATAGACGAGGCATAGCCAAAATATCCTTTATGATTAGGAGAAGGATCAGAGGAGAAGGATGAGTTATAACAGAGAAGATAGAATTTAACAAATGAATATGTCTGCTGATTCATTATATTGGTAATGCTTTTAGCCACCAGTGTCTTAGAGCAGCTAGAAGGGAAAACCTAAAATTGTGGAACTGTAACCCATACCCAACTTTGAAATCTGTTCTATAACTACTTGTTATAATATACTTTGAAATATATTGCTTTTTTATATATATTTTCACAATCAAAAATGCTAAAAAATAGAAAATGAACTTAATGAGGGCTACACTATTCCTGCCTGCTGGCCTGATTTAGTCACCAATTTACACCCCTGATAGAATGCAATTTTTCTATACTTGAAGTTTCCTCAGTTCCCTTTTTGGCCTCCTTTCCCCAGTTTAAACTGAGATTTTTCTTCAGACAATACCACTTCACATCATCACCGGTATCTCCTTTAAAGGCTCCCTTTATTTATGGTAATACCTATGGTAAAAAGTACCTTCAGTCTTTTAATATATGTGATATGGTTTGTGATTTTCACTGAAATGTTCATTCATTATTTCTCATCATTACTCAGAAGTGTGCCATTTTCTAATCTTGCTCTCTCATTTGTTTTTAATAAAAGTAATATGTGAGTATCATAGAAATTCAAACCATACCAAAACAAACAAAATGCAATTCAAGTCTTATCTGCTCCAACCTAATACTTGACTAAAACCAAAAGCTCAGCAAATAATCTTGCTTTCTTTTGAGGCCAGTCATAAAGAAATCAACTTCTTTCCTCCCAATTTTAAATGTTCCTAACCCATCCCTATTTTTCAAAACATGAAGAAGCCTTCTGCTCTATTTTCCAAGTTAAATCTGTCTTCTGGAAACATTGAACAAATCTTCCTGCTTTTTCATATTAACACTGACATTCCTTCTTCTCAGATGCTTCTTTCTCTCAACCCACAGCTTACATGCACATTAAATCTCTGCTATCTTACATCGCTTACATTGGACCAAAGCTCACATAAGACATTATCTACTCTTTATTCTGTTCTGCTTTACTCCTTATAAAAGAATTATACTGGTTTTAATTTGTCCCATTCTTATTGTAAAAGTATTCTTCTTTCCTTTGTAGAAATTTTTTCCCAAGTTCAGTGGTCTTGGTTAAATTGCTCAAGAAGTGGGTACCTGACACAACATGAAAATGAGAAGCAAACTCTCTCTGTAAATAAGAATTGCTCTAAGCATGGGCATGTGAACCAACCAGGGTCAATTGAATTTTTCTGTGGAATTGATTGTGAATGCTGGGGTATTGTAAGTTTAGGCATTCCAGAAGACACACACCCATCTTCAGAGATAACGAATCAGAAGACAGAGGTAAGTAGAGACAAAACATGCAGGGTGAAGTAAGGGAAAAAAGTTTAATGAATCTATGACCTTTCATACAGATATGCTTAAACTCAGGTCAGTCATACCTCTTTTGTAATTAAGCCTCAGTTTGTTTTCTCTTACTTGAAATTAAAATTTTTTTCTGATCATATTCTTAAATTCTTGGTGATTGGATAGTTGCTCTTACTAGCCTGCTGAAATTGCTCTCCAGGTATTTTAATTGCTAGTCCAAGTTTCTTAATAGTCACAATTTTGACTTCTTAGGGTCATTTGGCCCTGTTGCCTTTAGCTTCTCTATCACTTTAGCTATCTCAAGCTTAAATGGATTTTCTCTAGGGAATAAAATTTCCTAGCAGTTATTGGAAGGCCTGGAGAGCTTGCATTGGGGTCACTGGTTTGAAAGGTATCCCATTGCTGCTTTGCAAATGCCTGGGGATCTGCAGTGGCTAGTACGTACCCCACCACGGCCACTGTTGCAAAGGCCTCACAGTTGCAAGGCTGGCAGATGAACACTGGAGCTTGTGGTCTGTCCAGCAAAAACACTCACATTTCTTCATATCTTGCTAATCAGGCACTACAGCCATCAGAAGATGGCTTCTGCTTCTCTTGTGCCTTTTACATGCTCTGTCTAAAATAACATTTAACTGGCAGAACCCAAGTCACATCTAGAATTTCAGTTGCAAGGGGATTTAGAAAATGTAGATTTTAAATCCTTACCCTTTCCAAATAGATGAAGATAAAGTGGAGATTGAAAGATGCCATCCATAATCTAAACCTATTCTTACAACTCCTACTCCCAATAACATACGGCACCTACATTTCTGTCCTCTTTCTTCTTAGATGCTTCTTCCTTAGTCCTCTTCACTGTAATTCTTTTCTACTCCCAGTAAAAACATAATTTTCAAGAGCTCTCACTCTTGGCTCCTTTTATTTGCCACACACTATCTCCTTTGGTTTCAACTATTATTTCTATGCATATTTCTCTCACTTAGACTCGTCTCCAGAGCTCCAGACCCACAGTCATAGAAAAAAGTTGACGCAATGAATTGAAAGAGTAAGAAGTGAATGAAGCAATCTAAAACTCATCATGGGTAAATCTTTAAAAGAATCTGCTGTGAATATACTTATTTTCTCAAGTCCAAATGAATATATTCAAAAATAAATACTAAGAAAGCATGAATGAAGATATAGAAGGCATATATACTGCATTGGTTAGAATTCTTTGAGCTAAAAGTATACAAATATACAATCTAATTTGAATTAAATGTGAAGAGGGATGTTATTTCATAAAACACAATATCTAGGGGGAAGTGTGGTTTATAGTTAATTTAAAGGTTAAATGATATCATCAAAGGGCCAGAGGCTTCTCATACTTCCACTCTGCCAATTTCAGCCTCTCATATCGTCTTCCCTCCTGGTTGCAAGGTTGCTGCACAGTTCCAGGTATTGTATGCAAATAAAACCATGCCCAGTGAATTAAACTATTCCACAAAATCCTTAGGAGACATCTAATAGTCAAATTTCACTTGCCAGGATTAATTCACATGCTCAGAAACTAAAACAAAAAGGGCTGGGCAAGTGATTATCTTAATATTTCAGACTCTATATTGGGAAGAAGACTATTATATCAAGAAGGCGGAAGTGCTGTTGGGCCAAAGCCAACAGTGTCTGCCACTCTAATAAAATTCTCAGATCATATTATCAAGATGAATTATAAATATTAAGTCAGGATGACAAAAATCTGGACAAATTGTCTGAATAGCCTCAAGTGGTAGACTGAACCCATTATAAGTAAATGTAAACTCTGCATTTGGAATCTAAACCTAGTGTTTTGTTGTCTTTTCTTCTGTCAAGATACAAGCAATATGGTGGAAAAGATATGGGCTAATCTGTAATAAGAGCATGAATCAAAAATACCTTGTGGCTGCCCCCAAATGTGAATTTGAACTTAGGGTACAGTAAAAGAAGTTTAAAAAGAGGATGGTGAAATTTTTCTGAGTGGTGAACAAAGCTGATTCCTCCTGGACAATGTGTTTGAATGTGTTTGAGAAGGTATTGATAAATTAGTGTGTATGCAGAATAAACAAATAGGATTTCATTTTGAGTTGCTGGAGAGGCTTCCCCTAATGAAGACTCATGGCTCTGCCCTTAGTCAGTCTGAGTGTGCTTTGGTGCCACTCTAGGGCCATTTTCGAAACACCTCGTATCTTTAAATCAATAGGGAAGGAGGTAGCAAATTTATCTATGTAACCTATAGCCTCAGAAACTTGTTTTTTTCTTTTGATACAGTTTTGGTTCTTTTCCCGTATCAACCTAGTCTCCACTCACTCCTTTTGAAAAATATTGTTTCTAATTCCTTTCTTCCTATCTTTATTTCCATTTTACATCTAGTTCTAGTTTTTCTTATCTTATATCCTGCTTGCTTTCCTTCTCCATTTTCATTGTATCTGTACTTTCTGTTTAACTTGGCTGTCTTCAATTTTCTTTGCTCATTTTAATATTCCTTTTCTTTTTTCTTGGAACTGGAAGTACAGTGTTTTCATTACAGGGTTGTCAGTGACAGATAGTCAAAGAGGCTATTACTGTCTGGCTCAGAATTTCTGAAATAACTACAAATTTTGACCCCAATGAAAGAAAAAATGCCAATAAATCTATATTTATATTTAGTTACTTTTAATCCTTTAGTTGTTGTTATTATATTTTAGGTACTACTTCCAAATCCTCCTTTAGGTACATACCTCTAATATTAGTCACATTTTAAATAGCTAGCTATAAGGACCAAGGTCCTGGGGCCCCATGCCTTTCTCCATCTTCAGAGTAAGTCACACAGCTGCCTATATGACTGAAACAGATGTTAAACATCAAAGAATGTAAAACTCCCCTCCCCTTATCACTGTTGGTAAGCAACTCTCACAGGACTCTGCCAAATCTCATTAGAGTCTGTTGTAATCACACCTTGCAAAAATCTGCTGACCCCTATAAGTTGCTCTCTTTGCATTCCTCCATTTCTTGGTTTTGGCTGGAGTTCAGACTTCCATTTCCCAACTGGCCACCATTGGGTATAATTATTCTCCTGTTCCTAAGTCCCTAATTATAACTCATGGGTAATTTTCTGTCTGATGTATTCATTGGTCTTGGGATTGTGCTGGGCTGGAAAATTTGGTGAGCCAGCCAGGAGACCAAAGAGCCACCAGCAGTAAAGATCATGAGTCTGGGAAAAGGAGACTCTGTGGGGTTAATTGGAGGGTGGCCTGTTTCCTTGATGTGGAGAGGAGTCACCCACTTGCTTGGCTGTGCTGCAGTTGGTTGGCTGTTTCTGTGTGCAGTATGTCTAGCTACAGCAGATGGTCTCAGAAAGACAGAGAAATCAGCAGATTTGAAGGATGCATTAAATAAAATACTATGCTAGGTAGATAAGAGTTTAGAAATATTAGTTTGCTGGTATAAAGAGGTTGTATCCTGACTTCCCCTGACTGGGATTCAAAGGTTTGGGATTCCATAGGTTCTTTATCTGATGGTGAAAAGGAAGAAAAAGAAGAAGTTTGGAAGCAAAGGGTGTGGTGATGCCACCTCTGTATGCAGTTGTTCCAAAGGTTGCCTTTTTATTACACAGAATTAATACTCGATTTTTTAATATTTTCTGAAATAGGGTCAGTCACCTGGGAAGGAGAACAAACGGTATTCATCCTGCTCCCATGAGACTATTTACAGAGCTTGACCATCTACCATAGGTTCATAGCAAAGGATTTGGCTAAGTGGAAAAGTGTATCTCTATTTCATTTTATTAACGATGTCATGTTAACCAATAACTCTTTTCCAGAACTAAAAGAAGCCTCAGGCTCATTGCCATTTCATTTTAGCAGTCAGGAATGGGCAATTGATCATGTTGGACTGCCATGCCTTGGCTGTCCTGTCAAATTCTTGGGTATTGTATGGTTGGGAAAGGCAAAATGTATTCTTTTTGTAGTAACTGATAAGATAGAATATTTTCCTATGCCACATACACCAAAACAACTAGTGCCTTCTTTGGGACTGTTGGGGTATTGGAAACCTTTTGTTCCTTAGCCCAAATGTTAAAACCTGTGTAGTTTTGATTAGGAAAAGCTGTCCTTGGATATGCACTACCTACCAGCAGGCTGCTTTTGAAAGAGCCAATTGGGTTATTGTACTGTCTCAGGTTTTACAGGAGGTGGACCCAGATGTGTCTTGTGAAATAGACATGGCCAGTACCAAAACTGGCTTTGTAGCAAAGGCAATAGGCAAAGCAAGTTCCCATCAGCTTTCAGCCTGAACTACAATGTAGCCCTTTGGAAAAACAACTGTATGCTGCCTATAATTCCTCACTGTTAGTTGAAAGACTACCTCAGAAATACTCTGTGAAATTAAAAACAACCATCCCCGTACAGGGATGGACACATGGCACTGCCAGTAAGACTACTTTGGCAGTGCACAAATAAGCATATTAAGGAACTTGAAAGCTTACCTGCTATAGCACAGCATTTTCAACAATAACCCCTTAAATGCAAAAATGCACGATACCTGGGACCGGTTTCCTATGTGGAGGAACAACGTTTGCCCCTCTCTGCTGTTCCTCCTAAGGTGGTTGTCTCTGTGCCCACCATTGACTGATGTGGCCTTATACCTGTCTGCCAGGTATACTGATGGATCAGACCCAGATAGCCTGCCAGCTGGATGGCAATAGCTGTGCAACCTAGTACAGACACTATATGTTGGGAAACTGGGACTATACAAAGTAGCCAATGGGCTGAGTTAAGAGCTGTATGAATGGTCATTGTTCATAAACCAGGAGATGCATAAACTCTTTTTGCTAACAATTGGACAGTGTACCAAGGCCTGACAGTGTGGATGATCATGTGGAAGCAAGAGCAATGGACTGTCATCAGCTGCTCCTTGAGGGGAAGGGAAACCTGGGGAAATATCTGGTCCACCTGTCACAAGTAAAGTTAACTGTTTCATGTCTCTGTCCATTCTTTACCTAGCAATATTGAAGCAGATGCTTTAGCAAAAATTTGTTGTCTAAAGCCAACATTGTATGAGGCTACTGAATGGTTGCATAGAAAAACAGGACAGCAAGAGTTCTAGACTCTGTAGACTTTGGCTCAGCAATTCCAGCTGCCCATCACCAGACAACAACTGAAAAAAGTTGTGGATATTTGCCTCTCCTGTTTACTGCGACATGTTTCCTCATCAAATCAGTCAATTGGCCATGAGCAGATTTAGTTCACCAAGTGGCAAATAGATTATATTGGGCCCATTTCCTTATCCAGAGGTGCAAAATATGCTTTTACAGCCATAGATATGGCTACTGGATTGTTGCTGGCTTCCCAGTAAGGAAAGCTAACCAAAGAGCTACAAAACATGGCTTAGAAAAGCTCAGTGCATTCTTTGGCAACCCCATACCTGTGCACAGTCAGGGGAGACCCTCTTTTACTGACAACTAACCCAAGCTTGGGATACTGAACATATCATCTTATGGACACTTGATCTGCCTTACAACCCCACAGCAGTGGGGTTCATTGAAAGGATGAATTGGCCTTTAAAAGAGCAGTTAAAAGACAAGCAACCTCTGCAGCAGTGGACATACCTGTTGTATCCAGCCATGACCAGTCTTGATTCATGGCCCAGAGCAGCTGCTCTTGCCCCTGCTGAACTGACAGGGCCCATGCAGATGCTGCAAATTTAGGTAAAAGAATCAGCAACACTACAATCACAATGAGGTACTGAAAATAATTTGTTCTTGCCTGTGCCACAAGCATTGGAAATTAGGGGAAATGAGGGCAATTGGAAATGATTCTGGCCAATACAGGCATGCTGGCTAGGAATCTTAAACCCGTGGACTATTGGGGTCACCCCAAATTTAAGTATTACACCATAGTTTATGCCCAAAACATGTAACCAACCTGGGATCCCCCATATCTCGAGGCATAGTATGTATGACTCTGTGGATACGACTCCAGAAAGTTCCCTACAATTGCGGAAGGCAAAAGTGTGGGATCTATTAATGAAAATTTAGCTTGTAATCTTTTTGCCCTTAACATTGTAGAAAATACCTTTCTGCAACAGGCTTCTGCAGTAACCTATGTGCACAGTAGATCTCAAAGCTGAGTGACATTAAAATGCCGCTATCAGGTGCCACCAGCCTGCCTTGGACTGTGACTCCTGTGAATTGGACTGCATGGAATACCCTGATGGCTGGATAGAATTCAGCACATGGAAAGTCTTAAATAAAATCTTGTTTAAGACTGAAATCATAGGTTTCATCAATTATCAGTAGAATGGTTTAATTCCCTTGGTGTCATCTGCACCACTTTGTGCTGTTGTTATCTCTGCGTGGGGAGTTCTTAGTATTCTATTGTCTCTTATATTATCAATGAATGCAATGTCTGTCCTATGGTCAACACACTCTGTCCTGTGGGGGTGGATTGCAAGGGCCCCGGGCTTGGGGCCCCACCCCTTCCTCCATTTTGAGAGCAAGTCATGCAGCCACCTAGGTGACTGGGAGAGATGTTAAAGGTCAATGAACATAAAACTTCCCTCTCCTAATCAATATTGATAAGCAGCTCTCACGGGACTCTGCCAAATCTCACAAGACTCTGCTGACCCTTATAAGTCACCTACTTGGTATTGCTTCCTCTTACTTTTGGACAGAGTGAAGACTTCCATTTTCCAACTGACCACATTTGATAGGCTTATTCTCCTGTTTATAAGTCCCTAATAAAACTTCATGGGTAATTTTCCGTCTGGTGTGCTCTTTGGTCTCTGGGTTGTGCTGGGCTGGAGCACTAGCATTTATTATTCAATGCCAGTTTTGTTTAAATCAGAGAATACTTTGGCCTTCTCTCTCAGCCTAGGTCTGAAAGACAAACAGGCAGAGATGAGTGAGCACAAAAGAAATAGAAAGAATATTGGAAAGAGAGAAGGGAGAAAACACAAATACTTCCTTCTAGGATAAGGTACAGATGTTTTGTGAGCTGATAAATCTTAAAGCTGATCCCCTCAATACTGAGTTCTCGTCAAGATATTGTGACGCTCATCTCCTTGACAATGAAAACATGCATTCACCACCACACAAAATACCACTTTGATTGAGGCATCTTTCAGAGCAGTGGCTCTCAACCATGGAGTGATTTTGCCCCCAAGGGGATATTTGGCAATGTCTGGCAATACTAACAACTGGGCAGGGATACCACTATCCTATCTTCTGGACAGTAGAGGCCAGGGTTGCTGCCAAATATCCTACAGTGCACCAGAGAGCTTCCCACTACAAATAATTGCCAGGCCCAGTGCCAATAGTGCCAAGGAAAAGAAACCTGGCTTCAAAGCAAGATGTTGACCTTGTTATTCTGGCAACGCTAGAGGCTTTTGGGAGGTATTCACTAAACTTAAAAGCCTCTTTCTGTGTATAGCAATTTTATACTCTTTTGTAATACCACAGTTGTAAAATGGATAAGATTACCCAAGGGTTATGGGTTAGGTCCGCATTACTTGGGATTTGACATTATTTTTTTGTGCTTCTCTGTTCATTTGAAGGTAAGATCTTTAAGGATTGGTATTTTTGCTATTACTGCTCACTAATGGAACAAATAGGCATTCAATAAGCATTTGTTTTTAAAATAAATAAATGTCTAGGGAGGATGAAGTTAAACAATTTTTAGCAAGTCATTTTGTTCTTTGTCACTTTTTCCCTTCCCTTAAGTACTTCGTTTGAGTTTTGAAGTACTCTGTAAGTTGGGAATGCATTTTCCCACAAATTTTTTAAATCTATGCATAACAAAGAAAGGTTTTGTTCTTATATTAACTTGATTACTCACAAAGTTCAACAAAGCTTTCCTTATTTGTGACCTTTTTGCAAGGAAAAGGCAAAATGACTGTGTTGTATGTGTGTGCAGAGAGGTTATTCTCTATTGATGGGTGTCTGTTGACAGAATCCTTATCATTTCTTGCCAAATTTCTCAAAGAGCATTGTGACAACTGTTTACAGCAGACAGAGTCAGTCCCCAGAATTGATTTTGGCAATCTGTATTGATCATACTTTTGATGATCTTTAGAGCATCTTGCTGTTCAGACTTTACTTATGTCAAGGAAAATTAACAAATCTGATACTGGTATGTCCATGCCTTTACTAAATCTTGAATTCTGAAAATAAAAGCATAGAAAGTAAATTGTAATTGTCATCAATATTTAAAAGCCATTTCTAGCCAAAAAGCATTAACAAGCTAACAGAACATTTTACATGCATGATGTTTCCATTTAACTCAACTGCATAAAAACTCCACAGATCCAGAAAAGGAAAACAATACAGAAGCTTGATTTATTGTGTTGTGTTTTTTTGCTTTTGGCCTGTCCTTTTTTCTCCTTTGCTCTTCGTGCAACAAAGCAAAAAGTGTTTGAATCCACAATAGAGGAAAAAACAAAAAGATTGGGAAAGAATTAAAGAGATGGGGGGAAAATGGATAAAAAATTTTCATCAGTTTGTTAGAACTTGCATGGTAGAATAGAAGAAAAAAGATGTCAGAAATCTAATGAGAAATTGGGAGTGACATTGATCTAAATAATATATAGGTGTACATAATATATATGTGTATATGTTTCTATGCGTACATAATATATGTGCATGTATGTTTATATACATACACAAGCTAACGTATTTGATTTAGTGTTCCTTCAAGAGCATGAGCGCAGGAAAATATGCTTACATATATTTTCTTTGTCTTCTTTCATAATCCCTTCATACAGAGGGAGAAAATTAAATACAGGAAGGATGAGTGATAAGTAAGAAATCACACAGCCGGTGGAAAGAATGTGACAATCTAGTTCTTTTGAGATTCAATCCATGACAAACCAATCAATTAAATGATCTCCGAAGACATGAAAGATCTGATATATGCTGAAATATAAGATAGTGTCTGCAGTATAATGGCTTTATTTCACTAAAAACAAATTGACTTAAAGGAATTATCTTACTTTGACATCCAGATTTCTTGGCTAAATGACTTATGCTAGTCTACATTTCAAAGAAAGCAGATGCAGGCCTAGAAAGGACCAGCAGCTCATCTGTCCATCCCTCAGATAAGTTAGAGTCAAGAATGTTTTCTGCATGTGTACATCAGTTCACACTTGTAAAGTATATCTCCAACCTAAGAGTCTTATGTTATTTCTTTTTTTGTGTGCCAAATGAATTTGGCCTAAAATGTTAACAAAATTGGAAACAGCTGTGTTAAGAAACTATTTTCTTTTCCATTTATAGTCTTGTCGACCAATATAAACTTCATCATTTTAGTGTAGCTTCTCCCCCACATCCAGATGTTATGGATTTCTCAATAATCCTCAGCAAAATTGCCAAAACCAACAAGAAGTTTTAACATGTAAATTCAACACATTGTTTCATGCTCATCATGGCCTTTTCTCCATCAGCCCCATCCTCATCAGATTTCAGATGCTCTGCAGTTGACACAGCTACAGCAAAGGACTCTGAGTCATCATCTCTTTGTGGGATGGGTTCCTTTTTAATTTTTTTTGTCTGATTCATGAACTGCTTTTTGAAAATCTAAAAATGGTTCATGAATTGCTTGGGAGTTGGCAAAAATTAATAATAATGAGCCCATTTTGAGTACACTGAAATGAACTGATTATCATTGCAAGCTGTTGCTAATTTGGATTCTTGATGGCAAAAAAAAAGGGTTTTACAGGAGCCTTTTCGTTTGCAAGTAGGACAGATTTCATGGTGTGGCAGAGTAAACAATTTTGTAACCTTTACTTCTACATTTCCTTTTAGGATTATGGGATATATAGGAATAATAGGGCTGCTATTGAGACTGTTTTCTCAACTAATCATCCTGGGAAAATGATATAACCAGCAGGCCTTTCCAAACAAGTGGAAAAAATGCAGGCACGTCACTTAATCCAAGAATAGAGCTTGGGTGTTTTTGCAAATGATAGGAGATTATGTTTTGCAGGATAAGCATGGATAAATCTGGTTATTTTATCCTAATTTATTAGTCTGATATTGTTGAATTTGCTTATATCAGTTTCTAATCATTTCTACTAAACTTTCAAAAGTATTGACTTCAAATTCATCCTTCAGTTGAGTCATTTACCAGATAAAGTATATGTTACACATAAAGTGAGAATTTCTCTTCCTTATATTTCATGAAAAAAAAGGAAGACAAAGTAAAGATTGGTGCACTCTTGATATTACTGAACTATGTGAAATGTCAGAAAATGACATTTACTGAAATACCAGAAAATGTTTCTAGCATAATATCGCATAATAAAAAATCAAACACAAAAACAAACAACAACAAAAAAAGAAAACCTATTTGCCTTGTCATGAACTTGGGAAATACAATCTTGCTTGTAGAGCAATTGTGTGTCTTGTAACCATGTTTTATGATTTGAAACCAATAAATTGTGAATACAAGATAATTATGAAAGACAGAATTTAGCATCTTATGGTTGAACACACAATGAGAGAGATTATTTTACTCCCAGATAAACTACTATGTAAAACACTTACCACAAAATAATTAAATAACATTAACACTTAAAGAAATCATATCTTCCTTTGCTGCTATTTATAACTATAGGAAATTTAAACCTTTTTGCTCAAACATTCTTTATCCAGCCAAGTATGGCGGCCAATGGAAATCCCTTGCAGTGTTGGAGAATTTTGTTTAATGCAGCTTTCAGAGCTCTGCTTTGTTCTATAATAAAACAGATATTCTCTGATTTCCCTCTTTAAAGTTTTATTTAGATTATTTTCTTAGAATCAAAGCTAACAAGTACAACAAAGCTTACAAGATAGTAAAGTCGCCTTTGACAATGTGTGTGATGGCCAAAATTAAATCACAATTTTAAGTTTTTAATAAATAATCAGTAACAAAAATTTTCAAAGCACACTAAGAAAAACAAGGAAAATTACATTTAAAAAAACACAGGAAATGGATGCCTGTAGAAAATGTCAGTGTGATGGAAGATGGCAGAGTGAAGTTCTTGGATTGGAAATTGTACCTTTATTTGGTAATGAGTAAAAATAGATATACGAATCTTAGCCTTGGCAAAGCAATTTCAAAATCTTTATTTTATTTTTTTTTTTGGTATCTGAGGCTTTACTTAACCCAGAAACCCTACTAGAAATCACAGTTTAAAGCAGGTAGTGTTTTACTCTTTCCTACAGGATATATAAATGCCAAATCATGTTACAGTTTAATGCCAAAACTGCCTTATTCTCAATGAGAGTTTTAAGTGTGAAAGGGAACCAGAAATATCACAGCACACACAAAAATTTACATAATTTTACAGTTATTTATGAAAAAATGATTTAATAATTTTAAAAACCTCTAGAGCCATGAGCATAGCTGTTAATTTGAAAATTTTGAATATATTGCCCCACTAAACCTGAAGTTCAAAGCATTCCATATTTATATAATATGCTAGACTTTATGATGAGACAAGGATGAGGAGGGGCACAGATAGAAAGAGAAGAAACTGGTAAATTTCAGTTGCTTTAATCCTCTCTCTAAAGCCTTCTAGATAGATATAACACTTCACATCTCTGTCTCTCTCTCTCTCTCTCTCTCTCTCTCTCTCTCTCTCTCTCTCTCTCTTTTTAAAATCAATTCTCTTTCTCCTTTAGCTTCCCTTAGGGCCAAATAATAGTAGAGGAAAGATTATATGGGGATTGAGGAGCTAGATAGAAAGGAAAGTTTAATTTTAGAATAAATTTCTGCTTCAATCCCTGAAAAAAAAAAAAAAGAATTAAAACTATCATAGTGCTAAATGTCTAAGTTTCCTGGAAAAGAGAATGATCTTTTCCCTTTTTTGAGAGTTAAGTCTCATAGCTTTTAGGAGAACTATCTCCAGTCGATTTCCATAGCCGAATTTGTTGAAAGAAAGGAAATATGAAGCTAACTACAATATTTGATCTGTAAATCATACGGGGTGAAGTGGCAGATGCCTGGAGTACATGAGATAGCGTTTCTCAGAGCAGAGGTTGAGACTTCTAGGAGGCAATAGAAAATAGCGATGCTACTATAGAGACATCATTTTGATGTTTTGAATGACTTCTTTACAGGGAAAAGTTTTTATTTGTGAATAATTCTTTGCCTTAATTCTATTCCTTTCTATGTCATCTTTCCTTTCAGTTGCATTCTCATAACTCTTTGATTTTGAATTACATTCCAGATCTCTGGTTATGTGCCTTCTTTACCACCATATGAAGGGATTACCTTTCCACTCTAGTGGGATCAGCAAACTATGACCAACAGGTCAAAGCTGGCCCACTGCTTCTTTTTATATGGTCCTTGAGCAAAGAATGATTTATACACATCAAATCAAATGGTTGGAAAAAATCAAAAGTAGAATAATATTTTGCAACACAAAAATTATATGACACTCATATCTCAGTGTCCATAAATAAAGCTTTATTGGAACCCAGCCTCCGTCACTTGACAAGATGTTGTCTATGGTTGATTTTGTGCTATATAGCAGAGTGGAACAGTTGCTACAGAAAATATATGGCCTACAAAGCCTAAAATATTTGTTATCTGGCCTTTTACAGGAAAAGTTTGCTGACAAGGTTTCTTCAGGTTTTAGTAAAAAATAAAAGATATTACATTTCCCATTATCCCTCTTCAAACAACCCTGCCTCCAGATGACTTTATTTCAGGAAATGGTACCAACAACAATGTCCCCACAATTTAGGTTGGAAATGCTACAATACGCTTCACTCTTATTTTCTATTACATCTATTTACGCCCACATATCAAATGCTGATAGTCTCAGATATATTTAGTTAACCTCTTGAAATTTCTCTTAACCAGTGCCTGAACTAGTTTTAGTATATCCAGATATTTAACCCCTTTAGTCCCATTGGATGAAGGATCAATAAAGCAACCATTTCCTCTTTAGTGTACTATGATTTATAAATGTTGGTAGGCACTTCATACTTATTTGCCTATCAAAACACATATCCATAGAGATATGTATAACCTGGTATTTAGAGAAAAGAATGAAGCCAACCAGGTCAGGATTAAGGTAATTCAGAATACAGGGGAAAGGAAGATGTTGTCTGTATTTTAGAACTTCACCTACTCTTTGAGAACAAAGAAAGAAAGGCTTATTTTGGCCAGAACCAAATTTTCTGTAGCACATAATCTAAGTCAACCTGCCTCAATAGATCATTTAAACAATTCAAATACATGGAGCCCAGAATAAAAATGAGAGCCTTTAATCTTATATAGCTTAATGTAATGCCTGGATACATCCCAGAGCATATTAAGTAGATAATCAAAAAGTATTGGCAAAGTCCCTTGAGGGAGAAAAAAATATGGAACTATTAAACTTTACCACCAGCAAAACCCTGGATACTGTATCAAATATTATGGACACCCAAGTCAGTAGGCCAAACCATTGATCTTGAGGAGTGCTCTTGTGAAGCTAATGTATGTAGTGAAGAAACTTAGCCTACCTATAGGTATGCCTAAGTGTCATCTTTGGATGACCTCTTTTGTTGCTCAGATGTGGCCTGTCTCTCTCTAAGCCCAATTCTGCCAATGAAACCATTGCCTTCCCCCCTACATGGGACATGATATCCAGGGGTGAAGGTCTCCCTGGTGGCATGGGTGATGACGCCCATGGATGATCCTGGTGCCATGGGATCAAAAATGCCATCCTGACCAAAAAAGGGAAAAGAAGTGTAACAAATAAGGTATCAGTGGTTGAGAGAGTTCAGAGTCAGGAGGCTACTCTATAGGTCACTCTTACATAAGCTTCAGTCAGACATTGCTTCCTATCATAACTTGCCAACCCCCAACCAAAACCATTCCAACCAATCCTGAAGAATACCTAGTGCATTATATAAGATTTTACAAGGATTCCATGCACTAGGGTAACTTTCCAGAAACCTACAACCTTCAGATGGGTCCCTGGACCAGACAAGTCGTGAGATGCAGAGGGCCCAGCCTCATACAATGAGTATGAATGCTGAATTATATTGATATTTCTTTTAGCCTTATGTATCTTAGAGCAGCTAGAAGTAAAAACCTAAAATTGTGGAATTATAACCCATACCAAACTCTGAAATCTGTTCTACAATTAAATGCTGGGATGTATGTTGAAATTTATTGCTTTTTAGTATATGTGTTATTTTTCACAAAAATGAAGAATAAAAGAGAAGAAGGAGTATAATAGAGATGATAAGATTTAACAAATGAGTATGACTGCTGAATCATTACATTGATTTTTGATCTCCAGTGTCTTGTGTCTTGGAGCAGCTAGAAGAAAAAATGAAAAATTGTGGAACTGTAACTAATATCAAACTGTAAAATCTGTTCTATAACTACTTGTTAAAATGTACTGGGAAATTTATTGCTTTTTTGTATATATGTTATATTCCACAATAAAAAAGTTTAAAAAATTTGTAGAGGTTTAATATGAATCTACAATTCCTTATCTGTAATGTTGAAATCCAAAAATCTGTGCCCTGCCCTCCACTGGGGGTAGAATATAACGTGAACTGATTTGAGATACTTATCATCTTAACTTATCCCATTTAGGGATGATTGCTTCTGCTGCTGATGTTTTAATAAGCTTCTAGAAGGTATTAAGGGAGTGTTCTAGTTTGCTAGCTGCCAGAATGCAATATACCAGAAACAGAATGGCTTTTAAAAGGGGGAATTTTATAAGTTGCTAGTTTACAGTTCTAAGGCCAAGAAAATGTCCCAATTATAACAAGTCTATAGAAATGCCCAATCAAAGGCATCCAGGGAAAGATACCTTGGTTCAAGGCCAATGAAGTTCAGGGTTTCTCTCTCAAAGCACATGGCAAACACAGTCACAGTTTCTCTCTCATCTGGAAAGGCACATGGTGAACATGGTCAGGGTTCCTCTCTCATCTGGAAGGACACATGGTGGACACAGCATCATCTGCTAGCTTCTTCTCCTGGCTTCTGCTTTCATGAAGCTCCCCGGGAGGCATTTTCCTTCTTCATCTCCCAAGGTCGCTGGCTTATGGACTCTGCTTTGTGGTGCTGCAGCATTCTCTGCTCTCTCCGAATCTCCCATTCTACAAAATGTCCTCTTTTATAGGACTCTAGAAACTTATCAAGACCCACCCAAATGGGGGGAGACATGTCATCACCGAATCCAGTTTAACAGCCACGCTTGATTAAATCACATCTCCAGGGAGTTGATCTGATTACAGTTTCAAACATACAGTATTGAATAGGGATCATTCTGCCTTTACAAAATGGGATTTTAGATTAAAACATGGCTTTTCTAGGGGACATACATCCTTTCAAACCAGCACAGTGAGGCTGTCCCAAATACTATTAGGGATGTTATATGAAGTAAATTATATGAATAATATTATCTTTCCAAATTCTGCAAAATTCAGATCCTACATAAATTTGACCTCTAGTGTTTCAGATCAGGGATTGTGAGCCTAAGATTTCAAAATTGTCATGGCAAACAGAAACTGTTCTTCCCATACTCATCCCCAGAGCGTCCACTTGGTGCCATCATGTCAGTAAATGGCACCACAGTTACCCCGTTGGGCTTACTGCATAATATATCTAAAGCCACTTCTTTTTTTTCCAATTCTGCTATTATTTTCCTAATTCAAGTTCACCTCTTTCCTTGCCTGGGTTATTGCAATAGCCTATAGATTATGGGTCCTCCTTCCAAACTTAGCTTCTCTATGGATAATCAGAGTGATCTTTTTAAAAAGTTTCTTTCATGTCACTTCCCTGGTCAAAACCCTCTGGTGACTTTCCATCACCCTTAAAATAAAACCTAAACTCCTCACCTCAGCCTAGACAGCCCACAGAATCCCCCAGGTTGTGGCCTCTACCTAAAGGGCTCATCCCCACCCAACCTCCCTTGCTTATCAGCTAAAGGTATTTCAGCCCTCTTGCTCCCTTCCGCTCCCTGGAAATTGGTATCTTTTGTATATTCTCCTTGAAACTTTCTTCCTCCAGATTTTGCATCGTATCCCATCACTTAAGTCATAATTCTTTCCAAGTGCATCACCTCAGGAAACCCCCACCCCCAACTTGACTAACTGAAATCAATAGAACTTCCTTACAACCCTGCTGTCATTCTCTAGTCTTACACTTTGATTTATTTTTAAGTCCTTCTCTCAATTTTATTACCACATGCTTAACCTAACCAAATACCCTTTTAACAAAGAGCAGAGCTATGGAAAAATTATTAGATTAGAAAACAGGAGACTTTGGTTCTACTGAAGTTGCATCACAGAAGCTTTGTGACTACTTTGACTTCAGTCTTCCCATCCTTAAGTAAAAAACTTGAACTATATGATCTTTGCAATCTCTAAACAATTCTCAAATTCTAGGCTTTTTTTTTTCCCTGCCTCAATTCTATTTATCCTCCATGTCAGTATGTACCAGCTGTCAGATTAAATGTCAGAAAGTTCACTTTCAACCATTTTATTTTCTATAGTTCTCCATTAGCTGTATGTTCTATATTATCAAACCTAACTTTTAATATGCATTCCAATCAAGTAGCCACTTCTTGTTCTAGTTTAATTTCTCACCACTCCCACATAAAGACCATTTTACTCATCTGGTTAAATTTTCTATATGCAAAATGTTTTATTTTAATTTCACAAATTTCTTTTTCACTAGAAGTGTCTGTCTCTTCTCTAGCCATCAAAATCATACCCATCCTTCAAAGCCCACTTAATATCCTACCTTATATGTAGTTTCCCAGAAAAATCCTAAGTAGGAATATCTCTTTAATCACCAAGAATAGCATATTAATCACCATAGCATTTGAGGTTTGCTTTCTGATGTTAATAGTAGGTGTGGCTATGTGTATACACAGTTTATATACTGCAAATGCATGGGAGAACATAAACAAATATTGCTTAGCCAAATCCTTCCTGAATTTCTGACCCATAAAATTGCAAGCAAAATGACAGTGTTGCTTTAGCTGTTAAATTTTGGATAATTTGCTGGCAGCAATAGTATCTGGAATAGTCCTATCTAGAGTTCATGAAGTCAGATGACTTTTCTAGTTTTTAGTACATGATTCTATACTGAAAAAGTTCATAGGATAAAAGGAGGTCTTCTTGTTTTGTTTTGTTTTTTTTAACATTTCTTTATGGTGAATTAAAACATATATACAAAAAAGCAATACCCTTCAAACTGCATCTTAATAGGCAGTTCTAGAACAGATTTCAAAGTTTGCTTTGTTTTAGAGTTCAAAAATTTCAGGTTTTTCCTTCTAACTGCTCCAAGACACTGGAGACTAAAAAGATGATTCAGGAGTCATACTCATTTGTTAAATCCTAACTTTTCTGTATCACTCCTTCTACTTTAATCCTTCTCCCAATCTTTCAGAATATTAAGGTTATGCTTACTCTAACTTTTTTCATGTTGAAAAGGGGTGTCAACAATATGGGATGGGGGTTGGAAATTTTAGTTTGCTAGTTGCTGGAATGCAACACACCAGGGAGGGATTGGCTTTTAATAAAAGGGGATTTATTTCATTAGTTCTTCAGAGGAAAGGCAGCTAACTATCAACTGAGGTTCTTTCTAATGTGGGAAGGCACAGGGTGATCTCTGCTCACCTTCTCTCCAGGCCTCTGGGTTCCAACAACTTTCCCCGGGGTGATTCTGCATCACCAATGGCCTGGGCTCAGCTGCAAGTGCTAAGATGAGGTATGCTGAGCTGCTTTGGGCTGTGCTAGATTGCGCTCTCTCATTTAAGCACCAGTCAATTAAGTCAAATGTCATTCATTGCGGCAGGCACGCCTCCTAGCCAACTGCAGATGTAAATCAGCAACAGAAGAGGTTCATGTCCCATTGGCTCATGTCTGCAGCAACAAAACTAAGTGCCATCACCTGGCCAAGTTGACAGCTGTATCTAACTACCACAAACTGATAATTTTTGAGAGACATGCACTTCTGGGTTTCAGGACTTATCTGGGCTAGGAACCTTCTGAAAGTAGTAGGTTTCTGGAAACTAAACTTAGTATGTTCAATTTTAGTAGGATCTCAGATAAAGTCCTGGGTGTTCTTTAGGCTTAACAGGAATGGTGTTAGTTGGGGTTTGGCAAACTGTGGTAATTAGCAATATCTAGCTGAATCTTGTATAAGAGTAGCCCCCAGAATAGATTCTCCACTCTATTTGAGCTCTCTTGGCCACACACCTCATTTTGCTACATTTCTTTTCCTCCTTTTGGTAAGGAAGACATTGTCTGTCCCACAGTTCCAGGGTCAGGTTCATCCCTGGGAGTCATGTCCCACATTGCCAGGAAGACTTTCGCCCATATGTCCCATATGGGAGGAGGATTTCATTTGTGGAGTTGGGCTTAGAGGGCGAGAGGCCACATTGGAGGAATAAAAGAGGTTCTCTGGAAGTAATTCTTAAGAATCATTATAGGTAGGCTTAGCTTCTCCATTACAGAAGTTTCATAAGAGAAAGCCTCAACATCAAGCACTTGGCCTATTAACTTAAGAGTCCCTAGTGTTTGAAACAATATCAGGGACAGGTGGGAAAATTTAATAGCTCCATATGTTTTCTCCAGTCCCTCAAAGGACTTTGCCAAGAATTTTTAACTCTCTGCTCAATAGCTGTTGGGATGTATCCGGGTATTATTTTATGCTTTAGTAAATTAGCAGCTCTCGTTCCCATTCTGGGCTCCATACGTTTGGGTGGTTTAAATGAACAATTTTCCTTGTGAGAAAAAATAACAGATAAACATACCCTCAAAGAGAAAACCCAAGAATACCTTTATTCTCATCCATCTTCCCCAATTATTTACTGCTAATATTGCTGTGGTACTGATGTTTCCCTGTTAAATATAGGTCATAGCATACAATAGTAGTTTTACCCTTACACCCCTCTATTATTTATTCTTTGTACAAGATTCATACCTTTGTATGTTAATTGTAGTGTTAATTGGTGAGATACATGGCTCTGTATGACCCTTTCAATCACATTCACCTTAAATATGGCACTATTGCTAACAAATCTACTAATGAACTACTATCGCTTTTATCCATTCCCATACCTTTAAGTTCAACCTCATTAAGTAACCGCTAACCTATCTCTAGCTTCTATGTATCTCTAGGTCCCCTATATTCTACATTTTAAAACTCAATTTACCTTTATCAGGGCCATTGCAGTGAAATCATACAGTATTATCAATGTTGTCATATGCTTCTGGACCTCATTTCATCTCACTACTGCCTAATATTGCATCACATTGTTTATCCACTCATCTATTGAAGGGCACTTGGATTGTTTCTTTCTTTTGGTAATTGTGAATAATGCCACTATGAACCTCACTGTGCAGATGTCTGTGTCACTACTTTCAGCTCTTCTGGGTATATATCGAATAGTACTTTTACTGGGTTATAGGGCAACTCAATATTTAGTTTTCTGAGGTACCACCAAACTGTCTTCCACAGCGGCTGTATCATTATATATTCCACCCAGTAGTGAATAAGTATTCCAATTTCTCTGTATCCTCTCCACATTTTTAGTTTCCTGTTTGTTTACTAGCAGCCATTCTTTTAGGTGTCTTGATCTGCATTTCCTTTATAGCTAATTAAGATGAACAACTCTTCATATGTTTTTATAGCCATTTGTATTTACTCTATAGACAAATATCTATTTGTATCTTTTCCCCATTTTAAAATTGGGTTGTTCATTCTTTTGTTGTTGAGTTGTATGATTTCTTTATACATCAAACTTTTATCCAATATGTGCTTTCCAAATATTTTCTCCTAGTGAGTTGGCTGCTTCTTCACCTTTTTGACAAGGTACACAGAACATTTTATTTTGAAGCGTTCTCATTTACTTATTTTTTTATTCATTGCTTGTGCTTTGGGTATAAAATTTAAGGAGCTACCTCCTGTTATTAGGTCTTGAAGATTTTTCCCTGCATCTTCTTCTGTACGTCTTATGGTATTGGCTCTTAAATTTAGGTCCTTGATTCACTTTGAGTTAATTTTTGTATAGAGTGTAAGGTAGGGTTCCTCTTTCATTCTTTTGGCTGTTGATATTCAGTTCTCCCAGGCCCATTTACTGAAAAAGACTATTCTGTCCCAGCTCAGTGGATTTTGGGGTCTTGTTGAAGATAAATTGACCATAGATTTGGTGGACAATTTCTATACTCTCAATTCAATTCCATTGATCAATATATCTGTATTTGTGCCAGTATCATGATGTTTTGACCTCTGTGGGTTTATAATAAGCTTTAAAACCAGGAAGTGTTGTCCTCCCACTTTGTTCTTTTTTGGAATATTTTTGGCTATTTGAGGTCTCTTTCCCTTCCAGATAAATTTGGTAGCAAGTTTTCTTAGCCTTCAAAGTAGGTTGTTGGAATTTTGATTGGTATTGCATTGAAACTGTAGATCAATTTGGGTAAAACTGACATCTCAATGACATTTAACCTTCCTTTCATAAGCATGGAATATCTTTCCACCTATTTGGATTTTTTATTTCTTTTAGCAAAATTTTGTATTTTTCTGTGTACAGTTCCTTTACATCCTGGTTAAGTTTATTCCTAAACATTTGATTATTTTAGTTGCTATTTTGATGAGAATTTTTTCCTTAATTGTGTCCTCAGTTAGGTCATTACTTGCATATAGAAACAATACTGATTTCTGCACATTATTTCCACCACTTTGCTGAATTTGTTCATTAGCTCAAGTAGCTTTGTCATAGATTTCTCAGGATTTTCCAAGTATAGGATCATATCATCTGCAAATAATATAAGTTTCACTACTTCCTTTCTGATTTGGATGTCTTTTATTTCTTTTTCTTGCCTTATTGCTCTAGCTAAAACTTCAAACACAATGTTGAATAATAGCAGTGATAGTGGACATCCTTGTCTCATTCTCAGTCTTAGGGGGAATGCTTTCAGTCCCTCTCCATTAAATAAGATGCTAGCTGTGGGGTTTCCATATATTTCCTTTATCCTAAAGCAGAAGTTTCCTTCAATTCCTTCCTTTTGAAGTGCTTTTATCAGAAAGCAATGTTAAATTTTGTTGAATACTCTTCAGCATCAATCAAGATAATCACGAGATTTTTCCCTTTTAACTAGTTAGTGTGTTGTACTACATGGATTGATTTTCTTGTGTTAAATCACACTTGCATGCCTGATATAAACCCCATTTGATCATGGTGTATACTTTTTTAAATGTGGTATTGGATTCAATTTGCAAGTATTTTTGATTGAGAATTTTTGCATCTATATTTATTAGAAATATTGGCCTGCAATTTTCTTTCTTATAGCATCTTTATCTGGTTTTGGTATTAGAGGGATCTAAGTTTCATAAAACGAGTTAGGTAGTGTTCCTTTTTCTTCAATTTTCTGGAAGTGTTTGAGCAGGATTGGTATAAGCTCTTTATGGAATGCGTGGTAAAATTTCCCTGTGAAGCCATCTAACCATGGACTTTTCTTTGTAGAAAGACTTTTGGTGACTCATTGAATCTTTTTACTTGTGATTGGTTTGTTGAGATCTTCTATTTCTTCTTGGAGCAGTGTGGATTGTTTATGTGTTTCTAGAATTTTTCCAGTTCATGTAAACTATCTAGTTTATTAGTATATTGTTGTTCATTGTATCCTCTTATAATGTTTTTTATTTCTTTAAGGTCCATGTTAATGATCCCCCACTTATTTCTGATTTTGTTTATTTTCATCCTCTCTCTTTTTTTCTTTGTCAGCCTAGCCAGGGGCCCATCGATTTTATTGATTTTTTAAAGGAATCAACTTTTGGTTTTATTGATTCTTTCTATTATTTTCTTGTTCTCCTATTCATTAATTTCTGCTTTGATCTTTATATCTCTTCTTCTATTTGCTTTGGGTTAGTTTGCTGCTTTTTATTTAATTCCTCCAGATGAGCAGTGAAGTCCTCAAGTTTTGGTCATTCTTTTTTAATATAGGTATTTAGGACAATAAATTTCCCTCTAAGCACTCCATTTGCTGGATCCCATGAGTCCTGATTTATTGTATTCTTATTTTCACCCAGCTCCAGATATTTACCTATTTCTCTTGCAGTTTCTTCTTAAGAAGTATGTTATTTAATCTCCATATATTTATGAAAGTTCTGGTTCTTAAATGATTATTGATTTCAGGCTCCATTCTGTTGTGGTCAGAAAAAGTGCTTCGAATAATCTCAGTCTTTCAAAATTTATTAAGACCTGTTTTGTGCCCCAGTGTATGATCTAACCTGGAAAACATTCAATGAGCACTAGAGAAGAATGTATAAACTGGTGTTTTGGAGTGTAACAACTGATATATATATATGATGTAATTCATTCATCACCTTGTTTGCGTTCTCTATTTCCTGGCTGATCCTCTGTCTGGTTGTTCTATCCACAGAGGACAGTGGCGTATTGAAGTTGCCCACAATTATTGTTGAAACATCTGTTGCTCTCTTCAGCTTTGCCAATGTTTGCCTGATATACTTTGGAATTCCTTTATAGGGAGCATACATATTTAACATTGCTATTTCCTGTTGGTGATTTGTCCCTTTTATTAATATGTAATATCTTTCCTTGTCTCTTATGACATCTTTACATTTAAAGTCTATTTGGTATAATATTAGTATAGTTACTCCTGCTCTTTTTTTTTTGTTACATCTTGCATGGAATATCTTTTTCCATCCTTCCACTTTCAATCTATTTGTATTCTTGGGTCTAAGATGAGTCTCTTGTAAGTGGCATATAGATGGAGCATATATTCAATCCATTATGCCAATTTGTATCTTTTAATTTAGCTCATTAACATTCAAAGTTATTACTGGAAAGTCGGTTTTTTAATCTACCATCTTATCCTTTGGTTTTTATTTCTAAGATCTATATATTCTTTTCCTTCTCTCTCTTCTTATCCTTTAAGTTTCCTTTACTGATATTTTTCAATTCTGTGCCCTAGTCAGACCTCCCTCTCTTGTCTTTTTTTTTCCAGCTGTCAGAACTCCCTTTAGTATTCCTGTAGGGCAAGTCTCTTATTAACAAATTCTGTCAGCATTTGTTTGTCTGTGATAATCTTAATCTCTCCCTCACTTTTGAAGGACAACTTTGGTGGATAAACAATTCTTGGCTGGAAACCTTTCTCTTTCAGAATCTTAAATAAATCATACCACTACCTTCTCACCTCCATGGTGCCTGTTGAGTAGTCTGAATTTGGTCTTATGTGGCTTTCTTTGTATATGGTGAATAACTATTCTTTTACTGCTTTCAGGACTTTCTCCTTCTTTTTAGCATTTGAGAGTCTGATTAGATATGTCTTAGAATGGGTCTGTTTGGGGTCCACTGGGATTCTTTGATTTGCATATTTCTTATAAAGTTTGGGAAGTTTTCTCCCATTATCTCCTCAACTAATCTTCCTATCCCTTTACTCTTCTCTTCTTCTTTTGGGACACCAGTCACTCTTATATATGTTTACTTTGTGTTGTGCTTCATTTCCCTAGATCCAATTTCAATTTTTCCATCTTTTTTTCCCATTTGTTTTTTTGTTTGTTTGAATTCAACTGTATGTCCTCTAATTCACTTATTTGTTATTTTCAAATCTGCTGTTTTGTGTCTCTAATATATTTTTAACTTGTTCTAAATTGTTTTTCATCTCTATGAGATCCACTATTTTTCTATGTATTCTTTCAAATTCTTCTTTATGCTATTCCAGTGTCTTCTTGATATCTTTTATGTAATTAGTCAACCCACTGAATTTATTTAGGAGATTTGTACAAACATCTTTGACTAGTTGTTCCAAATTCCGTGTCTCTTTTGGTGTTTTAATTTGGTCATTTGGCTTGGCCATATCTACTGCACCTTCATGTGCTTTGTGATTTTATGTTGGCTTTGAGGCATTTGATTATCTTAAAAAAATGTTATTTTGAAAGTTGATTTCCCTCACTCATCTAAGGTGTACTTGGGTTTGCATTGAAAGTTTCCTTTTGCTTTTGGTTTCTCAGTAATTCCTCACAAACCAAGGCCTGGATCTCATGCAGGAGATGCAATTCTACATGAAGATCTCTTAAAAGCTAGGGAAATAGGCCATTTGTCAGACTATACTGTCAGCACCATCCTTGCAGATGTCATTCTTGGGCCACCTCTTCCCCTTAGGCCCACCTCTCCCCTACTGGAGAAGCTGGCTCGGCAGGATGGTGACCCTGTGCAATTCCAGCCAAAGCTGCTGATCTCAGTACATGCTGAAAACCACCAATCCCAGGGCAGGGGGTGGTCAGTGTGCACCTTGGCAGAGAATATGCTTGTGAGCCCAGTGGGTCTGGTGGTCACTAGGCTTCCACTGGGGATAATCTTGAGGTGTGGGACAGAATAATATGCCCCTTCCTTCAGCCAACCAGAAAATTCTAGCCTAGCAGTGTGGCATGGATCAACTTGTTTCCTTGGTTGGGCTTGTGCACGCCTAAGAACTCCAGGCAATTGGTGGGAAAGGTAAACAGTAGCGACCCAGTGAATCTCTTTCTTTAAAACATGGCTTTTAATTGTCAAACCAGCTACACTCTGCATCTTCCCCTCCTTTCAAAAGGAGGACCCCCAAATCTCTGCTAGACCTGACCACCCATAGCAGCCTATCTCAGGATCAGGGGGAGGCACTGTGCACTGGGTGAAAGTCTCTGTGCACAGGCAAACCAAGCCTGCTGGCTTCCAGGTTCCCCATGGGAACTCTTGGCTACAGGGCTGAGAAGGAAAATCTCCCAAGCAAGCTTCAGAGACCCATTCAGCTCACTCAGAACCCATGTCTTCCTGTGTGCCGCCTCTTGCCCCAGGTAGAATCACGACCAAGTACACTCACCCTGTTCTCTCCATCCCAATTCCTGCACTTTTTCATCCAGGACCTCTCTCTCAGGTCACTTGTACCCTGAAACTGCTACCCTGGTAGTTTTTCTGTCACTTCTATAGTTGTTCCACAGAGGAGGGTGGACTCACCCTATTCTATTCTACAATTCTTCCATGAAAGTATACTCTTGACTGTTCGACTAATGATCTCGTATTGGGGAACAATGTGATTGGTGGAGGTTGGTGTGCTGGTTTGACAGGATGTATGTACCCTAGAAAAGCCATGTTTTAATCCTAATCCCATTTTATAAAGGCAACCATTTCTTCGAATCCCTATCCAGTACTGTATGTTTGAAATAGTAATTAGCTCTTCTCCATGGATATGTGACTCAGGGAGTCACATCTTGATGTAATCTTGATGTGATCTTGATGCAATCTTGAGTAATCAAGAGTAGTTGTCAAGCTGGGTTAGGTGGATGCGTGTTTCCACCCATATATATATATATATATATATATATATAAAATATATACACGGATGAGTCTTGATTAGTTTATTGGAGTCCTATAAATAGAGGAAACATTTTGAAGAAAGTGAGAGATTCTGAGAGAGCAGAATGATGTGGCCACGAGAAGCAGAGAGCCTACCAGCTAGCGACCTTTAGAAATGAAGAAGGAAAATGCCTCCTGGGGAGCTTCATGAAACTGGAAGCCAGGAGAGGAAGCTAGCAGATGATGCTGTGTTCACCATGTGCCCTTCCAGCCAAGAGAGAAACCCTAACTGTGCTCGCCATGTACCTTCTCACTTGAGAGAGAGAGAGAGACCCTGAACTTCATCAGCCTTCTCGAACCAAGATATCTTTCCCTGGGTGCCTTTGATTGGACATTTCTATAGCCTTGTTTTAATTTAGACATTTTCTCAGCCTTAGAACTGTAAGCTAGCAACTCATTAAATTCCCCTTTTTGAAAGCCATTCCATTTCTGATATATTGCATTCCAGCAGCTAGCAAACTAGAACAGTTGGTATTTCTGACATTGAGTTCTTTCATAATTGGGGCTAGAGCTGACTTTTCATATACCAGTGAGTTCAGTTTTTTCACCTCCTGCAGTGGGAAGAATGTCCTCCCCAGCTTTGGGACATTCTGTTACCAGGGTCCAACAGCATGGCTCTAACTTCTTTCTTGGGTTGACTGTGCTCTCAGGCTATCCTTCCTCCTGATCTGATGATGACAGCACATGCAGATGTGATCACACCCAGAGGAAGAAGAGAGCATATTCTGGTTTTTAAAAATCTATATGTTGCAACATGAAATATTATAAAGAGAAATAACTTTCCCAGTGTCTTACCATAAGTACCAGAAGGAGGATAAATCATTCAACCTCTGGGAGCTTCAATTATTTCAATTGCTAAGTTGAGGGGCATTAATATTGCTTCCCTACTGAGCAGAGGTGTAGAAGGGTCAAAAGGGATAATGTGTATGAAAAAACTTTCAAATTTGAAGTAATAAATAAATGCCACTTCCCTTCTCATAGCATACATAATTTTTATATATCATCCATAACTTTTTTTGTGTGAAACCTGGGTTGGCCATCGCCACAAATAAAGGACATGACAGCAGCAAGAACAGAAAGAAGGAGATGAAGGAAAAAGGACAACCACAAGCAGCTCGGGGGAAAGACATGAAGGGAGCTCTGGACATCCCGGTGTGGTAAAAGAAAAGGAGCAAGCCCTGAGAGCAAGGAAAAGTTCGAGTTTATCAGTTCACATCGCAATTGAGGGAGGGGTGCACCATTCCTGGAAGTACTGCAGTACCAGGTCGATGCACAGAGTGGATGGAGCAAGCTCCTATTCCATCTCTCTGCTCCAAAAATCCATTTAATATGTTGTCCTCTGATAGAGAACGTATCAGATATTAAACTGATAAGAACAGATACTACACTTGATCTTAGCCAAAAGGCTGAGAAGCGATCATCATCCATAACTTTTAATTGTGTTTCTTCGTTGAGAAATCAGGGAAGATGAGTGACTCAGGTAAAGTATCCACTTATTTAACATAATAAATTGAACACTTACAACTTATCAAATATCACACAAAGTACTAGGAATACAATAGTGAACAAAATCGACATTATGTCTTCCTTTAGGAATTTTACAGTTTAGTGGAGAGAAACTTGCAAGTTGAGAAGTATAATACACTGTATAATACAGTGTTAGAGCTGAGGAAGTGTCGAGCAACTCTGTGGCTTGAGAAGAGAAAAGTACCCAAACTGGAGAGTTCTGCAGAGATGTTTCCTAGAAGAATTAATGGCCCCAAATTTTAAGAGCAAGATGGCTGTAGAGAGTGGGATAGGTGCTGTGGAGGCATTTTCAGGCTGATGCAAAAGCAAGGGCTGGGGAAGAAAAATGCCCAGGTAATGAAATGAGCATATCTGTATTTGAAATATCACTCAGATTGAAGCAGAGAGATAGATGGGCAGAAGTACACCAGATAGAAAAGGAAAAGAAAAATTAAGATTCCCACGCTCAATTCCAGACCAATGGAACTATAATAGCTGGGTTGGGACCAGTCACCCTAGTTCATTTTGTGATCTATTGCTTTGGGGAAGCAATGGAAAGACCACTTTCTTCGTAGAAGAGGTTTGATGAAATGGAGAAATTACCATTTTATTTTTAAGTATGTATTTTTTTGTTGATGTCAAATAATAGCTAGATTTAGAATCTCTAGCCTAGTTTCTCCCTACCAATTTCTGACTTTAAAAGCCCATTTAATGTTCTCATTTTAAAACTTTTGTCTTTTTCTTAAGAAGACAAAAATGTTTCAAAAATCAAATTTATGATTATTGTTGGTTGAGAAGATGCAAAATATTGGCTTTTTCATTTTTATTTTTATTTTTTTGCTCAGTATAATGCCCTTGAAATCCATACAAGTTTTGTATTTATCAATAGTTTGTTCTTTTGTATTGCTGAATAGTAGTCCTTGTAAGGAATATACCACAGCTTCTGTTAGAGAATTCACAGACACCTGTTAAGCATCCATCGCTCAGACCTCATCTATCCCCACCTTTTTCTCTGGGGAAGTCACAAGCATACATTAAGTGGCCATCCTCCAGCTTTCATTATTCCCACCTTCTTTTCTATCATATGCTATAGTACAGCCTCGGGGAGATGTTTAGTATAGTGAAAAAAGCTCCAGATGCACATCAGAACAAAAATTCTCAGTAACGGCCTCCCCATCCCTCAAACCAGGTGGATAAAACCAATTTCAACAGGATGCAAAGCTGCCATCTGCCAAACCTGACCTGGAGCAGTTTTGGCCACACTCGGAGAACAGCCAAGGTGGGCCCTCTTTTGAACTATTTGTGCTAAGTGGCAAGATTATACGCCCTTTCTGGGCTGCTTATTCTGTACAAGTAATAAAGGGATTATCTGCTGAAAGTTTTTGCTGTGCCCTGACCCCATATTCCCACAACTCACTCCACAGTTTATTTATCCATTTACCCACTGAAGGACATCTGGGCTCATTCCATATTTTAGCTCCTACAAATAAGGTTGCTATGAACATTTGTATACAGATTTTTTATAACCATATTTTTTCCACTTCTCTAGGATAACTAACCCAGGAGTGTGATTGTTGACTCTTAACGTAAGCGTTTGCTTAATATTTTAAGAAACTGCCCAACAGTTTTCCAGAGCGGCAGTACCATTTTACATTCCTACCAGCAAAATAGGAGAAATGTAGTTGCTCCACAGCCTTGCCATCTACTTCTTAAGGGAGTGAGTGGTCCATTCCCTGGATGCAGTAGCTCTACAAATGACATACTCTCTCCATTTGATTAGTCAAATGACCAGTCTACTTCCCACTTAACAGAAAGTAAGAGTATTGCTTGTTCTCCACATCTCCTTCCAGTCAATTGAAATAATGATATTTCTTAAAAGTGCTAAATGAGAGAAACATGCTTTATTCCTTTTATCCTGAAAGACCCTGAGAGAGATAAAACATGTTTTGCCTCTAAATGAAAATAGGAGATAAAATTTTGATATGGGGAGGGAGAATATATCCCCTGAATAGTTGAGAGCAGGTGTTTTTATTTTATTTCATTTTTTAATTAATCTATTTTTTATTTATGATACATAACCACATACAAACACAAACATTCTTATCATATGAACATTCCATTCTTGTTATATAATCAATAACTGACACTATCATCACGTAGTTATATGTTCATCGTCATGATCATTTCTTAGAAATCTGCATCAATTCAGAAAAAGCAACAAAAAGAAAACAGAAAAAAAAATCATACAAACCATACCCCTTACCCCTCCCCTTCACTGATCACCAGCCTTTCAATCTTCTAAATTTATTTTAACATTTGTTCCCCTTATTATTTATTTATTTTTAATCCATATGAGAAAAGGTGTTTTTAAATGTGAAAAAGTAGAAACAACCTAAATGTAAAACAAAATTTTAAAAAATCTTGGTACTATTTTGCAGAGAGGTGCCTTAATTTATTTGGAATAGAAATAACATTTTAAAATAACGACTCTTCCAATTCAAGTGATAGTAGGGATTGCTTTCCCCTATTTTTAAGGTTTAAACACTTTGTAATTTTAAATGCAATAGATAAATGAATTCTCACTATCAAAAATAAAAACAATACCTGTCCAATGAGAGTATCCTTTGAATCCCACTTAGTTTTTAGTCTCTGAAGCCTCAGTTTCTCAATGCGATGAATATGTAACACAATGAAATTCTTTTTAAATGTCTCATATTTCATAATGTGGATTCATTGTGGTTTAATTCATCAGCCCATATTGATAAAATTTATTTTCTCATTTACAAAATAGTTTCTATTACCAAATAATAGTGAACATAGCTCAAAGTTGTGTTTAAATTTTCCCTTATATGAAAGCCTTTTTCTTTTAATTGCTATAGCTGATATGCTTGGTATGAATACTCTTACCTTATGGTTTCTGTTTAAAATGGTTTCTTGGTGTTTCCTATATTTTGTTAATAAGGATCATATTTCCTCTGTTTTTCTCTATTGAAAGTATGCATTCTTTTTTCTAACAGTTCTACAACTACAAGCTTAAAACTATTCTGTAATTATGAATGCCAAGAAAATATAATATATTCATCCCTGCATTATTTATAATGACAAATATAACTTGAATGCCTTAAATATTCTTAAATTCTTTATATTGAATGAAAAAAGAGTCTTTATTCCAATAGATAATTAAGGAAGGGAGGAATAACTTATTTGGAGCCCATTCACAAAGCAGAGCTGGATTCTAAATGGACTTAGGTTTTTGTTTTTTTTTGGTTTTTTTTGGCTTATGTAGACACTCTTGGCAAAATGTAAAAACAGAAGTGTTTTGAACAAGAGCCCTAACAAAAATTCTACTGGTAACTTTGGACTCAGTAAAGAGAATCTAATTAGAAACCTGCTACTTGCGGTGTGTGTTGTGTGTGTGGAGAGGTGTTGATATTTTTTATTTATTTTTACATGGGCAGGCTCCAGGAATTGAACCCAGGTCTCTGGCATGGCAAGCAAGAATCCAAATATATCTACTTGTTAAGGACACTATTACTGTTTAGGAAAAAATAATTAATTGCTAAGCCAAAAAAGGGCAGGGGAAGGTAAAACAATGCTTTACAATAAGACTGAATAGTAAAAATGTAAACTGTTTTATGATTGATTGAATTGACTAATTAATGGGTGATACATAAATAGATTTTCTTAGGTATTGAAATGACCATTAACTGCTATTTTGACTCCCTGGAATGAATGAATGCAATGCAAAGTAAGAAACATGCTGAGACTTGCAAATTGAGGAGTGAGAACATAATCCAGGCCAGTATCTGTGATGAGGGCAGGCTTGGGATATCAATCCTGTGGTGGGATTGGGCAGTGGAGTTTGAATAGAGATGTCTAAAGGAATGCAGATTTTCTTTTATATGTTGACATTCTTTCAGGATACCCTCAAGTCAATAAAGTTTTAAAAAATATTTTTATTAATAAAAATTGACATACAAATATACATTCTTAACATTCCATGCATGGTGTACAATCAATGGTTCACAATACCATTACATAGTTGTATTTTCATCATCGTGATCACTTTTTTGAACATTTGCATCCCTCCAGAAAAAGAAATAAAAAAGAAAAAAGAAAAAACTCATACATACTATACCCCTTACTCTTCCTCTCATTGACCACTAGTATTTCCATCTACCCAATTTATTTCTTGTTCCCCCATTAGTTGTTTATTTTATCCATATTTTTTATTCATCTGTCCATACCCTAGACAAAAGGAGCATCAGACACAAGGTTTTCACACTCACACAGTCACATTGTAAAAGCTATATCATTATACAATCATCTTCAAAAAACAAGGTTACTGGAACACAGCTCTACAGTTTCAGGTACGTCCCTCTAGAGACTCCAATACACTATAACCTAAAAAGGGGCATCAGGTACTGAGAAAGCCTTCTTGACCAAAAGGGATAAGAGAGAAATGAGAAAAAAGAAAGTCCTTAGTAAATTGTGCTTGTTAATATCTACAGTCTAGTAATAGTCTTGAATTACCACAAGTTTGGGAGATGAAGAAAATAATTATATCCATATTTTGAAATGAATCAACTGTAAAAAGCTGGGATAATATGTAGAGGTAGCAAAGAGATGGCAAAAGACATGTTGAGAAACAAGTTGCTACAGTTTAAAGGGAGAAATATAATAAAATCAGATCCTTTCAATCCTGAGAAATATTTGAGAAACCTTATTTTTCCTCCAGGTTCTTTGGATTGTATCTCTATCATGCTTATTTGAGATTTAAAGGGAAGGATAATCTTAAATCTTAGAGGATTTGGTAATACTCATTATATTGATTCATCTTTAGTTTGACTGGATTCCATTTATGAAAAATGTTTAGGAAGTCTATACATAGCATGCTTTCTGGGTCCCATATATGGTAGTATATGCTTGTGTTGACTTCACAGACTAATCACAACTTGGCTATGAGTAGAAATATCAGAACATGACTTTTCTCCTCATAACAATTTATACAGTACTCCATTGTTTTCTGACTTGACTATCACAGAAGAAAAAGCTGAGTAAAGCAGGGTTTTACTTCATTTAGAGAAAATCTTTCTCTGCTTGGAGGCTTATGGAATTCTTTCTGTACTATTAAGATATAAATTATCACCAGGTCATCTCAGGTGCTAATCTGCTTAATTAATTTTGCATATTGCTTGATTAATTCTTTTGAAATGATTCAGTTCATTCTTCAGTACAGAATATTTTAGGTTATTTCTATGTTTGCTGGTTTTTTTTAAGAAAAGGATTATTAATATGTTGAATTTCTATCCTCCATTCTCTATGTCTTTTGTCCTCTGTTTAATTTTAAACTTCTGATGTTTTTTCTCTGCATCTGTAGATAGCATCTCAAGTTTGTTCTCATTATTGATTTGCTTTCTGGTTCATTAGATTTTACTATTTACTTTTTTTTTTTTTTTGATTCTTTACTCTTTTAATGGAGTGTCTGGGTTCTCTTTTATTTCCAAGTCTTTGTATCTAGTTCTTTTTTCATCTGTTTTGTATACATTAACAAGTAACAGTTTAAAAATACAGAAAATCCTACTCAAACTGTTTTAGACAACAGAGATGTACTGGCTTCATTTCTTTTTCTACTCAATGACTATTTATTGGTTTGATTGCAAGACTCAACAATGCCATTAAGGGTCTTATTTCTTTCCTGCTCTCCGATTTGATACTCACAGTGTCATTTCATCCAAAGATGAGCCCTGATTAAGGTCTCAATACCTCCCAACACTTCTGGGGCAACATGTCCAGGAGGAAAAGAGTTGGGTCATTTCTAGAAACTTTCAGAGGGCAAAGCAACTTTTTTTTTCCTGGTATTTGTCAGAAAATGTCATCAGCAATCTTATTGGCTCAAATTGGATTGCATGCCCTCCCCATCCAAGGCTGGCTATGTAATCTGTGGGGACAGGACGAAATGAAAATGCCATGTCACTTGCTCTAAAAGCAGGAAGAAAGTGCCATTTAATGTGATGAAATATAAAACTCTTTCATTTTTTTCCTGTGGTCTGTCTCTTGACTTGTCATGGTGATTTATATTTGTTACTTAATAACATTCTAAGTAAACAAAAATAAAAATTTTAAATATTAGCATGCATTTTTACTATTCATCTTTATATTGTGCAATGCTAGTTTTAAATGCAAACATAAAAGCATTTAACTTGTATACATCATCAAAATTATGTGATATGTATTTTGTAGCTCATACTTGCATATGAATTTCTTTCTTACCAGAACAGTGAAAAAACTGAACAAAACAAACTCAATGGTTTTATTTTACTTCTTGATATACACACAACATTCTGCCCTGCCCACACCAAAATCAATATCTATAACCTGGGCAGAGGATTACATTGATCAGCTAGTACATTGATAGGACCATACCCAAAAACAGACTTAGTTTTCCTTAAAAGCACATGGGCTGAGTGGAGGTGGGAATGCAAAGGAAAGAGATAAATAGAAGATTGAGAAGTGAAGTAGCTATTCCGGCCCAGTATAACCCAGAGACCAAATAATACTCCAGACAGAAGATGAGACATAGGTTTTCATTAGGGACTTACAGACAGGAGAATGAGTCTTCCCAATGGTAGACAGTGGGGAAATGGAAGTCTACACTCCAAGAGGGGAAAGCTGTGTCAAGAGAGCAGCTTGTAAAGTTTAATAGTATCTCATGAGATTTGGTTACAACAGGTTTCAGCAGACTCTTGGGAGATTTGTTTGCCAACAGTGATCAGGGGAGGGGAGTTTTGCACTCTTTGACCTTTACCGTCTGTCCAGTCATGTAGTCATGTAGGTGGCTGCAGGACTTGCTCTCACACTGGAGGAAGGGCGGGGCGGGGCCTGGGTAGCCACAGCTACAAAGAACAGATTGCTATAAAAGAAGCAATTCTAACGTCCACTTCAAGTCTGTTTCCTTATCCTTTCAACTCTTATTTCATAAGGTCCATGTTTGTTTGTTTGTTCTTAATTATCTGTGCCACAAGGAAGAGTTTTGATATCAAAATACCTTCTGTTTCATATAGTAAGCATTTTAAGAAAATATTTTCCCTTTGTAACCTAAGTGCTATATTTACCTATCTATTTGCAGATTTTTCCACAGGCAGCACCTTGTAGATAGATTCTGTTTGTTCACTTTTGTTAAACTATAAGTATGTACAAGCCTGATGTTTGCTTTCAGATAAAGTAGAAGTCTCCTTGATTTTCCTCAGATTTAGCATGATCGTTCTGAGAATATTTCATCAAGTTCTAAACCAGAAATCCACATGATACAAACTGACATCACCAAGCCTGCCACCGGGAAGCCCACCTGCAGCCACCAAGCAATAGGAACTTGGACAGTGTCAGCAGGACACTTCAGCAGGTCTCTGCTCTTTTGGCTCACTGATGATAATGATGAGTCTGATGTATATCCGTATTTTTAAGTGACTTTTGAAGCATTCTTCTTGGGTTTGCTACTTCTACACTTGCGCTTTCTCTTTTAGGAACCACTGTACTGATATTGAGCAACAGCTTTTACATTCTACTGATGCATAGCAGAACATAAAAATTACCTGAATAGTGTGGTCTCTTTCTGTCTCATGGCCCACTCTCCCTTCAAACCTTGCCTTTACATGTTACTAGCTAGAGATGTATAACTGCATACTCTTTTGCTTTCTTTATGATGCAGACAGCTGTTGTGTAAACTCAGGTATGTTCTAGTGCTAATTCTATAAGTGCTTATTGAAACCAGCAAAGAGTAAACCATTGTCTCAACCCTTGCCTGCCCAATCAATGGATTTTGTTTATTTTTTTCCCCAACACAGCCATTCCTCTTTGCCTAGTGCGTAGGATAAGTCTTAGAAAGGGGAGATTTGAAATGGTCCTTGATGAGCTCATTATAATTAGACCCATATGTATTATATCTGAAGTAATTTCTTTGCATTTTATGGATTGTAAGTTGTACATTTACTGAGTTCCCAATCCTGTCATATATATTCTTCTATTCTAATACTCCTTGGAAAATTTAGATGGTAAAAAAAGGATAAGAATTGTGCCCCATCACTATCATTCCTGAAGTACTCTTAAGCTGTTGGAAAAAAATTAACTTTTTGGGGGGGTGGGGGGGTGCATGGTCCAGGAATTGAACCCAGGTCTCCCACATGAAAGGCGGGCATTCTAGCCACTGAACTACTCATGCACTTTCCAAAAAATAAACTTTTAAAAAACCAAAATAAAGTAAAACCAAAGACATGCATTTTTGTGTATTACCTTAAATCCCACTGTGAAAGAGAAAGGTAAATAATAAATAGAACTTATGAGAAAAGATAGGGTTTATTTACCAGGCTTACTCTACTATAATGCAGAATATATCTAATTCACTAGGAAAGTCACCAATTGTTATTAATGTTCAAATTTCCCTTCTGCATCTGACTCTCCATTTCAATGTCAACTTTTCTAATCTGCAAAAAAAAAAAAAAAAAAAAAGCAGATGTGGATATGGAGAAGTTTTCAAAATACTATGAAGATAAACGATATTTTAAAACTTTTAATCTGACCAAATAAAAATTTTCTGGAAAAGGGAACGGCATTGACAAAGATAATGAGTCAAAAAAGCATAGAACATTTTAGGGAATCTGACTGAAATTGGGCACAATGGGAGTTGGATCTGGGAAAGAAGCTCATGCCAGTAACTCTATATCCTCTTAAAAGGTTTGAACTTTATTGGGTAGGTTACACAGCCCTCTGAATTATTTTTATTTCAGAAATCAGTGGTATAGTCTATCTAATGTACCCATTGAATGTGCTATTTTTCTCCTTTCATTTTCCATTTTTTACTTTACTGTTAACCCTTGCACATCACTGACTCTCTCTCTTGATCCCTTTTCATCAAATCCATCAACCTGGCTTTGTGCTAAAGAAGTCGTTAATACACACAGTGAGAAAAATGTTTTCTATAAAATGACTTGAGCTCTTTAAATTAAAGCCTATGTAATTCTAATAAAGAAATAGAAGATGAGTAGATACATATATGCAAAATGTATACATTCGGAAAGACTGATATGCTCAGTAAACAAAATGCACCGCATCCACACTATGGTATCCTCCTTGGAAGTCAAATAGGATAAAAAAAGTGTTAACAAGGATAATTAGAATGTGTTGAACATAGTTAATAACTAAGGCAAAGTGGTCATGCAATATAATTGATGGTAGAAGAATCTTATAATGAAGTTAAAAAATATTAACGGAAATTTTAGAAGTGTGGAAACTGAAAGGGAATTTTTATCAAAGTATAGGGGATAAAGCTGACAATGATAAATGAATATCACAATTAAAACAAATTCTGTTCCAAAGTTCAATATGCACAACAGAAATTAAAACTTTTCAGTAATCAGATAAAAAGTTAGAAGGTTATTTCCAATCTAGAGATTTTCTTTGAGAAATTGAAAAAATATAAGTAAGGCTAATAAATTTTAATCAAGTGATTTCTAGAAAGCTGTTTAAAATTTAAAATTTACAAAAATCAATTGAAAAAGGTAATCCAAGATAAGAAAGAATACCAAAGAAACAGATATGGCAAAAAGGCCTGAAACAGAATAAAATGTAAACTGCAGCTAATGTGCTGCTGTATTTATGTTGCATGTTTTTTCTATGCTAATAGACTATAGAACAACATGATAACCAACATACCAGAATTTTAAATGAGTGCTATCCCTTTGAATGTAATCAACTGGGAGACTCTACTTATTCCAGTTACGCTGTCAGTGGTTTTCTTAAAATGTAAAGATCTTCTCTTTACTCAGATAGTTGATTAGTGTTGAACTATTTCTTTGAAGGTGTGATCGAATTTTGGAAACAATGAAAATAACAGAGCAAATTCAGCTAAAGGCACATATGTATGTAACCAAGGCATCTTTGAAAATCTTCCAGCCAAACTCCCATTTGGAAAATGGGAAGCACTCTAGAGTTTATTTGGTTAGGACTTTTTTTGACACAAGTGACTACAATACAGTTTAAGTACCAAATGATACTTATTGGAAAGAAAGTGAAGTACACCAAAGACTTGAAGGAATAGCATTGGAACTGGTTCAATTTAAGGAACATGTCATTCACAGTGGGGCCTTTACTTTCTAAGTTTATCCAAGCAGTAAAGACATGACTACAGAAGTTTCTGAACCACCTGTATCATGTGAAATGTTGTGTGTTTACATGGATTAAGTTAAGTGATTTGTAATTTTCCTTAAATCCTTAAAGGAGTTCATGAAAATGTTTAAGAACCATTCATCAGATTGGTAGCTACTATTTCAAAGCGTAAATGAAACACTAAAGTATAATGGTAACTGAAATATGAATTTTAGAAATGCGTTCTCATCCTTATGAACTAGAGAGAGAAACAAAATGCGAACAAAAAAGTTTTAAGTTTATATTGTATTAGAATTAGGTCACACTTTTAAAATCATATGCATTCATCAGAATTGCTCCTGAATAAAATAATAGTCTAATCATCACTGGAGTGCAAGTTGGTTTATGAGAATTTGCATATTTGTTTTGTAAATGTTTCATGGGTGAAATTATTAATTAGCATCTAATTAATATTTGTGTTGCTGAGAACATATTTTTTAAACCTCAGAATCAAGAAAATAGAGAATAGTTAATTATCCATCCCTGATCTCGTCTTTAAAATTCCTCATTGCTAAACTTGACAGCACAAAGGAGAGATTAATAAAAATAAACCTGATCTAACTTAATCGTATTCTTTTCATTTTGCCCAATTATTAAGATTCTTTAACTATATCTTCATCCATTCTAAAGCATTATTAAATAAAATATTTTGTAAGCATTTAATAACCTTGGAGAAGACAATAATTGTCAGTACTTGAGGATTACACTGAAGAATTCCTCCCACATGCTGGAAGAATGAAAATGTTATTTGAACTATAAATCCAACACCCAGGTGAAATATGACTAGCACAAAAAGCACTGGGTTAAAAAGAATAAAACAGAAGGAAAAATGTGCTCTTTTAATCATGTAATAAGGGACATTCTCCACTGGCAATAAAGGGACTAGCTCCAAACTATGCTTTAGGGGCAGAGATTCAGAAAAGCCTGGGCTTAAATCCTGAGCTGTATCACCTACTAGATGTGGGACTATGGGCAATTGACTTACCTCTATTTCTTGATTTTTCCATTGTGGCAGCCCAGGGCCAGGCCCCCTCCTAAAGAGCCCATAACAAACCTGATTTAGCCAATGACAGAGGTCAAGAAAGTAAACAGTCTCCCAGGAGAGGGAAGAATATAACCATGGATGTAAAATGGCATTGATTGCATCTTAGTCTTAAAAACTGATCTTGGTAAAACATAAGGTTTTAAGCCCCTTTTAATGATTATCCTAGATACCCTGTGTCCTTATACTGTATGGAATGCCTTTGTCCTAAATCACATATTACTCCTCCTTGTACCCCACATCCTTTGTGGAGCCCTAAACATCTGGATGGCCATCACTGGAAAACTTTTCCCATTTGTAACTCCCAGTAAAACTATGCCTGCTTCTCTGTCTGGTGTTTCTTCTTTTTTCTTTTTTTTTTGGCATGGGCAGGCACCAATAATCGAACCCGGGTCTATGGTATGGCAGGCAATGATTCTGCCACTGAACCACCATTGCACCACCCTCTCTGGTGTGTTTTTCAGTCTTACAGAAGTTCCAGCTCTTGCTCTGCATGAACTCGGTCTGGACCAGAGCACCCATCCAAAAACCAGGGATGAGAACATTGAATGAAATAATGCCTAGCAGTCAAGAAGAGGTCAGTAAACTGTGAGCATCTCAAAGAGGCATTAAGGCTGTGGTTTAAACAAGTATAAGTAAAGAGAAGAATATGAAAAAAATGCATGGAGGATAAACAAAAGAACACACATGCCAGGGTGTGCAGATAATGAACTTTGCAATTACACATTGTACACTATCCAGGGAAGAGTACATCTTCATCAGAAGAGTTCTCAGGCAGTGACTTCATAAGAACAAATTCTCTTGCTATCCTCACTGATGATTTTTTGCATGAAATCTTTTAAATTTCTGCTGATTGTGACTTGTCTTCACAAATAATTGGTTCCATCAGAAAGGAAGATGGTATGATGTTGTGTTCTCTCATATTATACCCATATTATGTTACTGACTATACTTTATGCATTTGAGTTTTTATTCCTACTCTTTCTACAAAAAGTATTAATCTGTTTTTCAGCAAGCGTTTTATTATCATAGTAGTAGTAGTAGTAGTAGGAATAATAAGTTATAATTATGACAAAACTAAAGAGAGATACAAGGTGTTCTGGTTAGCTAGCTGCCGGAATGCAACACACCAGAGATGGATTGGCTTTTAATAAAGGGGGATTTATTTCATTAGTTCTTCAGAGGAAAGGCAGCTAACTTTCAACTGTGGTTCTTTCTCATGTGGGAAGGCACAGGGTGATCTCTGCACAGGGTGATTCTCTCCAGGCCTCTTGGTCCCAACAACTTTCCCAGGGTGATTTCTTTCTGCATCTCCAAAGGCCTGGGCTGAGCTGCGAGTGCTGAGTTGAGGTATGTTGAGCTGCTTGGGCTGAGCTACATTGAGCTCTCTCATTTCAGCACCAGCCAACTAAGTCAAACATCATTCATTGCAGCAGGCATGCCTCCTAGCCGACTGCAGATGTAATCAGCAACAGATGAGGTTCACGTACCATTGGCTCATATCCACATCAACAGAACTAGGTGCCTTCATCTGGCCAAGTTGACAACTGAATCTGACTATACTTTAAGCATCTGAGTTTTCATTCCTACTCTTTCTGCAAAAAGTATTCATCTGCTTTTCAGCGAGCATTTTCTTATCATAGTAGTAGTAATAGGAATGATAAGTTATAATTATGACAAAACTAAAGAGAGATACAAGGTAAATGCAAGTCCATAGGTCAAATACAAATCTTTAGTCCAATATTTCTTAGAACAACTTTTCCCTTTGCAATCTAAATTAAAATAAACCGCATAAAGACAGGAAAATAATCAAACTTTTAGAATATTTACTTTTTTACTTATTCTATATATTTTAAAGAATTCTAATTATCTATGCTGGATGTTCAAATGCATTTACTATAGTATCAAATACCAACTATTGAACTATGGCTGTGCCTCAATCCTTGGCAAACCTAATTTTGCAAAACATACTATTTAACCAACTGCTAAATATGATCATTTGCCCTATGGGCAGGTACTGGGAACCAAATCCAGGTCTTTGGCATGGCAGGCAAGAACTCCACCACTGAACCACCTTTGCCCACCTGCCCTTTAATTTTCTTTTAAGTATAGCCATGTTTGATAACAAATCTTCAAAATACTTGCTTATTCATCCCATAATTTTTCTCCCATCCTACCTAATCTAGAAAGCAATATACAGATATCTGAAAGATTACTTTTTGCCCCCAAATAAGAATCAATTACCAATAAGCCTTTATACAACATGTACAAAAAAGATTGTATCGTAAAGAATGTGCTTTGGGTATTTTGTTGAGCAGGTAGAGAGGCAACATATCTGATATTATTGTTTGAAGCCACATGCATCCTTTCAGAATATCTGAACTCGTCATTTTCTGATCATGCCATTTTCAAGGTAATTCGCTGCCTTGAAAAATATGATTTTGGTGAAATTACAGTTTTTATTTGGTGTTTATAGCTCAGACTAGGACTTTTTAAGCTTATCATTATTATTATTAATGAAACAGGTGTCACTTCAAGAAGCTTTTGAAAATTGCATGCAAACTTTGTTTAGTTTATGATGAAATGATAGTTTTAACAACTCATACAACCTTCTACTGACAAGAAAATTGTGCATAAAAATTCCCAAACTACAATGTCAGCTTCCTAAAAATGTTTTGTATCTAAACCTGAAATATTGAGAGATGTTGCTTAGAACATATGCAGAATAAAAGCATTCTTAATTTTTAAAATGACAAGACTTTTTCGTTAAACCATGTCACATTTATGACAAGAGAAAAACTACTTATTTTGGCAGCTTGTGACTTAATGAAGCATTTAAGTATCAATACAAGGCTTCATTAAATGGAAACATATGGCAAACCATATCATTATTAAGTTATTCAACTGTTGAAGAACTGTTAGAGTTTAACAATGTAAATAATACCTAGTAAATGTATCATTTCATTGCTAAATTTCAGAAAATATTTTAAAAGATCATTATATATTTGGCTGCTGTATTTACAACTAGAATAAGAGTTAATTTTAGTGGTCATCATATCTCATCCAAAACATTAATTTGTGCATAATAGATGAAAAAAGGAGAAAGACCCTCAGCAGAAAGTGTGTTTCAAGGACTTTCTTTACTTGGATAAATTTTATCAAATTTATCACTGAAAATAACTTACATCTCTGAATTTCATTCTAAATGTATTTTCATGAATGAATACTGTGAATTCATATGTCAGAAAAGATGTGCACTACATTTTCAAACTAAGATTCTCTAATATCTCTACCTTCTTAATAAATGTCCAATAATAAACTCCATATGGTGGTTCTCTAAAGAAGTGCGTGGGTTGTCTAAATCAGAACAATAAATAATTAGGTTATTTGAGGACATTTGTATACTCTGACATATATGCTCTGTTCTGTATATTTTGTTGTTGTTGTCATTTCCTAGGCACCACACTTTCCAAAGCCTAATTAAAACATTTCTTAAATATTTTTTCTGTGCTCAAGGTAAATTCTTCAGATATACTCAGAATGTCTATAATTGCCAGATTATTTATATGTATAGAAATAAAATGTCAGCAAAAGTCCTTTGTTACTCTACAAACACTTATTAAATCTTAATGAAGCAATGCTTTCTGATATATTAATGTAGCAGAGTTGCTTTTAGACAACTTATATACAAAATGAAATAAAACTTGGAGGGAGTCCAGGAGCAAATGATTGTATCTACACAGTGTCATTGAAAACATAGGGCAATTTCATTCTATATTGAATCTTTCATACAAATTATTTTAAAGCCTTTTAGAGAATGACAGTAAATAATTCAAGGATAATATTCAACACTGGATAATAGGATGGGAAAAAAATTAAATTGTATAAGCAAATAAAATGCATATTTTCAGATAGATATTCAAATGAGATTGAAAGCAGTATGTATAGAATAAGCTATAGCATAGCTGCTCATTGCAATGAAAGATGCAGTGCATAGAATTGGAGTGTTACACTGGGACAGAAAGTGATTAGGAATGGCAATGTAATATAGTCTAAGACTGTCTACGACTGTTGGCATTGGGAGGTCCAGAGCCTCCAGGTCCATTTCATGTTGCCTGTAAATAGTTGTAGAATGAAATGGCTATAATGAAATAAAGAACACCAAATTCCATAGTTGCTTGGGAAAAATCATTCCTTTGCAGTTTTTTTCCCTGAATTGACAAGTAGAAAATTTTATACATATAAACGCCTTCCTAAGCATATTCCTCAACTGTTTATTTTTAATCAAAAGATATCAGTGTCATCCATGTGTACACACACAAACTGGGGTGTTTTAGATGCTGAACTGTTTGTTGGACTAGCAACAAAACAGTGCAGTTGTTAAGAATATGGACTTCAAAATGAGTCTAGCCTCAGTTGGAGTTCCATCTAGGCTGCTTAATAGATGTGAAGCTTCAATCTTCTAGATATTTCTAATCCTTCACTTCCCCATCTCTAGGATGGAGGTGATAACAATGACATCTACCTCACAGGGTTGCTGAGATAATGTAAGAATTTAGAAATACATATTAAAGGATTTAGCAGAAAATTTTGCAGATGAATCTTTCAAATAAATCAGAAAACAATCAAGTCTGAGTAAGGGTAGTGTCGAGCACACATGCATAAAAAAAGGGGCTAGACCAAATTTTCATATACTCAAGCAATGTTATAGAGATGAGAAAATAAGAGTTTTGTAATTGTGAAAGATTTTATAAATGGATAGAAAACTTAATAAAAGAACAAGACACTATGAATAAAGAACAGAATCATCTGAAAAAAGAACAAAAGAGCACTTGTGAAAATCAGGAATGTAATCATTAAAATGTATATTTTGAGATATCTGTTAGACAAAAATTGATATGGCTGGAGAGCTAAGCAGTGAATTAGAAAATGTTTCTGAAGAAATTAAAATAATCCATCATAGATATAAAAATTATATAATAAATGAAAGTGAGGTTAGGAGACATGGATGATAGAATGATAAGATTCAATATGTAGATGTATGAAGCTCTACTTGGAGAGAACAGACAGAATGGAGAAAATAAGATAGAATGGCTTTGAATGTTGAAGATGTGAAGAAAGATAGGAATCCTCAGGTTCAGGAAGGACAAAGAGTCTCCAGCAGTATAAATTAACACATATTTATGCTTTCTCAACTCAAAAATAAATGTAAGATTTTGGATATCAAAGTTCTTAAAAGATTTAAAAGGCAGACTGCTTACAAAAAAAAAAAGACTGTCAGACATATAATAGACTTACTAATGAAAACAATAGAAGGTAAAAAAGAGTAGCAAAAAAAAAAACCCACAAAGTCTTTAAATTGCTAAAGAAATAACAACGACAGCAATTCAAATAGTTTGCCACTAGACCCTTGCTATATGAACTCTTAAAACACTTCAAGAGGGAAACTGAATCCATAAGTCCATACTTATTAGAATGCAAACGGCAAGAGTAAAGAAACCAGTAACCCTGTTAAATCTAAAAAAGATTGGGCTTTATGAAATAATAATAATAATGATTGTCCAATTTTCAGGATGCGAAACAAAGTTGTATACAATACATGAAAATAAAAATTCTTACAGAAAAAGAGAGGAGTGATTGCGGAAAAAATGTTCTAAATCTATATTCTTCTTAGGAGAAGTATAAAGCCAATGATTAACTTCAGACTTTTTGAGTTAAGAATTCTGTAAAAATTAAGATAATCTACTAAAAAAAAAAACAAAAATGCAGCATTTCCAAATTCTAGAAAGAAGAGGATTTGTGAAATAGTATTAATCTAGTAAAAGGAAAGAGAAAAAAGAAGAAAAGCAAAAATATTGATAATAAAGATCACAAAGGGTGATCTTTAACCCCATATTAAAAAATAAATATTAACAAAACTAAAGTTTATTAAAACAAAAAAGTTATATCACCAGAATACCCTCACAAGTCAAAATTAGAGAATCATAGAATGAGAAAACCAAAACATAGAAATACGCTGCTTATATGAGACATGCCTAAATATATGACACAGAAAAGTGTGAGCAATTACATTAAAATCAGATATAATAAGCAGTACAGGGATAAAGAGGGCCACAGTATGTTTTTATTTTTTGCATGGGCAGGTACTGGGAAGCAAACACGGGTCTCTGGCATGGCAGGTGAGAACTCTGCCTGCTGAGCCACCATGGCCCACCCCATGATAGTTTTTAATCAATATAAATGTGTAAATGTTTTGAATTTGTATACATCTAACAATATAGCTTAAAAAACAGGTAAACAAAAATTTACAGAATTGCTGATTGACAAATCTATAGCAATACCGTGAAATTTTAACTCACTTCTCAGAATAATTAAAATAGTTGAAAGAAAGGTAAATACCTGGTGAAAATTAATAAGATTTATCTAAGAATATACATATATCCCTGCACTCAAAAATTAGAAAATATGTATCCCATATTTATAAGACATTTATAAAAGCCATCATTCATTAGATCATAAAGGAAGTCTAACAAACATGAAAATCAATAGCATACAGCCCACAAACTTTTGCATCAATTCCATTAAAGTAGAAAGGAATAATAAATATATTTTAAAAACTTCTCATATATTTGGGAATTTAAAATACTTCTAAATATGCATTGGATCAAAAACTCAATTATAAATGCAAAAGTATTGATCTCTGGGTACATTTTTTAAAAATTTTACTTACATTTAAAATTAAATGGCAAGGGAAGCACTGCATATAAACATTTATGGCATGTACTCTTACACAGAAATTTGTAGCCTTTTATGAAAAGAAAAACGAATATTTAAAACTAAAATGCAAAGCATCAAAATAAGAATTTTAAAAAGAACAGCAGAAAAGGTAAATTGAATAATATGAAAAGATTATATAATAATTGATTATACAAAAGACAGAAAAAACCCACAGGCTCAATGAAACTAAAATCTGATGATGACTTGAAGGATAGCAAAATAGATTTATTTCTATCTAGAATGATTCCCCACCACCATCACCAAAAACCAAACCAACAGAACAAAAAAGCACATACACACACAAAGACAAAAAGGAAAAAATAAACAATATTAGAAGACTTCTGCTTCTAATACTGGTAGATAATTATCTTTGACCAGCTGTAACAATCAGACAGGAAGCTAAAGCAAATATAAGAAATTCTGTTTGAAGGTGTTTGGAGAGGTCAGTAATAAATAAGGAATTTCCAGGCCATCATGGAGTTGGGGAAAGGATAGAGACTCGGGGAAATACGCTCACTGTTTATGGTTGCTTTTCCTTTAAGGACATTTTCTCATTGAGGAGTTGGAAGCTTTAGAACTTGAGCAGAACTTTTGGTGGCCTTGAAGGACTAAGGGAGAAGACATAGGAGCTGAGATGAAGCCTGCAGGGCAGGTAAGAGTGTCTGCTAAACGACCTTCATCGTCCCTTTGGCCAGGCACTTCAAAGATGTGGATGTCAGGAATAAAACAATGTGACATGGGCAAAAAAACTAGACAACTAGATCAATTAAACAAAACAGAGAGCCTAGAAGTAAATGCACATTGCTCTCGTAAGTTGATTTTTCACGAAGGTGTCGAAGTAATACAATGAAGGAAAGGAAAGTCTTTCCAACAAAAGTGTTGAAAAAATTGATATCCACGTGGAAAAATAAACTGCAGTTATTACTTCATGCAAAAATTAATTTGATGTGGATCTTACACCTAAAAGTAAAAGCTAAATCAAAAAGCTTCTGAAGAACGCATAGAAGAATATGTTCTAACTTGGGGGGAAAATAATTTTCTGAGACAGCAAAAAGGATAAAAGGGAAAATTTTGACAAATTAGTTCTCTTTAAAATAAAAAACCACTGCTCACCAAAATCTGAATAAGCAATTCACAAATTGGGAGAAACATTTACAGAGTAAGTACCTGACAAAGGACTTATATCCATATGTACAAAGAATTCTCAGACAAAACGCTTCATTAAAATATAAGTAAAATATCTAAAGAGATGCTTTGCAATATGTAGCATATATGAAAAAGTATCCAACCTTATTAGCCATCAGGAAAATGCTTATTAAAATCAGAATGAGTAATACTACCCACCACTGGAAATGCAAAGTTAGAAAGAATGACAACAAATACATTGAGGAGTACATGAGAAAAACGGAATTCAGTTTATTTTTCTTGGTAGAAATGTAAAATGGTACAAACTCTTGATGGAAGTTTGACAGTTTAAACTCCCCTTTAATCTAACCATTTCCACTCCAAGTTGTCACTCAAAAGAATTAAAATACAAGGAGCGATTCATAAAAAAAAATAAGATATTGATTGGATGAATGGAAGGATGAATAGAGGCTAGACACACTATAAGTTTAAAATAGCGAAATGTAACTATAGAATCTAGTTGGCAAATACATGGTATTCACTCTAATATTCTTTCAATCATTCTGAATGTTTGCAATTTTTCATAATGAAATATTGGGGGGAAATGGATACTAATTGTGACAGGAACAAAAGTACAAGAAATTGAGGGGGAAGATAATAGCAAGAGATAAACTTACAGTTTATAGTTATACAGGCAAGTATAAATCTACAATAGTTAAAAACAGGTGGCCTTATGAATTAGAGGGAAAAGAATGGATTAGTCAATAAATGATGACAGAGTAATTGGTGATCAATACGGAAAAAATAGATCTCATACCTCATCCAAAAATAAAATCCAGATGGAGTAAAGATTAAATGTAAAAAGTCAAAAAATGAATTACAATTAGGAAAAAAAGTAGATGACTTTCAGTTTTGGGATAGGCCATGAGTTCCTAAAATAATACAGAAAACAAAAGTCATAAAAAAAAGGAAACAATCTCACATTAAAATGAGAAGAAATAACCTCTAAATGAAGAAGGCTATTATAATAAATGTGAAATGACTGGTCATAAAGTGAAAGCTCTAGTCTTAATTCACATAATTGCAAACAATTGGCATCCAACATATAAGAAATTCTTACAAATTAAAAGGAAAACCCAATATAAAAATCGGCATCAGGAAATACACAGAGGCAGGATAGAAAATGGCTGAGAAACACAGGAAATTTGCTAAGCCTCACTAATGGTTAGGAAACCAAATCATGTGGAGACTATTCACAATTAAATAACTTATCCCATGAACTATTGGGAAGATACAGAGAAACCAGAACTTTTATATTTACTGATAGAAGGGTAAACCAGCACACTCAAAGATCACTCTAGACCCAGCATCACTGATAGGTCTCTTCTTTTGTTAAACTCTCACATGCTTACATATAGCCAAGATCCAAGGGTGTTCCCATTTATAAAGTGAGAAAATAGAAACAACAGTACTTTTCCTGATTTTTGTCTAGGAAATAACTAAATCTAGTTCAAATGAATGAGCTTTATCTACATGTAGTAGCATGGAAACACAAGCACCTCAGAACCCAATGAAAGTACATAAGAATATTGCAAAATATTGAATCACATTTTATACCTCTTATGAATAATCTCAAGCACACAAAAATAGAATATATGGCTATAGATACATACAAGTGTAGAAAATATTCAAACACATTTTGAAATACTAGTGTTTTGGTTTGCTAAAGCTGCTGGAATGCATACCAGACCTGAGCTGGCTTTTATAATGGGGATTTATTAGCTTACGGTTTACCATTCTTAAGCCATGAAAATGTCTAACTCAAGACATCAAGAAGATAATACCTGGGCTCTCAAGACAAGCTGCTGACATCTGGGTACCTCTGTCATATGAGAAGGCACATGGCCAGTGTCTGCTGGCCCTTCTCCCACATTTTGTTGCTTTCAACTTCTGGCTTCAGTGGCTTCCTCTGGGTGTGTGTGGGTCCTTTTTTTAGCTTCTCTGGGGATTTTCTTGTGAGCTTCACTCAAGTTCATCTCTTAGCTTTGGTATGTGTTTTGTTCACTTATAAAGGACTCCAGAGGATCACATTTCAATTGAAATAACTCAATCCAAAAGCCCCACTAAAATAGGTCTACATCCACAGGAATGAATTAAAAGAACATGACCTTTCTGGAGTACGTAGCAGCTTCAAACCAGTACAACTGGCTTCAAGACTGGTTTCAAGACATTAATCATCTTTTGTGAGAGGAGGAAGAGGACAGACTAGGAGACACAGGGTTATAATTATCTGTGTCACTGTATTTCCTTTTTTTTGTAAAAAAAAAAAGGAGGGGCGTATGGAAAATATAGCAAACTGTCGACATACTTATGCATTGTGTAACTTTTGCAGTTTTCTTTTTACTTGAAATATTTTGGAATGAAATTAGGAAATATTTAAAGAAAAGGAAATTTCTTTCACAACTCATTTAACTACTCAAAAAGGGCAATACTGTATATTTTTGGACAGTAGAGACATTTGCTTGATTTTAATTATTATATACTTGCAAGGAGCTATCCATTTTCCTTTGAGAAACTTTCTACAACGTCCCTATCAAGATGTGCCCTTTGCTGATCATTTCTACAAGATGCTAGAAATGGTAAGTAAAAAACAGCAGCAACCAATTTTTAAATAATAGCAAAATTGGCTACCTTAGAAAGATGCAGCCAGAGGCAAAACCACCAAGACAAAACAAAAACCTTTCATGACTCTTAAAGTCCAATCAGAGAAGGAGAAAACTAGTTATGTTCAACCTGTACATTTCTTATTCAGTTTTGTTTTAATTTATTATTATTATTTTTTTGGCATGGGCAGGCTCCAGGAATCGAACCCGGGTCTTTGGCATGGCAGGTGAGAATGCTGCCACTGAAATATTGTTGAACTGCCTTGTTGTAATTTTGTTTTTGTATCAAAATGGAAGCTTAAACAGATGGTCCACAAGTAATATTTAAGGTTCCTAAAGTGAATTATCATCAGAATAATAAACTTTCAGTTTTCTAGTCATCAAATTCTGGTAGTACACAAGTAGTATGTAGCATTTTAGCTATTCAGATCCTGCAAGTGGCACGATGTATAACTATGTTCAGTAAATATTTTATGAGTAGACCATCAATAAATACTTGTTGACTGGATAGAAAGATGAGTGAAGGAATTAATAGGTGGATATATGGGCAGATAGATGGATGGATGAATATCTGGCTTCAAATCATGGTCTTTTTTCATTCACCATTATTTTGCTTATAATTAGCTCCTCATTAATGAATATGAATATGTTGGTGACTTGTTACCTGAAGGGCTAAATAAATCATTAGTGTTCTAGTTTGCTAGTTGCCAGAACGCAATATCCCAGAAACTAAATGACTTTTAAAAAGGGGAATTTAATAAGTTGTTAGTTTACAGTTCTATGGCCGAGAAAATGTCCCAATTAAAACAAGTCTATAGAAATGTCCAATCTAAGGCATCCAGGAAAAGATCCCTTGGTTCAAGAAGGCTGATGAAATTCAGTTTCTCTCTCAAGTGGAAGGGCACATGGTGAAAACAGTCAGAGTTTCTCTCTCAACTGGAAAGGCACCTGGTGGACACAGTCAGGGTTCCTCTCTCATCTGGAAGGACACATGGCGAACACCCACTCAAATGGGTGGAGACACACCTCTACCTAATCCAGTTTAACAACCGCTCTTGATTAAATCACATCTCCAGGGAGATGATCTAATTACAGTTTCAAACATACAATACTGAATAGGGATTAGAAGAAACGGCTGCCTTTACAAAATGGGATTAGGATTAAAACATGGCTTTTCTAGGATACATACATCATTTCAAACCAGCACAAGGAGTAAATTTTTAATTAGCTTCTATACTGTCTAAGAATCTTAGTGGATGAATTGACACCTCTATCTACCTTAAACTGAAAAGGTTTCTATCAACTCACTGCTCAATTAATTCCATCTAAAACGAAACATAAGATTCCACTTATTTCCCAACTAAGGCATTTGACCCTTAACATGTAAGTCTTGGTTTGTTTTTTTTATACAGGTAGTTTTCTTTTGATGGTATCTGGCTAAACACCACATACAGATATACTTGCCAAATAAATCATTTTAATTTATATATTTAAAATTGGAGGACTAAGTAGTTGGAAATTCAGCACCAAGAAATCATATTTCACTCAATGTATTTATCTGTTCATTCATTTATTGAATATATGTATTTATCACACATTAAATTATTCTACAAGTATATTATCAGAATATGGTGGGGATACAAAAAAATACCATTTTTGTATTCTCAAAACTTACAGGCTATTGAGGAAAACAAAATATAGACAAAGAAACAAAAATTTCAAATGATGTTAAGTTCCACGGAGAAAATAAAAATTCTGGAATGATAGACAAGACACTAAGTGGTGCTTACTCAGATAAGATGGTCAGGGAAGGCTTTCAGGAGGTAATGTTGAGGCTAATGGGAAAGATAATAGCCCTTCCTTCCTGGTTTACATTAGAGCTCTGAGTTACAGCCTATAGTGTGGAAGTTAATAACCTGAAAGAGGGAATTTCATAGACTTACTGGTGGGAATTTCAAGATTATTCTCAGCCTGGAATCTGAAGGATGACTCCATATTTCATGTCCATAAGAATTGCCAGAGAAGTAGAGACCTATAACCATTGTCTTATGAGATTACTAACTGGAGAAAAATAAAAACCTTTTTAAGTATAATTTGAAATTCTTGTAAGCTTAGTCTTGAATTGAGTGACTGTAATTAGTGTCTCAAAATATGATTGCATATGTAGAATGGAATGATTTCTAAATGTTGTGTTAATTTCTTTTTTTTCTTTAATTAATAAAAAAAATATGTCTGCAATTAATATAAAAGCCAGATATGACACAGCAAGGCCTGTGCAAGAAGTATGTGAAAAGCTGAAGAGGAGCAGTCACAAAGACCAAGCAGCTAAAATAATAAGAGAAATGGATTTGAAAGGGATGAAAATGTCATTCCTACCATTTTATCTTCAATTTTAAATATATTTGTTATGTTATGATAGAACACTATTTTGCTTGCATTAATTTATAGTAAATATATATATATTTACTATATATATATATATATATATACTATATATATTTTTTTTTTCGACATGGGCAGGCACCAGGAAATGAACCTTGGTCTTAGCATGGCAGGTGAGAATTCTGCCACTGAGCCACCATTGCACTGCCCTATAGTAAATATATTTCAACTCTCACTCCATAGTGTTAACTAAAAAGCAGTTTTTCAGATTTTTGAAGTCCTAAGTTAAAGAACCTATCAGGTTTTGATATAGTAAAATAGTTGAAGACCTCCAAATAAGATGACAATATCTGTTCTAATAATCCCTTTTCAATACTCTCATGGAAATAATCTAAGGAATGGAGCATTTTTATATCTAAAAATGTGTACCATCAATAGAAACTGGTCTGGAATATAACACACACACTTTGGAATTCAGAAGGATTTCTTCTAGTAAAGAAATACAAATCTAAAGGAAGAAATGAGAAACTAATATTCAACCCTATCTCCTAAAAAAAGGAGTATGGCATCACTTAAAATGAGGTTCAGGCAAAAGACCTGAAGTGACTCCAAATAGGAGAGGTAAGTGAGGATAAGGGCAAGTCATTGGAGCTTGAGCAGTGCCAAAGATTGTACTCTTCAAGGCTATACACCCAAAATATTCAAAGCATCCCCCTTAAGAACATCTCAGAATTCTCACAGTGCACAGTGGCTCCAATGAAAAGCATCTGTAAAGCAGTGGGCTTCTATTATGACATTAAAGGAACTTTTGGTTGATATCAGTGCCAGGAAACAGGCCAGGCTCAGCCATACTTCGTAAGGTGTGGATTTTGAGGCAAATAATAAAGTAAAAGCATATTTTAACTGATAGTTACCTAAGTACCAGATAAATGTATTCTATGTAGGAATTTTTGAAACTTATAATCCTTCCTGTGATGGTTAATCAGGTGTGTAAACTTGGCTAGGTTATGGTGTTTGGTCATTTGGTCATGCAGTCATAGGTGTAATTGTTACTGTGCTGGTATATTGTAGATTGATTTGCATTTTTGGTCAGTTGGTTGTATCTACAATAATCAAAGGAGATTGTCTCAGTGATGAGGGGGCTCTCCTATTCCAATCAGTTAGAAGTCTTAAAAGCTGCTTCATAAGGCAGAAAGAAGAATCCCTGCCTTATTTCAGCAGGAAAGGTTCTTCCAGGGAATTCAACTTTACCTTCATTGAAGTTCCCAATTTGTGGTCTGTGCCATGGAATTTAGATTTGCCAATCTCCCTGGTCACATGAGCCAATTCCTATACTAAATATCTTAATATTGACACACACACACACACAGAGACACACACACATGTACATCCTGTTGGTTCTGTTTCTCTGAAGAACTCTGGCGATTAATACAAATTTTGGCACCGAGAGTAGTTCTTGAGAAGCAGAATCTTAGGGATGTGATTTCTGAGTTGCTTCTTGGATTTTTGGTATTAGTTTTCTAATCAGATTAGACTCTAATCTAATGACTCTATTTCCAGTGAGCAAGAGGGTATTGATAGTGCACTAAAGATATTCAAAATATCACCATTGGATACTCATACTCAAATGCTTATAAGAAGTAAAGCTCTGGATTACAGTTCATTTGATAGCACACCAGATTTTTTTGAAATTAAAATACATAAGAACGTTGGCTGGCTGTTCCTAAATTTGCTAGATAAAGTTGTTAAGGGAAAGGTTGAATTATTGAAAAGGTTGAACTCACAGCTTCGAATTCCCAGCCCACGCACACCAAGAATGTGTTTTCTAAAAGAAACTCATTCCTTATAGCTATATAATTGAGATTTCAGAAATCAAAACAATGTGACTTATGTAAGTAACTGTATTACAATGCAAATTGAATTCCCAACCTTGCAGGGTGTCTGATACTAAAGTGAGGCCATTGATGAGGAAGGAATGGGATCCTGAAATTGGAATGGGGACATATGGGCTGATCATGATGGCAAATGGGATATGGAACCCTACATTCTTTTGAGTCTTTCTTGCCAGATGAACCTGTAATATTCCGCTCTGAGGAATCAGATATCCTACCTTCTTCTGAAGAGATTGACCATGCTTTTCCTGATAAAACTTGAAATGTCTCCCTATGGAAACAGCCCCAACCTCCATTTGAGAAGAAACGCTGTTTCACTAAATGAAACTCTAATAGAATCCCTTGAGGTAAAATACTTGCAAGACACTGCTAATTCCTCTCCTAAACCACTCCCAACACCCTCTTTGCCTACAAGCCTATAACTAGGGTAAAGTATCAGTAGGTCCTGAAAGGTTAGGTACAATGTGTGAACTATGGGAACTGCATGAGGTTTTCCAATTTATAGAGATAGGAATTAGGAAAATGTATGTGGGGATGGATGTTAAGGGCATGGGATAATGGAGGAAGGAACTTAAAAAGTTGTATCAGGCTGAATTTATTATAAGCCCACTAAGCAGTGATTCTGGATTCAATGTTGTAACTTGGGGGGTTAAAAGGGCTCCGTTTTTTTTTTTTCAGTTATTTGGCTGAAACATGGAACAAAAGGTAGCCTACATTAAGTAAACTTGAAATTTCATAACTGCCCCTGTGTAACGTAAATGAAGAGATTCAAGATTTACAGAAACTGGAATGTTAGAGTGCATTGATTGAGTAAGACCACTCACCCATCTGAGGAATTTCCAGAGAACACAACTTTCACCACAACCATGAGGTATAAATTTGTTAAAGCAGTTCCATATCCCTGAAGAGCTCTATAGATTAGATATTATTGTGGGGACCACTGTCACTGAATTTCGATCCTTAAATACAATGGGGATGATTGGATCCCCAGTTGGCAGAAGCCAAGTGGCAGCACTTAATTGCCAAAAGCAAAGTGGTAATGGCAGTGGTAATGGACAGCAGAGTCAAAGCAGTATTCAGAGTAGTCTGACTAAGAAACCTGCAGCTAGCTAAACATGGGGTACCTAGAAATGAAAGAGATGAGCAGTGTAAATGTGTGATCTGTATAAGCAGAAGAGTTCTAGGTCAACAACAACAAAAGTCTAACTTGATTCACAAAAGCAGAGTCATGGCCCCCCAAATCAATTCCCAGGCTTGAGACAGTTTAAATCCAGAACCCTTTTAATGAAGGGAAGGATGGGTCTCAATGGGGAAGGACCCCACTACACTGTGAAAAAGGTATACTATTAATCTTTCTCCAAGCCTACCCCAAAGGGAACTATGGGCTTTTACCTGGGTTACTTGCATTGGGGAAAAGGAAATAATCAGATATTGAGGGAATACTGGGCACTGGCTCTGAACTGACATTAATTCTGGGAAACCCAAAATATCACTGTGGCCCACCAGACTAAATATGGGTTTATAAAGTTCAGACGATCAATGGAATCAGCTCAGGTTCATCTCACAGTAAGCCCAGTGGGTTAATGAATCTGTTCTGTGGCTATTTCCCCAGTTCTGGAATGTGTAACTGGAATAGGCATCTTAAGGAACCAACCAAATCTCCATACTGGTTCCCAAACCTGTGTAGTAAGGGTCATTATGGTAGGAAAGGTTAAGTACAAACTATTAGAACTGCTTCTACTTGGCAAAATAGCAAACCAAAAGGAATTCCTGGAGGGACTGCAGAGATTAACGCCATCAAAGATTTGAAGGATGGAAAGGTAATGATTCCTACCACTTCCTTATTCAACTCTTCAATTTGGCCTGTGCAGAAAACAGATGGATCTTTGAAGATGACAGTGGATTATTCTAAACTTAACTGATGGCTCCAGTGGTAGCTGCTGTTCCAGATATGGTATCATTGTGTAAACAAATCAACAGATCTCTTGGCACCTTGTATTCAGCTATTGACCTAGCAAATGCTTTTTTCTAGATATGTTAGTAAAGAGCACCAGAATCATTTTTCATCGAAATGAAAACACTGGATACAAGAAAGAATGGAACCAACCTCTGTGCCAAGTAGTAAATATTCCATATAAAATAAAGAAATCAGATAAATTCAAGAAGAAAGTCATTGAAAGGGAGAATAAATGAAGAGATTGATTTGGGAGCTGGATGGTCTTAAAGTCATTGAAAGGGAGAATAAATGAAGAGATTGATTTGGGAGCTGGATGGTCTTAAACATACGGCAAAGTATCCATAGTTTTCTTCTCTCAAAGAGATTTAAAAAGGAATCCAGGTTAATAAAGAAACAAGACTGCATAAGAGAGATACTGTCCGAACATACATGAACTAAACAAGACTTTATTTTGAATAATTGGAGGAAAGTAAGAAAAGAAAAGACCATTAAGTACGGACATTCTAGGAACATTCTACTTTGGTGGACTCAATGCCATCAAACCTATAAGATAGGGAATGCAACCAAAACACGCTTGTAAACAGAATTACAATGGTATGATGATATCAATGCTGATTAACAACTTTGGGGACTGATCTTAAGAAAAAGTAAAGAAAACTTAACTACGGTTACAGAGTATAATGTAAATGTCATTGATTTTGATGATGTAAAATTAAAAGTAAATTTGATAAAATGTTGGGAATGAAAGGGGAAAGAAAAATTGAACAAAATAGTGTGTTTATATTTGCTTTTTTCAAACTGGGGAGCTATTGAGTAAAGTTGTAATTTGACAAAATGAGGAATAAAAATTTGATTAGATTTTTTATATTATTAAAAAATTAAAAACAGTAAGTAAAAATATTTATATAGGGATATCTGTCAGAAACTGGAAGGGAGAGTGTGTGGGGGGGAGATATAATTGGGCTAAATCATTGTCTATCAAGCCCAAAGCACTAGCTAATATCTCAATTTGATAAATCAAGAACTGACCATTAAAACATATTTCAATGAGCCAGGAGAAATTCTATACGTAACTGGTTAAAACTCTTTGTCTCTGGGGTATAGGATTGAGATTGCAGAAAAATAGACCAGGGGGGTTGCTTATCATTAAGAGCTTTCTGTGCTTTTATTTTATCTATTTATTTTGGAAACTATGTTCATGTCTTATTCTGGTATTCTTTTTTTAAAGATTTCCAGACCAAATGAATATCAAGTGATAGTTACATATATGCAAAGTGCTAAGGTTCCCAGGTTAGGGGGACTAAATAAACAGAGCCCTGTACAAAACAATGACATATAAAGATATGTTCCTAGGTGGGTTACCACACATCATGTTTCCTCAAACATTCACAAGGTCCATGCTAATAAAGAATTAAAATGACCATGGAGCCACAGGCTTGCAATCACTAGGGAAATCATAGAATAGCAACTTAACAAGCTTCTATGATCAGAGCTCAAGCAAACAATAAATTAGGAATTTGTGTAATGCCATTATTCCCTTGTTTTGTGGGAACTAAGGAAAAAAGTGACCGAGAAAGATGTGCAGGGTTGGGGACACAAGAGCAAAATAAAGGCGTTTAATAATTAGTCGGGCATTGTAGTATAAGGTGGGAGGGAAAAAAGCTAAAAAATTATTTTCTCCTCTTGCTTAAGAACAGGTCATGTCAGATAAACAAAGGCTCAAATCAATGCCCATATGACTGACTCACAGGAGGACAGAGCATGAATTACAGTCTCTCGTCTCCAGCTTTTAGTGACACCTCCATATGGTTTATCCTTTAGTGAGACCATGGAGTTCTATTAATGAGCTTGCAAGAGTTGGCTGGTTAGTTGGCAAGGGCTACCTGCCATTAGCTATTTAGAGTTTTGTAAATCAGATTGCAGTTTCTAAGAGACCCCTCCCCCTTCACCCCAGAACGTGAGTCATTCTCTCATTAGTGGCCTGCTTTCAGCAATTCGTAATTACAGATTGTGTCTCTGTTAATCACTTGACAAATGATACTTATCTGCCAACAGGTTTACTGAACTTAGTTTCTTTGGAAATCATGTCGAATGAATCTGCAGTAAAAGTTTGATTTTGATTTCTGACTTCAGCCTCCCAGATACGTAACCTGAATTTTAACTTACATTCTCTTCTCCAAAAGGAAGCTAACATAACTTGTATTTCACGAATAATGCCACTTGGGAAGCATAGCCTTGGAGGTATGCATGGAGTCACATTACTGTATGCTAGAACATTTCAGTGCTTTTCTGGCCGACAAGATTCCGTCTATAAAGTGCTTCAATGTGCTTTCAGTTTCATAATATACATCTCTTCCTCCAATCTTGTGTCCGCCATACCCGCCCCCACCAAGAGTTGGGGGAGGGGTAGAGTAAAGAATATAGTGTGCTACAAAAAAAATGTCTTTGAGTAAGCCTGGCAGCACCCTCAATTTTTCCAGGCAGGCCTTCATTTCAAACAAAAGACTGGAAATTATGGCTGTCTGAAAATCTAAGAACAAGAGCAATCGAATGTATGCTCTAAATTTATAAATAAGAAAAGCTCTATATGGCACATAAGCAACTGTATTCCCAAAGCTCTGGTCTCTGTGCTGCGCTGGGGCCTATGTGACATCATATGACTCTAACACCTAATTTGCCTCACTACCCACCCATATATGGTAGTTTCTTGGATGCTAAAGTGGTGAGTCTAAATTAAGCACCTACCCCAACTTTGCAAAGAAACTTACAAGGTTCTAGTATATATTTTAGCAGAGGAAGAGGCACACGCTTAATCCCTTCAGTCTTAGCCCAGTTGTCAGCTTTGGAAGCCCTTTTCTCCTCTGCTTTTTAGTCCATTTTAATTGTTTTTCTTAGAGCATTTTAAAGACCTTGATCCTTCCCATGACAGAATCCCATAGGGCATTATCATCGTGGAGAAGAAAACAAATGACTGTGTTTCCTTCCACTACAGAGCATTAGTTTCCAATTCAGATTGAGCAGGAAAGCTGCTAACATGAAAACTATAGAAGATAGAGGTAATAACACTGAAAAATGTATGATGGTATCCTTTTTCACATAAATAATGAGATATAGTTTAGAATGCTGTCTTCCTTAAAATGGTCCCAAATGAAACAGAAACTTGTAAGATATAGGGGAGAAAGTCAGCAGCTATTTAAAGACTAAAATTCAGTATCTTAAAATTGATTTGATACCTGACAGTTATTGAATCATAATATGGGAAGAAGTTGCCTTGTCTTAGTGTGCAGTGTTAGAAAATAGATAGTTGATTGCTCGACAAAGTACAAGGTGGGAGGAAATAAAAAAGAATGAGTGACTCCTCTGAAAAGGAGAATTAATCTATCCAGACTACATGTCATAAATACTGCATTATCATTGCTGTATAGCTTCTTTTCATTGGACAAACTCCCTTTCCACACTCAAGCGTGAAAATGCACAATGGTCAAAACTGATGAGTTTTACAAGTAGGTACAGAGTTCCTAAATATTTTCATGAATTGAATATAGCAACTTGTACCATAGGATCAAAATTTGCATTTCCCAAAGTAGGACCATCTTATAACTGTGGGTTTTAATGAACAGATCCCCCCAAATCTCTTATTATTTGAAGACAAAATTGAACAAATGTTTTAGAAGTACGTGTCATATAGTTCATCCCTACATTTCCTTATTGTTTTTCTAGTTATCTTCTTTTTGATGGCCCCAGTATAGGCTTCTTGGATCTTATTAGACTAAATCAATCACATCATTCTTCAGACTGTTGCTGGATGGGTAGGTAAGAAAACAATCTCATTCCTTTTCTTCATTTGCTTATATTCAGACCTCAGAAATGAAAATTAAAAGCAATTTGAATTTTTGGGTCATCACTGAATCTATATGGCCTAGAACAGCACCTGATATGCAATAGAGACTCAACAGATATTTGATGAATGAGTGAATGTGTGCATTCTACTTAGGTACGTAAAATCAGTGCACATCATTTTGGATAGCTAAATATACCTTTTATGAAGTTTGTCCTGTAACCAGTCTTTCCATTTCTGAGAACCTTCATCTCCTATCAGAGAGTGCACATTTACATGGCTGAATGTAGGACTGATTTAATATGCCCACATCTTTTATGAACTCCCAGAAGAGAAGTTTATTTCATGTTCTGATATCAGAAATATTTTCCTGAGTAACTGGTTTGGTTTTGTTTATCTGATCAAGTTTACCTTTTTAAACTGACTTTTAGAGAATAGTAATATGCATATAGGAATTAATGCCAGACATTGTTAATGGGCTTTATTAAGTCCTCCATTTTTTTAGTCCTCAATTTTTAAATTTCTCATCATCTTCTCCTCCTTTTGTCTCCTTGCTTTGTTGGGCAGTGTTCTAGTTTGCTAGCTGTCAGAATGCAATATACCAGAAACAGAATGGCTTTTAAAAAGGGGAATTTAATAAGTTGCTAGTTTACAGTTCTAAGGCTGAGAAAATGTCCCGATTACAGCAAATCCATAGAAATGTCCAATCAAAGGCATCCAGGGAAAGATACCTTGGTTCAAGAAGGCCGATGAAGTTCAGGGTTTCTCTCTCATGTGAGAAGGTACATGGCAAACACAGTCACAGTTTCTCTCTCAGCTGGAAAGGCACATGGTGAGCAAGGCATCATCTGCTAGCTTTCTCTCCTGGCTTCCTGTTTCATGAAGCTCCCTGGAGGGCATTTTCCTTCTTCATTTCCAAAGATCCCTGGCTGGTGAACTCTGCTTCATGGTGCTACAGCATTCTCTGCTCTCTCCGAATCTCTCTCATTCTCCCAAATGTTTCTTCTGTTATAGGACTCCAGAAACTTATCAAGACCCACCCAAATGGGTGGAGACATGTCATCACCTAATCCAGTTTAACAACCATTCTTGATTAAATCACATCTCCAGGGAGATGATCTGATCACAGTTTCAAACATACAGTACTGAATAGGGATTATTCTACCTTTATAATCCCCCTTTATTTATGAAATGGGGTTTTGATTAAAACATGGTTTTTCTGGGGGACATACATCCTTTCAAACCAACACAGGCAGTCAGTTAGAGTTATGGTGGAGAGCATGGGCTCTGGTGCCAGCCAACTGAGGCCAGCCACTACTATCCTTCCCCAGCTAGCTGACAGGGTACAAGGAAGCTAAGCTGTCCGCTCCTTCATCTCCTCCCTTGTGCAACAGGAACACCATTAGTACCTACATCACAAACCCATTCATCTATGGATTGCTATGAGGCTTAAGTGGGTTCAAATATGCAAAGTACTCAGAAAAGCATCTGGCATATGTTAAAGGCTCAATAACATTAATTATTCTTTTTATCAAGCACTTTAAGTCACCTTGGGACAAAGTGAGGCAAAATAAATTTTTAAAATATTGCACATTTCCTATGAGCCAGGCATTTAATGAGGTGCTGAAGAGATGAAGGTTTATAGTGTAGACACAGAAAGACATTTTGCACGCTGTGTGGGGAACCCAGAGGGAGAAGTGACGATCAACTGAGATGCCACGGAAAGGGCAATCTCCTTCCCGAAGAAAGAGGAGACAGAGTTGGTAAAAGTAACAGCAACATGTAGAGGGGCCGCAAGGAGCACAATTCATTTCTGGAAGCAGAAGGCTGATGTGTTGGAAAACAGGGAGGACAGGTGGTAGAAGAGGGAAGAGATGTGGCCAAAATGGTAGGACTGGGCCCAGATCTCAAACCAATTGCTTAAGTTTCAGTTCCTGCATATTGGGTTGTTCTTTCCCTCTTCCAGGATCGAAAAGGACCTTCCACCACTCACTTCCTTTCCTCAAAGCCAGAGGGCAACCCTATTAGGAAGGAAGCTGCCATAATTTACTATGACTTGTTCCCAGTGTTTTCACGAAGGCCTTCCCTTAAAATAGACATGGTTGGTAGCTGGTGTCGCTTCCGTAAGGGGTTAGAGCCTTTACACCTGCTTCGTGAGCTTGCTTTTATTTCACCTTCCTGCTTCTCACTCAACTTTCTAATCCACTGCCTCCAGAAACAAATCCAGGTGTTTCTTGAACTCTTTGAATCATCTTCAGTAGTAATTTATTCCATATGTTTATTGCTCTGTGTGTGAAATAATTTCATCAAGTTCCTTTTTTGTTTTGTCGCTGCATTCAAATCAGTCAGCAGTAGATCCCCATCTATGAGTAACACTTTTAAAAACACCAACTCTGGTGCTGAGGGAAGCCAAGGGATGTTGTAGCACATGAGCAGAACAAGAGGAAAAGAACAACAAGCAATTGGGACTTGATGACATTCGTTTAAGAGGAAAAGAGAATTTCAGGGATACCTAGCAGGGCTTGTAGGAGCAGCTTTGCTTGAGCTCTTACTCTATTTTGTATTTCCTCAGGGTGTCAATTTTATGAAACAAAGTGACGGGATGATTTCTATCACTTGAGAAGCTGTGTTAAAAAAATTTAATGCACTAGCAACAGCACAAATTGTTATGGTAGGAATCAAATTGGTGCTTCCTTGCTGGAAATGAACGAAGCACTAGTGTCTGTCAGTTTGTTTCTGAGCTCTGCTTTTCAAACTTTAATTTCAGAAGGTGGGAGGAGGTTTAATGGAAATCTGAATTGCTGATAGAAGGGGACTATATTTTAAACTTTGATTTCATAGTTGTCTCCATGTTCAGAAGAAAATTATTCTTTATACTCAGAAGTGAAAGCACTGTCAGTTCTAAATTTTTTAATGAGGGGGGAGAAGTAGAAAAGAAAAAAGGAGGGTGCAGTATGTACAATATGAATGGATTCTGTAATTAGTAAATAAAACTGTTATTTCTAAATCCATGCACTGCCGATATTAGACTAACACATGAATCTTAAATGACCTACCTTTTTAAATTATCAAAATTTTTCTTTTTATTCAGCTTCTGTTGATAGCATCTTCTCACCAGAGAGCTGAGATTTCCTAGCAAACACTTCATTCTAACACTTTTGTTCAGGAAACCCTTGCTAAAATAATTGCCATTATCATTTTTTCTGCTTCTCTCCCCTCTAGGGAGAACAGAAACTTATGCAACAGAGCCAATGGTAACTTTTAGTTTTATTCTGTGCATGGAAAATTAACAGTGCTGAGATGCCAGGTTGCTATTTGAAAACTCCCAAAACATATATATTGGTAGTTAATGACTGAAAGTTGCAATAACTATAATACTAATCATAACTAATTGAGAATTAATTAGGAGTCAGGCACCATGCTTAACACTGTATATACATTACCTTATTAGACTCTTTCAATAGCTCTATGGTAGCTTTTTAATTATTGTCCCCATTTTACAGATAGGAAAACTAAGGCACAAAGTAAGATAGCAAGTAAGTGGCAAAACTGGCATTTAAACACAGATCCATCTGCATCGAGAATTTAAACTGTGGTTTAAGGTGTATCGCAAGAATATTATTTCAGAGGAACTTCTTACACAAATAATTGACTTTGGCTCATAGCTTTCTTAAGATGTTCCTTTGAGACTGAAATTATCTATACTTGGTGTCCATCCAAATGTGTGGTGGCAGGAGGCAAAGAAAATACAGCAAGTTCTGGAAGAGGCAGGAACAGATTTGAGGATTCTGTTTAGATTTTGAGACAGGCTGGATCCTGGACCAGAATCCAAAGCCTGTCGAAACAGAGTTGCCTCTTCATAACAGCATAGAGTAAGAATCTCCATAAAAACTTAAGCACAAAACTTGACCTGGGACTAAAGAAAAAAGGAGTTAGCATGCATGTTTATCATTTGATCCACCTTGATGTTTTGATAATCAACTGAATTATTTCCATCCTTTTTCTCCATCCTTCTAGCAGTGGGTTCCTGCTTTTTAAGCCTAGAGAGTGAGACTGAGCATTTATTCTTTCTTACATGACAACGGATGGGCCCTCCCACTACTTTTTACTTTTGGAGTAGCATTCTAGCAGGTTATAGGGTTCTAGTCTTCTGCTAGCATTTACACTGTGGAGTACCAACATGGTACCACATGAGCTCCCTAAAATTCCAGGAGAGTGCTTCCTCTTGTCCGTCTCCCTCTCCCCCTTCACTGTGTGACTGGTACTAGCCTCAAGGCTGCTCGTGGGTGTTCTCTGGTCAGGAAGCACGGGTTTCTCACACCTGTCCTGTTTTTGCTTCCTCTGTGTCTTCTTCTCCTATCAAAGCACAGGGTTGTTTTAAAGAATCACTTTGCAGGAATCCAGATTATGCTCTACTCACAGCAGTGCCACCTTTGTCTGCTGACTCTTTCTCCTGCTTTCTGTGCTTGCTCCTTATGCATAATTCTACCATTGCAGCCAACAACCTGTGATCTCTCACTTCCAACTCTGTCTCCTCCAAGCAACCATGATATTTCTGAGACATGTACCATGACTTGTGTAACTTTACATCCCATATAGGCAGCAGAGGGCAGCTGCTTGTAAAAAAAGTGGAAAGTGCTGTAGAATAAAAAGGAAACAAAGGGATAATTGGGAGAGACAGAAGAGGAGAAGCTCTCAGGGGGTGACTCGGGTGGGCTAGCTGAATAGCAAATAATATGGTCAAAGCGAACCTCATCAAGCAAAGATTTGAAGAATGCGAGGATGTTGGCCAAGCACGTGTCTTGTGGAAAAGCCTTGCAGGCAGAGAGAACTTCAGGTGGAAGGGTACATGGTATGTTCCAGAGACAGTGATGAGGTGACCCTGACAAAGCAGGGTGAGCTGGAGGGTGGGGCAGCAGCGAGGGGAATAAGAGCCCTTAGAGCTTTGTAGGCAGTTCAAAGGATTTTGGTTTTTAACCTGAATGAAATGGGGAGCCATTAAAGGTTTTAAGTAGAGGAGTGGCACGATTTGATTTGCTTTCTAAAAAGATAACTCTAGCTGCTGTGTTGAGAAGAGACATGTGGGAGCAAACGTAGACGAAGGTTTAGGAAAGACATGATAGTGGCTTCGGCGCGAGGGGGGTGCCACTGGAGGTGATGAAAGTGGTGTGACTTGGTGTATATTTTGGAAGTTTGATTCTTAGATTAATAGGCCTTATATAATATAAACATCTCTACAATCTATCATACCACCAAGGGCTATGAGTTTTGGATTAAAGTTATTAGGAAGGATTAAGTGGAAATAGAATTAACTTGGGAGCTGTTTTCCTAATAATTATGTGCTTATTGTATGGAAAGCTAAAATCACATCCTCGGGTAAAGGAGTCTTAGGGTGCGGGTAAAATAAAACTATACTTCAACTATAAGTAGAAATAATATAATAAACAAAATAAATCAACACTCAGAAGTTGCTTCTTTGTTCGTCCATTTTTCAGAGTGCCTCTTTCTTACATGGAGTGGATGAAAGACAAGTACTGAACTCCTGAGGGCAGACAGAGTGATCTTTCATGATGATCGAATTGTATCATCTGGAGAGAAGCACAGCACTTTCCCGATGGCCTGAGAAAAAGGGAAAGGTGGTTTTAATAGAAGATGGCCTTGGCCAGTACAAGAAAATCTCCAAAGAGAGACAGTCAAGGAGAAGCAAGAGGGACCCTGGCTGGCACAAGACTGCATCCAGAAGTGTTTAGCCAGGCTTTATACCTGGGATTTGAAGTAGGATTGAAGATGAATTTCATCTACCTGACAATCTAGTTTAAATAAGGTAATCTATGAAGGCATATTGGCTATGACAGGCTGAGTATGATTTGCATTAAAAAAAAAAATACTTTGGCTAGAGAGACCTGAATTAACCTCAATGGGTAGGAACTGCACTCTAAAACCAGGCAGAAATTGAGTGTTTGACATATTTGTGGTAGTTTGACTATTAAAATCCCTAGTCATGGAAAATAATGCAAAGTTCCTTGGAGGGCAAAATAAAAAGCTATCAGAATAATATTTGCTTTCATCTACTCAGATATAATGCAGAAAGCACTCGCTTGTTTGGGGTTTCTTCCTGGGGTGCGTTCTGAATCCCATAAATTTCAGTTCCAGGGAGAGCATGGTACAGCAGAGCTGAGGTAGAGAAGAAAGTCCGAATTTCCTTTCCCCGATTTAAAAACTATACCCCACAGTGAGCGTCTCTGCTTGTTAAAAACTCTAATTGGTGTTTTCTCAACTTGCTGCTTGGCTGGTTTCTTTTTATTGATTTCATTTTGGGTTTGTAAGGCTGTATTTGGAGCCCTTTCCGGAGTTTGTTTGGAAGCTCATTTTTACTTTTAATGAAAATGCAGTTTTTAAAAATGTATATTACACCATCCTGCCGATTTTGCTCAAATAAACCTGCTACTGTTTTCAGTGATTTCCAACCATTTTAGTGCCCTTAGGCTCATTCGCTAAAGGGACCCCTGTGTCACTCCTGGCAAAGTAACAAGATCAAGTAGAAAAATGAATGTTCTTCACTGCTTTTGAAGGCTCTTATACAACAAAGGGAAAAGATTCATTCAGTAGACTGCTTTGAGGAATAACAAATCAGGATCCAGAAAGGAGTGTTATTTATCCCCTACTCCAATTCTAAAACACCTTCTGTTTCACAAATAGCACTCTCCTTGTTCTGAAGAACTCAAATCCAAAGCAATCAGTCAAGGGAGAAATGAAAAGCCCATGATGGGGTGCACGGGTGGTTCAGTGCTAGAATGCTCAACTTCCATGCAAGAGACCTAGGTTCGACCTCCGCCCCCCCCCGCCCCGCACACACAAACACACACACACACAAGTCCATGATAACTGATAGGTCTAGACTTAAAATGCTATGTTTCCATAACTCAAGCAATTTTATGTCTCTCAAACTAACACATCCAATCTACCAGTTGAGAAAGAATTTAATGTTAAAACAATCCAAATAGCAGTGCAGAGTCCATTTTTAAAGTGTGATCAAGAATCCTCAGATTTATCCCTCGTTCAGCCATTCTCTTGCCTTCATACTTACCCCATCACTGTAATCTCCATTACATCTAGTCTAAGCTGAAAATCATGGAGTCACTTTCAATTCCTCCATCTCTCACCTGCTATGTGGTCCTGGGTCCTGGACACTCTATTGGAAATATCTCTGATATCTAACCTCAGAACTCTTCTACCGATCGACCTTATATCAGGCTCTACTATCTTTCCCATCGATTATCACAAGGGGTTCCTGACAAATGCTGTCTTTCCTAACCTGTCCTTCATGCTGTCATTACTATCTTTCTTAAACAAAATCTGATATCATCTCTCCCCTGACTTAAAAAAAAGCTTAACAGAGAAAGAGAACTAATGTTCCCTGTTCTAAATAAATCTGGTTCAAATTCCCTAACATAACAGGTCCTTCCTGAGCTCACTCCAATCTACTTTCAAGCTCCTTTTCTTACCATAGCATTGCCTTTGAGCTCTTTACTGCAGCTCTATTAAAGGGGAAAATTTTATGTAGGGTGCCGTTCTATGTCTCTGTGAGCTTTTATACATGCAGTTGTCATTTTTGGAATGCAGAATGATAGAGTGGGGGGGGGAATGGGCCTTGGAACAAGATCTGGACTGGACTTCTAGGTTGCACCACATAGTACTTTTATATAGAGAAACAATCAACCTACAATATGAATCCAGTCTTGCCCCTGGGACAGTGAACTCTATAAGGACAACAATGTCACCTTGTTTGTATTTCTATCCCAAATGCATGGTCAGTCCTTGAGTTCCAATCCTTCCCAATTCATGTTTGCTGAATTATGCACCAGTATTCTGGAAATGTGGGTGCAGTGGGTAGATCTTCTGCCTTTTATCAAAGAACCTTACAGAAATAAAATGTATTTTCCTCAGACCTTGTCTCATTCAAAGACACGTGTCATGGTCAGCTTCATGTATCAACTTGGCCAAGTGGTGGTACCTGTTTGTCTGGTTGGGCAAGTGCTAACCTGTCTGTCGCAATGAGGACATTTCATAGAATTAGATCATGATCACGTCAGCTGCATCCACAGCTGATTCCATTTGTAATCAGTCAAGGGGAGTGCCTTCTGCAATGAGTTATGCACAATCTAATCACTGGAAGCCTTTTAAGGAGGATTCAGAAGAGACAGGCTCTCTTCCTGCTTCAGCTGGCAAGCCTCTCCTGTGGAATTTGAACAGACCCTCCATCAGAATCATTGGCTTCACAGCCTGCCCTGTGGATTTTGGACTCTGTGTTCTCACTGTCACGTGGACATTTTTATAAATTTTATATTTGCGAGTGTTCCCTGTTGATTCTTTTTCTCTAGAGAACCCTAACTAATACATCTTGGTATCACGAGTGGTTCTTAAGAAACAGAATCTTAAAAATGGATTTTTATGAATGGTTTTCTACTCTGATTGGACTCAAAGGCACTAAGGACTCTGATTCCCATAATCAGAATGACACTCCCAATCCATGGAGTGAGTTGGCAAAAGAGACAGTCAAAATATTACCATTCGATTCTCCTAATGCTTTGCTTGTACGAAGACAGGCTCTGGGGAATATTGTTTTTGACACCTTTATAGAGTTTTATGGAAATAAGAGGTATAGAGATGTTGGCTGGTTGTTGTTAGATACACTGGCTACATTAAGAAGTGAAAGGGATGGGCTTAAAGCTTCAAACGAGAAGTTTAAGCACTGTCTGACAGATGTAGACATTTCTATGAGTATCCTAAAGGAAAATCTTATTTCCTGTAGCTGTAGACTTGAGATCTCTGAAAATCAGACTCAGAATCTTATTGTTAGAGTAGCAACTTTACAACGTAAACTGAAATCTCAGTCTTCTATGGTGTCTGCCGTTTAAGTGAGGACATTGATTGGAAAGGAGTGGGACCCTGAAAAATGGGATGGTGACATAAGGATTGATAATGATGTTGGGGGCGAGGTTGAAACCCTAGGCCCTGCTGAGTCTTCTCTAGATAACCCTGTAATAGTCTGCCCTGAGGACATAGCCACCCCACCTCCAGCCTGCCTTGAGGAATTGGCCACCCAACCTCCTCCTGAAGGGATTAGCCCTAGAGTGATTAATCCTGTTTCACCAGATGAAACTGCAAATGAAGGCCCTGAAGCAAATGGCTTGGAAGATATTTCTAATTCTTTTCATGACCCACCCCCACCACCCCTCATTTCTTCCAGACCTATAACTAGACTAAAGTCCCAACAGGCCCCTAAAGGTGAGGTACAAAGTATCACACATGAGGATGTACATTATACTCCAAAAGAATTGTGTGAGCTTCCCAATTTATATAGACAGAAATCAGGGGAATATGTGTGGCAATGGATTTTAAGGGTGTAGGATAATTGTGGGAGGAATATAAGGCTGGATCAGGCTGAATTTATTGATATGGGCCCACTAAGCAGAAATTCTGCATTCAATGTTATAGCTCAAGGGATTAGAAAATGTATTAACAGTTTGTTTGGATGGTTGGTTGAAACATGGATCAAAAGGTGGCCAACATTACCTGAGGTTGAAATGCCACAACTGCACTGTATAATGTAGATGAGGGGATCCAGAGGCTTAGAGAGATTGGAATGCTAGAGTGGATTTATCATGCAAAGCCTGCTCTTACACCCCAGAAATGTCCAGAGGATGCACCTTTTACCAGAACAGTGAGGAATAAATTTGTGAGACTAGCACCATCATCCCCGAAGAGCTCTGTAGCTGCACTTCTCTGTAGGTCAGATATTACTGTAGGAACTGCTATGACTGAGCTGGAATCCTTAAACACAATGGGATGACAGGATCCCGGGTTGGCAGAAGCCAGGTGGCAGCACTTAATCACCAAAGACAGGGTAGACGTGGCTATTATAATAGACAGCAGACTCAAAGCAGGAGTCAAAATTATATAACTCACAGAGATTTGTGGCATTGGCTAGTAAACCATGGGGTACCTAGAAATACAATAGAAGGGCAGTCTAATAAATTCTTGTTTCAGCTGTATAAACAAAAGAGTTCTAGGTCAAGTGAACAGAAGTCTAACCTGATTACAAAAACACAGAGTCACGGCCCCTTAATCAATTTCCAGACTTGAGACAGTTTACAGACCCAGAGCCCCTTGAATGAAAGGGAGGCCAGGTCCCTTTGGGAGAGAACCCTGTTATGCTGCCACAAATCTATACTGTTAATCTTCCTCCAACCCTTCCCCAAGGAGACTGACAGCCTTTTACCAGGGTAACTAGGCATTGGGGAAAAGGAAATGATCAGATATTTCGGGGATTATTAGACACTGGTTCAGAAGTGACACTAATTCCAAGGGACTCAAAACGCCACTCTGGTCCACCAGTCAGAGTGGGGGCTTATGGAGGCCAGGTGATCAATGGAGTTTTAGCTCAGGTCTGTCTCACAGTGGGTCCCCAGGCCCATTCTGTAGTTATTTCCCCAGTTCCAGAATGTGTAATTGGTATAGACATACTGAGCAACTGGCAGAATCCCCACATTGCCTCTCTAACTCATGCAGTGAGGGCTATTACGGTTGGAAAGGCCAAGCAGAAGCCACTAGAAGTGCCCTTACCTAGCAAAATAGTAAATCAGAAGCAATACCATATTCCTGGAGGGATTGCAGAGATTACTGACTCTCTTAATGACTTGAAGGATGCAGGGGTGGTGATTCCCATCACATCCCCTTCAACTCTCCTATTTGGCCTGTGCAGAAAACAGATGGGTCTTGGAGGATGACAGTGGATTATCGTAAGCTCAACCAGGTGGTAACTCCAATTGCAGCTGCTGTTCCAGATGTGGTATCATTGCTTGGGCAAATCAATACATCCCCTGGTACCTGGTATGCAGCTATTGATCTGGCAAATGCTTTTTTCTCAATAGCTATTAGTAAGGACCACCAGAAACAGTTTGCTTTCAGTTGCAAGGTCAGCAATATACTTTCACTGTCCTACCTCAGGGGTATATCATCTCTCCAGCCCTATGTTATAATCTTGTCCACAGGGACCCTGATTGTTTCTCCCTCCCACAAGACATCACACTGGTTCATTATATTGATGATATCATGTTGCTTGGACCTAGTGAGCAAGAAGTAGCAACTACTCTAGACTTACTGGTAAGGCATTTGCGTGTGAAAGGTTGGGAGATAAATCCAACAAAAATACAGGGGCCTTCCACCTCAGTGAAATTTCTAGGTGTCCGGTGGTGTGGGGCATGTCAAGATATCCCTTCTAAGGTGAAGGATAAGTTGCTGCATCTGGCCCCTCCTACGATATTGGACCACTCCCTTCATAGAAGGGGCAGCAATTTGTTCTAACTGGAATAGACACATACTCTGGATATGGGTTTGCTTTCCCTGCATACAACGCTTCTGCCAAAACTACCATCCATGGGCTTACAGAATGCCTTATCCATCATCATGGTATTCCACATAGCATTGCTTCGGATCAAGGTACACACTTCACAGCAAATGAAGTGCAGGAATGGGCACATGCTCATGGAATTCTCTGGTCTTACCATGTTCCCCATCATCCAGAAGCATCTGGATTGATATAACGGTGAATGGCCTTTTGGAAACTCAATTACAGTGCTAACTAGGTGGCAATACCTTGAAAGGCTGGGGTAATGTTCTCCAGGAAGCTGTATATGCTCTGAATCAGTGTCTGCTCTATGGTGCTGTTTCTCTTGTAGCCAGGATTCATGGGTCTAGGAATCAAGGGGTGGAAATGAGAGTGGCACTACTCACTATCACCCTTAGTGATTCACTTGGAAAATTTTGCTTCCTGTCCCTGAAACCTTAAATTCTGCTGAACTACTGGTCTTATTTCCAAAAGGAAGAGTGCTTCCACCAGGAGAAACAACAATGATTCCATTGAACTGGAATCTAAGACTGCCACCTGGTCACTTTGGGCTACTCATGCCCCTGGGTCAAAAATCCAAGAAGGGGATTGCATTATTGTCTGACTATCAGGGGGAAATAGGACTGCAACTATACAATGGAGGTAAAGAAGAGTTGTCTCAGAATATAGGAGATCCCCTAGGGCATCTTTTAGTAGTACCATGCCCTATGATTAAAATCAATGGAAAACTGCAATAACCCAATCCAGGCAGGACTACTAATGGGTCTGAAACTTCAGGAATGAAGGTTTGGGTCACCCCACCAGGCAAAGAGCCATAGCCAGCTGAAGTGCTTGCTGAGGGGAAAGGGACCATGGAATGGGTAGTGGAAGAAGGTCGTGATAAATATGAACTTCGACCACATGATTAGTTACAGAAATGAGGACTGTGATGCTGTTTTGTTCCTGTTATACTATTTAAGTTGTAAGATATCAAGTTTAAGAAAGAATATTACCCAAAGACTTGTACCCCATTCTGGAGAGAGTTACTGTGTTTCCAGTTATATGCATGACAGTTGAGTATTGTTAGGTGAAGGAAAAAATGTGTGTTTTAATGTCTTTTATTTAGAAATTAGGTATGGTTTAAGGTGATATATATAGCTGCCAAATTGACAAGGGGTGGACTGTTATGGTCAGGTTCATGTGTCAACTTGGCCAAGTGGTGGTACCTGTTTGTCTGGTTGGGCAAATGCTGGCCTATCTGTTCCAATGAGGACATTTCATAGAATTAGATCATGATCACTTCAGCTGCATCCACAGCTGATTCCATTTGTAATCAGCCAAGGGGAGTGTCTTCTGCAATGAGTGATGCTCATTCTAATCACTGGAAGCCTTTTAAGGAGGATTCAGAAGAGACAGGCTCTCTTCCTGCCTCGGCTGGTGAGCCTCTGCTGTGGAGTTTGTCCAGATCCTTCATCAGAATCGTCGGCTTCACAGCCTGCCCTGCAGATTTTGGACCATTCCCGCGGTCATGTGAGACACTTTTATAAATTTTATATTTGCCAGTGTACCTTGTTGATTCTGTTTCTCTAGAGAACCCTAACTAATACAACACTACTATCTCATTATCAAAACTTTAAATTCTAGAGTCGTATTTTGAATAGCACTTTTCCAGCTTTTCTCATATCCATTAATCAGTTCCATTAATTTATTTCTTAAAATTCTTCTTATCTCCTATGGTCTCTTTTCTTTTCTTCATCAGCATGCTTTACTGTGTCCTACTCCATGTATAGTACTATTCTAGGCCCTAGGAAAATAAAGAAATAGGGACTCCCTAGGGGTTTACAATATGGATAGTTTGTTATAAACCTTAGTACCAGGCAGCAGAGTCCAGGGCTGAGCCTCAATCTAGTTTTCTATTCCAGGAATGCTTCAACAGCATACCTTCCTCATCTTGTCTCTTCCATTATGCCTGAAGCCAGATAATTCCACCTTCCACAGCACATTGCACCACGCCTCAAAATCTCTTGAAAACCATTATAATCTTCTTTTCCATCTCTTCCTCACCTTCTCCTAATACGTTTCCCTCTACTCCTTAGTATCTGTCATCTGCTTTCTTCAGATTTCCCCCAGTTTCCTCACTCCTGGTCCCTTACGCTTACTGTTATTGGGGTCACTGATTGTGTTTTCTTTTATCTGTGTACGCTGCTCTTTCTAGGCTTCCTCCAGTCTTCTCTGGTTGATATCACTGGCTTCCTGCCTTCTTTATAATGAAGTTTAGTCCTTGAATACTTACTGTTCTGTATCGCTCAAGAATTCTTTCCTTTGATAGCCTTCGTCTGAATAACTAATTCCTAAAGGGTTGGGAACAAGGCTCATACTCCTTCTCTCCAGGATGCCCAGATGGCGTCGTATACCTAGTTGCTGTGTGCTAAGAATCTACAGACTGGTGGATTGTTGGCCCAAAGGCTGACTTCTGTTATTTAACTTCAGTTTAATTTTCCAGATTGCTTTTCCATAACTTAATAAGTAATTTAGTCAAAGAACATCTGAAAAGCACAACCTCAGTCAAGTTGAATAGCCAGTATCTAGTTCTCTTTTAGATTGTCCTGATTGCTTTCAGACGTTGTTGCAAAAGCTAAGACAGATTTCCTCCCACTACTGCAGTTACCAGTACCATGGATTAATTTTTACTGTTCTCCTACTCTCTTTCAATTTCTTTCATCCATGTTTAATTTCAGGTCTCCCTGACTTTTCGGTGCTTTTTTTTTTTTTAACATATTGGCAGAGTTCACAACATCAGTGTTTTTAGTTTTGTTGTTGTTTAAAAGTTTTATATTGAATGGCTTTTCTCAAACTGTGAAAGTAATAATTGCTTATTTTAGCAAATCAAACTCTAAAAGTATAAAAAAAAAATATTTTGGTCTTCTCTATCTTTCCCCATCTCTACCCAATAAAAGCAGAAAGAGTTATGATTTCTTCTATACCCTTTTCTGTATTCATACATATGTATGTAATATTTATATACAACATATATGCATATGTGTGAGAGTTTTTCCTTTTTCTAAAAATGAGATCACATATAAACATTAGTCTGCAACTTTCTCTTTTCCCTTAAAAATAAAACACAAGCACATTACAGATTAGTACATAGGTTTTACTTATTCTTTTATTCTTTTTAACAAATGTATATATTATGGTCATATCACATATGCACATATTTTTGATGCACATCATCTAAAAAAAGAAAAATATATCTAGGACATCCCATTAAAGTAACTGATCATTTTGAAAGCGATTAAAACAATAAGTTAAGGATAGTTACTGATGTTGTCTCAGTCAAAACTAAATTGATGCAGAGGGAATAAAAAAATTATACACTAAAAATAACACAGAAAAAAGAATACACCAGAAATACTTACTTTGCTTCCAAAAGATAACTTATATTAGTAAAACTTTAATAGAAAATGTTAATATTATGTTTGCAAAAAAAATTCCTCTCTTTGATTTTTTTTTATAACAAATGTTATTGAACACCGTCTATGTGCCAGGTCTTAAGTGACTTGCAAGAGTCTAGTAGGGGAAAACAGATTCCCACAAATAACTATAATAAAATGTCATTCACGGATTAAAAATAGTGTATGCAAGGTTTGTGATAGCACAAAGGAGAATTTCACAGGCAGAGTGACAATCTGGGTATTGGTGGATAAGCAGGAGGCATTTAGACAGGAAAGTGGGGGACAAGTTTGCAAAATCATATTTTCATGGACTCACAAGTTAGAGCAATGGTTCTCAAATGTGGCTGATGTAGCTCCCAGGGGATATTTGGCAATATCTGGCAAAATTTTTGGTGTTGTCCCAGTGGTGGGCTAGGGCATTACCGGTATCTACTGAGTAGAGGCCAGGGGTGTTGTTAAACATCATTCAATGCATAGGATAATCCTGAACACCTAAATTACCTGACCCCAGATCTCCATAGCATCAAGGTGAAGAAACCTTGGTCTGGAGTATAAGATACAGTGATGTAATGTTTAGAGACAGGCTGAGTTTGAGATGCCTGAGGAATAACCAGGTGGATGGTCCTATGGAAATTTATTTGTTCATATGGAACTGAAGTGACAGGATGGATCTAGAAACTTATGGGTTGGGCATGATCACTTATTCCTTCTTCCCTCTGGAAATGATGCACTATTTCCAGGGGTTCTGCCCCAGTCCTGCTGATCTGCTCACTCTGCGCACTCACTCTTTCTGACTGATCTCATTCCCGTTCATAGATGCATTTACTATGGAGGTGTAAGAAGTAGTATGGTAGAGGGGTTAAGGACATGGGACCAGAACCCTGGTTGGGATCCTGGTTCCAGCACTTACCCTCAGTTTGACTTTTATTGTAAAGTGGTGATAATAATAGTACCCATCTAATAAGGTTTTAGGGAGAAATCTATTAGGATAAGAGCCACAGAGCGCATAGTAAATACTATATAAATGTTGGCTATTATTTTTACATCTGTATCTTTATACAAGAACTTCCTAGAGGTTTTAGGATCTTGTGACTGAACTGTTGGGTTGTATTTATCTCAATGTCTTACCAGCACCTAAAATGGATCATGTTCAGAATTGGTTGCATCTTTCTTGCTTCTCTCCTCAATGATATTACCAATGAAGTTTTATTCCTGTACTGATGATGCCACTACATTTAAAAAGACCTGCCAAACACCCTAAATGAGTCTCTCCCTCATATCTCATCAGATCAAACAGTAGATTTTGTCCTTGTCAATTTTGTCCCCTGTACACTTCTTGAAAGTTCTCTCATCTCTATCCAACTATCACAGATCTAATAAGACAGTATTTTATTGTCTCTTTCCTTAGCTACCAAGCGAGCAGTGTCCTATTGATTCCTGTCCCCCTTTAATATCCCCTCACATTCCTTTTAAGGTGATTGGCACTAACATGCCTCCCCAACACCTATAAATAAAATCTTAGTTCTTTAACATATCATACGATGTCCTCCTTCACCTGGTCCCTGCCTTTTTTCCAACCTTATTACCCTCCACTCTGTCTTTAATTCTGTTAGTAGACAGAATCCAAGATACAGAATACCTCCATTTTTTTCCATAAATCATGTTACACTGTCTGCCAGAAAGGTATCCTTCCACCTAACTAATTTCTACTCATTCTCTACCTCCACAAAATGTGTATATATTTTTTTCTCTGTCCTCCCATAACACACTGCATATATATCTCCTACTGGTCTTCTCTCCTTTCTCTTTGAAGTAAAGGCCAGTTTCCTCCTTGAGGAAAGGATCTCGATTTATTCATGATGCAATCCCAGCTTGTAGTGCAGTGTCTGGCACAAGTTAGGTACTGATAAAATGTTTATCGAATAAACTTCTAATTGGATCCATCAGCAGATACATGGTGATTAATCATATAGAAGTAAAAGAGGTAGCTTTGTGGCTTGAGAAGGGGCTAAGAGTAGAAATGCAAAACCATGGGAGAACCAACCTTCAAGAGAGGGGATAAGGAAATGAAGATAACTTTGAGAAAAAGTTGTCAGAGATGTACGATGAGAACCATGAAAGAATAATGACTTGGGAGCCAAAGAAACTGTTTCCAAAACAAGTAATGGCCAAGCACATCAAACGCCAGAGAAATGTATGGAAAAAGACTATAAAGCATCCATGAGATTAGGCAATTCCTGGAATAGTTAAAACATAATGGTATACATGGAAATCTAATTGCTGTGTGTTGAGATATAAATGAGAGGTAAGGTTATAGAGAAAGTAAGAATAAATTACCATTCAATATGAGGAAATAAAATTAAAATCAAACATAGATAAACCCAATTAACTGTTTTTGCACACATCTTTAATTTCTATTAAGTGGTAAATCGCTTTATAATGGCAATCAGTAGTCATATGAATTATCTTTTAAACATGCAATATGTCATCAAACTTTATCTGCCACTCTCTTATGCAGGGGTGGTATTTAAGCTTTTCTTTCTTGTTCTCATTCAACATTGTTGCAATCAATTCCCCTAGCCTCAGCCTCTCATCTTTCCAATTTATAGCATAACCATAAATATTGCCTTATAGCATCAAAGTTAAATTTGACATCCCCAAATGTAAAAATCTCCAATGGTTCCAAGACACCTAAAAGATAATATCCAAATTCGGTAGTTGTATATATAGAGCTTGCAAAATCTGCCCCCACCGGTCTTTCTGTCCTCTTCTCTTGCTACTTGTACTCACCAGTCTTTCCTTTATGTAGACTTAACACAAATACCACTTCTTCTATGAAGTCTGCATGGACTTCCCCAGATGGTGTTAATTGCACAGACCTCTGTGCTCCAAGCAAATTGTATATAACTTGGTAATCATGTATGGCATGTTTTACTACCATTTTTAAGACAACTCTCATTAGATATGGTGCTCCAGAAGCATTGACAGAACCCAATGCATAACAAATACTCAAGTTTGTTGACTGAATATATGTTTTGAATGAATGAATGAATGGATGCAAGCTTCTAAGGCAATGGTAGAAAAGCTCAATTGTCCCTCTGTATAAGAAATGTAACATGTGAAAAATTTGATAGGTCTATACTCTTTTTTTCTATTGGACTGCATTCCTACTTGAAAAAACAAATCTAATTTCAATAGCATGTGTGGACATAAATGTGTGTGTTGTAAGTTCAACAGTGTAGCCGGACTGTCTGTTCCTGTGTCTCTGACTATGAATCTAGGAAAGTGGTGTCGCTTATCAATCAATGAAGAAAAGTGCTATGTCTCGATGTGCTGACTCTGCACCTGGGAGGCAGCCAGACTGACAGTAGAGAATTTAGACTGTTCATTTAATCTTGGTAAAGTCTTTGAGATAAGGGTATAGATGAATAGACTGAGAAAAATCTGAGCTAAGAAACTGAATAGTCTACATTTAAATCACAGCATCTGACCAGAAAGTAAAGATAACAATGAATTATTCTCATTTGGTAGCAGAAAGTAGATGTTTGAAAATGTGGCTTAAAATATTGTCCATAAAATTTCCAGGTCACTAGGAATTTGGGGAAGGTGAGTGGATGCCTGTATATTCATAAGTGCTCCTTAACTGTTTGAACAAATACCTGCCTTCCTATGGAGCATGTTGTATAAATCAGCTTAACTCACTTCTTAGTATCAGCATAATTAAGAAATGGAAAATATAAATCTTCAGGTCACATTGCTTTGTTTATCATATGCAATGAGATTCTAAAATACATGTTTGACTGTGCCTGATACAAACTGGAAGCTGTATTGTCACTTTTGTTCTACCTGAGATCAGCTTCCTGCTGGCACGGTACACACGAAGACCAAGTCCCAAATCCTTGGAGCCTTCTACTGGGTCCCCATGACCTCTAAACTTAGTTGTATGGCCCGGTCCTGCCTTTGGGGAGTGCACATTGCAGAGACATGTGCACTCTTGTCCTTTAGCATCACCTACAGCTTTTCCCATCTCTTGATCAAAGTTTTCTATTTACCCTAAGAGATCAAGAATGATGTAATGCTGGATATTGTAATGTATCTAGCTCCTATTTAGCAATTTTTTTGCAGCCCTCTGAAGTACAACAGATTAATCTTGTGACTTACTTCATATTACTGCGAAAAGTTATCGAATAGAAGATAGACATAAGAAGGGTTCCTGCTTTTATGTCTTTCCTGCAGTTGTGCAACGGCATATGTAGGTTTAAGTTAGACAAAGCAACCCTACGGTGATCAAGACCTACCCAACATAATGGCTTCTCTCCTTTGAATAGCTCTCAAGACGTCCCTGTCAACTCTCCCTCATGTCAGGGTTTAACTCAGCACTCTCTGTGGAGAGCCATGGTTTCCAAACGTGAGATGCTGGTCCCTGGAGGAAAGGCATGGAGTGTTTTCAAGAGCCAATGAATCCAGACATTCCTTCCCTGGTGTCAGTAGACTGAATATAAAATACCTCCCAAATATTTTGTAGAGAAATTTATTGAACTCTGTGCCACATAATAATCCTCACACCAGCCTATCACATATACAGTATTTTTAATGCTCATTTGAATGACAAAGAAGCTGAGACACAGAAAAGGTTAGGTGAATTGCCCAAGGCCCTTCAGGTAGTAATTAATGAATGTTAATAGGCTATAACTTGAACACAGGCCTTATGAATGCAGATTCTATGTCTATGTGTTACTCTTTTTCTGTTTTATATAGACAATATTGGATAAGTGAAAATGAAATTATGTTTGTGTTACTGAATTATCGGACTTTTCATTATCATATATTTTCTCAGAAAATACTGTAAATATGTTAAACTATCATGTAGGTTATTGGCATTTCTTGGTATTACAGAACACTTACCACATTCAAATACTGGCAAAAAACCCATCGCTTCTAAGAAAACACGCCAAATAAAGATATACTGAAGATGCTTGCAACAGCTGCAAAGTACCCTCTGCCAACCCTTTGTTCCACTGTCATCAAGCAGAAAACCACATCTACAAGTTCCGGGAAAATAGTGGAATAGGACAGCTCAAGTTCAGCCGCGCTCCAAGAAATAGGTAGAGAAGGGACTGAAGGGCGACGGAGATGGCGATTCCATGGTGTAAGTGACCTAGGAGAGTCTTCTGCACCACATAGGCAGCCCTGGTTGCACAAGCTGAAAATATGAGAAGCAGAGAACGTGGGGACCTTCAGACTGATGCAGACACCTTAAAAGGGAATGCTGGAGCCCTCAAGAGTGCACGGACAGGGAGCCAGGGACTAGGAAGTAAGCCAAGCCATGTTCCTTGAATGTGCTACCCTCACCAGCACAGCCTCCCAGACCCGCAACTCACCCCACACGCCACGCACCTGAACCCTGCCACCTGCCCCCACTCCCCACACCCCAAGCACCCCCCCACCCCACGCCGTCAATCACTCGCACACGTACAACGCCACACCCCCACCCCAAGTGCAGCTCAACCCATCTTTCCTGTGCAAGCACAATCTCGCCCCACCCCTCCCGAGCCCTACCTCCCAGTCCCTGCCCTCTGCAGGCAGTTGCTGGCACTTACCTCCATACCCAGGCTACACCTGCCCCTAGCACATACAGTCACATAGCCTCCCCTCGCCTCCCCCCACCCCAAGCTCTGCTCATAGGTACATCAGTTTATGGCAGGTCTGCGCATGCATATAGCCCCCAATCATGTCCCCTGAACTCTGGGAAAGCACTGACCAGGGCACCTGGACCACACCAGCCCCCACCTCATGCAGGGGCAATGCCGACCCACTGCCCCAGTTCTGCACATGTGCAGATAGGGCCCCACGCTCTAGACCAGCACACACCAAGGCCACCCCCCAAACCTGTGTACCTGCACAGCCACATCCTCCCCCACCACTGGGCACCCACCCTCGCAGGCACCAGTTTAGCATTCACAACCTGCACCTATACATGCACTGCAATGCATCACTGCACTGCTGTGCCCCACCCTGTGCCCTGCATCCTGCTCCACATCCATCCTGCAAATACAAGGCTTTAGACTACTGAAGGAAATCAACTTCCAAAGTAAACCAATGAAGATATTCGCATGCCATGATTTAGCAGATCACTAAACATATCTGCTGTATATGATGTAGACTGATATAGCCCAGTCTAATGACCAAATTAAAATCCTAGAGAAGACACAAAGATTGGAACAACTAAACAAAGACGTTCTTATAACTTTACTAAATAAAAAAAATGTTATAGCTAACGACATAAAAGAGTTCAAGAGGACACTAGAAAACCATAAAGAGGAATTTGAAAGAATAAATAGAAAAATAACAGATATCACAAAGATTAAAGATGCTGTAGACCAAATAAAAAACATATTAGAGTCACACAACAGCAGATTTGAAGAAGCAGAAGAAAAAATAAGCAAACTAGAGGACAGGACAATTGATTATGAACACAAAATAGCAAATGTCAAAAAAGATGGAAAAGTTTGAATTGGACTTCAGGGAAATGATGGACAAAATAAAACACACAAATATAAAAATCACTGGTATCCCAGAAGGAGAAGAGAAAAGTAAAGGGCTAGGAAGATTAGTTAAGGCTATAATGGGGGAAAACTTCCCAACCCTTATAAAGGACATAGATATATAAGTCAAAGAAATTCAACGAACTCCAAATAGAATAAAATAAAAATAGGCCTTCCCCAAGACACATACTAAACAGTCTGTCAAATGTTGAAGAGAAGCAGAAAATCCTGAAAATGACAAGAGAAAATCAATCTACTACATACAAGGGAAACCACATAATGCTGATTTCAGACTACTCAGCTGGACCATGGAGGCAAGAAAGCAGTGGTATGATATATTTAAGATCTTGAAAGAGAAAGACTTCCAGCCAAGAATTCTGCACCCACTAAATTGTTCTTCAAAACTGAGGGACAGATTAAAGTTTTCACAGACAAGCAAATCCTGAAAGAATTTGTCAACAAGAGACCGGTCTTACAAAGAAATACTAAAGGGAGTATTCTGCCAGTTGAAAAAAAAAATGACAGGAGAGGGAGGTCTGGAGGAGGGCACAGAATTGAGGAGTAAGTACCAGTAAGGGTAATTTAAAGGATAAAAAGAGAAAGAAGAAAAAGAATATATAGATCTGACAAATAAAATCCAAAAGATAAGATGGTGGATTCAAGAAACACCTTTTCAGTAATAACTTTGAATGTTAACAGACTAAATTTACCAATTAAAAGATACAATTGGCAGAATAGATTAAGAAATATAATCCAGCTGTATGCTGCTTGGACACAAAGATACAATTAGATTGAAAGTGAAAGGATGGAGAAAGGTCTTCCCTGCAAGATGTAACCAAAAGAAAGCAGGAGTGGCTATACTAATATCGGACAAAATAGACTTTAAATGTAAAGATGCTATAAGAGACAAAGAAAGGCACTATATATTTATTAAATGGACAATTCACCAAGAAGAAATAACAATCATAAATGTTTATGCTCCCAATCAAGGAGTTCCAAAATGCATGAGACAGACATTGGCACAACTAAAGGGAAAGATAGATGTTTCAACAATGATAGTAAGAGACTTCAATACACCATTCTCCTCTATAGATAGAACAACCAGACAGAAGATCAATGAGGAAATACAGAATTTAAACACTTGACATATGAAGTAGACCTAACAGACATATATAGGTCATTATACCCCCAAACACCAGGATATACATTCTTCTCTCACACTCATGGAACGTTTTTCAGAATAGATCATATGCTGGGGCACAAAACAGGTCTTCATAAATTTAAAAACATTGAAATTATTCAAAGCACTTTCTCTGATCACAATGAAATGAAACTGGATCTCAACAACCATCAAAGAATGAGAACATTCACAAATATATGGTGATTAAATAGCACACTCTGAAACAAGTCGGTCAAAGAAATTGCTAGAGAAATCAGTAGCTATCTGGAGACGAATGAACATGAGAATACAACATATCAGAATTTGTGGAATGTGGCAAAGGCTGTGCTGAGAGGGAAATTTATTGCCCTAAATGCCTGTATTTAAAAATGAGAAAGAGCAAAATCAAGGACTTAACTGCTCACCTGGAGGAACATGAGAAAGAACAGCAAACGAACCCCAAAACAAGTAGAAGAAGAGAAATAACAAAGATTAAAGCAGAGTTAAATGAATGGGAGAACAAAAGAACAATAGAAAGAATCAATAAAAACAAAAGTTGGTTCTTTGAGAAAATCAATAAAATTGATGGGCCACAAGCAAGACTGACAAAGAAAAACAAGAGAGGATGCAAATAAACAAAATCAGAAATGAGAAGGGGTGTGTTACCACAGACCCTGAAGAAATAAAAGAAATCATGAGAGGATACTATGAACAACTATATGCCAACCAACTAGGCAACTTAGATGAAATGGAAAAATTTCTGGAAACAGACAAACAACCTACATTGACTCAGGAAGAAATAGAAAATCTCAACAAACCAATCACAAGTAAAGAGATTCAATCAATCAGCAAAAATCTTCCTACAAAGAAAAGTCCAGGGCCAGATGACTTCACAGTGGAATAGTATCAAACATTTCCAAAATAACTAACATGATTCCTGCTTACACTTTTCAAAAAGATTGAGGAAAAAGGAACACTACTTAACTTATCATTTTAATAACAAAACTGGCTAAAGACGCAGTAAGGAAGGAAAACTACAGGCCAATCTCTCTAACAAACATAGATGCAAAAATTCTCAATAAAATATTAGCAAACTGAATCCAGCAACACATTAAAAGATTTATATACCACGACCAAGTGGTGTTTATACCAGAATGCAAGAATGCTTCAACACAAGAAAATCAATTAATGTAATACAACATACTAAGAAATCAAAAGGGAAAAAAATCACATGATCATCTTGATTGATGCTGAAAAAACATTCGACAAAATTCAACATCTTTTTCTGATAACAACACTTCAAAAGATAGGAATCAAAGGTAACTTACTCAATGTGATAAAGGGCATATATGAAAAACTGATAGCCAGCATCATACTCAATGGTGAGAGCCTGAAAGCTTTCCCCCTAAGATCTGGAATCAGACAAGGATGCCTACTGTCACCACTATTATTCAACACTGTGCTAGAAGTTCTAGCTAGAACAATCAGGCAGGACAAAGAAATAAATGTATCCAAATTGGAAACGAGAAGTTAAACTTTCATTATTTGCAGATGACATGATACTATACTTGGAAAATCCTGAGAAATCTGCCACAACAAAGTTACTTGTACTAATAAACAAATTCAGCAAGGTGGCAGGATATAAAATTAAAGCACAAAAATCAGTAACACAAGCCATGCCCTAACTAATGAGTCAGTTAAGAAAAAAAGTCCATTTGAAATAGCAACTAAAAGAATCAAGTACCTAGGAATGAATTTAACTAGGGACACAGAAAACTACACAACATTGCTAAAAGAAATCCAAGAAGATCTAAATAGGTGGGAAGACAATCCCTGCTCATGGATAGGTAGGTTGAATATAATTAAGATGTCAGTTCTACCTAAATTGATCTACAGATGCAATGCAATACCTATCAAAATTCCAACAACCTACTTTGAAGACTTGGAAATGCTGGTTATCAAATTTATCTGGAAGGGAAAGAGACACCAAATAGCTAAAAGAACCCTAAAAAAGAAGAATGAAGTGGGAGGATTAACACTTCCTGCCTTTAAAACTTATTATTAAGCCACAGGGTCAAAACAGCATGGTACTGGCACAAAGACAGAAGTATTAACCAAGGGAATCAAATTGAAAGTGCAGAAATAGACCACTAAATCTATGGTCATCTGATTTTTGCCAAGGTCCCCAAATCCACTGAACTGGAACAAAATAGTCTTTTCAATACATGGGAATGGGAGACCTGGATATCAATAGCCAAAAGAATGAAAGAGGACCCTTACCTTACACCCTACACAAAAATTAACTCAAAGTGGACCAAACACCTAAATGTAAGGACTAAGATCCTAAAGCTTTTAGAATAAAATGTAGGGAAACATCTTCAAGACCTAGCAATAGGAAGTAGCTTCCTAAACTTTACACCCAAAGCACAAGCAACAAAACAAAAAATAGGTAGATGGGAACTCCTCAAAATCAAATGCTTCTACACCTCAAAAGACCATCAAAAAGGTGAAGGGGCAGCCAACTCAATGGGAGAAAATATTTGGAAATCACACATCAGACAAAGGTTTGATATCCTGTATACATAAAGAAATCACACGACTCAGCAACAAAACAATAAACAACCCAATTATAAAATGGGCTAGAGATATGAATAGGCATTTATCTGAAGAGCAAATACAGATGGCTCAAAAGCACATGAAGAGATGCTCATTTTCATTAGCTGTAAGGGAAATGCATACCAAAACTGCAATGAGATACCACCTCACACCTATAAGAATGACTGCTATTAAAATAACAGGAATCTAAATGTTGGAGAGAATGTGGAGAAATTGGGACTCTTATGCACTGCCTGTGGGAATGTATAATGGTGAAGCCGCTATTGAAGACAGTTTGGCAATTCCTTAAGAAACTAAACATGGAGTTGCTCTATGACCCAGCAATAGCACTACTTCGTATATACCTACAAGAGCTGAAAGCAGTGACACAAACAGACATTTGCACACCAATGTTTATAGCAGCATTGTTTACAATCGCCAAAAGATGGAAACAATCCAAATGCCCATCAACAGATGAGTGGATTAACAAAATGTGGGTATATACGTACAATGGAATATTATGCAGTCATAAGACAAAATGACATCCTGAAGAACCTGACAAGATGGATGAGCCTTGAGGCCATAATTCTAAGTGAAATAAGCCAGACACAAAGGATAGATACTATATGACTCCATTTTTATGACCACAGTAAAGGTAAAATCAGACGCTTATAATGCAGAATATAGGGAATTTAGAGGTACACAGAAGCTAGAGATGGGTGAACAGTTAGCTAATGAGGTTGAACTTAAATGTAAGGGAATAGATAGAAGTGGAGGCGATTCTCTAGTGGGTCTATGTGTAATATTACCATATTGAAGGTGAACAAAATTGAAGGAGGTTGTATAGACCTATGTGTCCCATTGATTAACACTAGAAATATAAATTAGTTTTTGCAAGAACTTTTTCAAAGCTATGATTCGTGTACAAAGAGTGTTTAAGTTCAGGGTACAGAGGGAAAACTGCTATTACATGTTATGGGCTATGTTTAAAAGGAAAACATTAGCAGTACAACATCGACAGCAGAGGGGACAAGAGATAAGGGGAGGTTTAGATTTCCTAATTGGTGAGGGTGTGTTTATTGGTTGTCGTTCTCTTGGGAACAATAAAATTATCTAAAATTGAGACGGTTGATAGACTGTGGACTTTGGCCATTATACATGACTAATGAACATAGGTGGCTGAAGGATGCACTGATTGAGAAGTAGATTGGCAAACAATGGTTCTTACATACGATCGCATATTGTGCTGCTACAAAAACGAACTAAGTCGTGAGGCACGCAAAAATATAAATGAATCTGTGGGACATTTGATAAGGCAAATAAGACAGAAACAAAAGAACAATTATTGTATGGTCTCCTTTAGAAAATGCTTATAAGAAAACAGGGGCTTAGACTGTAAGCTCTTATAGCAGACACATTTAGTCCAAAGGGGTAATTAATATTTCTGGAGTTTGAGAGGCTGTTTTATATATCTATAACCTGGTATTTAGAGACAAGAATGAAGCTAATAAGGTTGGGATTAAAGTAATTCAGGACAGAGGGTAAGGAAGACACTGTCTGTATTTTAGAACTGCACCTATTCTTTGAGACCATACGAAGAAAGGTTTATTTTGTTCAGAACCTAAATTCTGTGTAGCACATAATCTAACTCAACCTGTCTGGATAGATCATTTCAACAATCCAAACAGAGGGGGCCCAGAATAAGAATGAGGGCCTTAAATACTGTATAGTTTAATGTAATGCCTGGATAAATCCGAGTATAATTAAAAAGTATTGGCAAAGTCCCTTGAGGGCTGGGAGGAAAAATTATGGTCCTATTCCACTTTACCACCAGAGAAACCCTTGATACTGTGTCAAAATTAGGAACACCCAAATCAATAGGCCAAGTCTTTGATGCTGATACTTATTCTTAGGAAACTTATGTAGGTAGCGGAAAAACTTAGCCTACCTACAGGTATGCTTAAGAGTTACTTCTGCAGGACTGCTTCTGCTCCTCAGGTGTTTCCTCACTCTCTCTAAGCCCAACTCTGCAAGTGAAATCACTGCCCTCCCTGCAACATGGGGCATGACATCCAGGGGTGAAAGTCTCCCTGGTGGCGTGGGAGAGGACTCCCAGGGAAGAGTCTAGTCCTGGCACTGTGGGATCAACAATTCCATCCTGGCCAGAAGGGGGGAAAGAAGTGTAACAAATAAAGTATCAGTGGCTGGGAGAGCTCAATTAGAGTTGAAAGGCTACTCTGGGGGTCACTCTTAGCAAGCTTCACTTAGACACTGCTCCCTATCATAACTTGCCAAACCCCAACCAAAACCATTCTAGCCAATTCTAAAGAACACCTAGGGCTAAATATAAGGTCTGACAAAGGTTCCATGCACTAGTGTAACTTTCCAGAAACCTACAACCTCCAGATGGGTCCCTGGACAGGGTAAGTCCTGAAACCTAAAGGGTGCAGCCTCGCCAGAACATCAGCTAGTTCCATCTCCCTGCCCTATATTATTGACAGCCCCTTCCAAAATGAAAAAGTTAGAATGGTCATAGCCCAAATATCCCTAAAGAGTGGGATAGAAAGATCAAAGGTGATGGTGGAGTTATCCAGAGAAGGTAGGGTTTAACAAACGAATGATTGCTGAATCATTAAATTCATATTTCTTTTAGTCAACAGTATCATAGAGTAGCTAGAAGTAAAAACCTAAACTGGTGGAATTGTAACCCATAACAAACTCTGAAATCTGTTCTATAATTGTGTGACTGTGCTTTGAAATTTATTGCTTTTTTGTGTATATGTAATTTTTCACAAGAAAAATAAGTCGATTGTGATGATAAAAAAAATATATATATATATAAGGAATATATATATATATATTCCTTCTAACCTCCTATATTATTGAGTAGCCAGAAGAAAAAATCTGAGAGGACACAAGGTAGCCCATGACAAACTCTGGGATCTGCCTTGTAACTACTTGTTGAAGACTGCTTTGAAAACTATTGCTTTTTTCTTTCTTTGCTTTGTACATATGTTCTATTATAAAACAAAAAAAGTTAAAAAAAAAACAACAAAAAAACAAAAACCACACCTACAAAATAAAACTCAGGAGACAAGCCTGACTGTTTTATAATTCCCCAAGGTGAACATACACACTGAGCCCTAATGACCATGGGTAATGAAAGAAATGGTCAAATTATGGTGCTAAGTCAAGACATAGCATATTGAACCAACCATGAAGTGTACCTGGGACAGCATCTATTGTCTATTCTTTCAGTTAAATTTAGAAATTGTAGCAGCAGCAGCAAAACACTTAAGTCAGACAACTTGCCACGACCTGCATGGATTCCTATGGCTCATGCTTCTATTTTTCTCTAATGCCCTTTAGCTTTTCTTTTACGACTCTTAATCTTCTCAATATAATTCTGGGGAAACTTTCACTTTGATTTGCATTTCCTCCTTTTTCTAAATATACAGCTCCCTGATATCCTTGGAGGAAAGGTGCTATAGGTCTGTAATATAGGGCTAGACTAAAAATAGAAATATCATCACATTAACATCTTTTTTCCAATAGTGTGGTACTTTTGACAGTGTACTATTTTAATGTATCATGGGGTTTCACAATGACTGTAAATTAAAACTTTCCTTGTGAGGACTGAAAATGTGCCTGACTTGGTAAATTCTCACGTTTCTGAGAACTCCATTTAAGGGAATCAATATTAATTGTCTTTTTTTTTTTTAACCTTGATATGTTATGGACTGAAGTGAACACTAGAAAGGAAAGGAAAAGGTAGCTAGAAGTCGACACAAGCAGGAGAGTTCACTCTATCAGGAAGTGATTCCTGGTCCACTATCTCCAATAAATGTGTTTGCACCTGAATTTTGTTTGAGGCCTGAGGAACTGAGGCATCACAGTTTCTTGCCCTCTTCTCACCTTCCCTGAGGTCCTCCATAATAAATGCCAACTGAAGAACTGAAGCTTTCTACAACCTATTATTTCTCATCAGTTAACGCGGGCATCAAACGGATTATGTAGGAATATTTTCAGAATGTGTATGTTTGTTTTTCTGCCTACTTGGAGTAATCCATTTTACTTAAAATCAGTAACACAGTCTTTGACTTTCAAACTTCCAAATTAGCATTTAGGAACATAAAATTGTTTATTGGCCTGCATTGCAGGATAAATAAATGTCTGTCGAGCTCCATTAGTTTTAAACCCATGATTTAGGATTCTTTTAAATGTGCTAAAATTAACAAGACTTAACTCTGTGGGTACAGAAAACGACAATACAAAATAATAAGTCATGCTGAGAATTGGACATCTGACAGGATTTCAATTTTTAATCTGGCTTCCCAGTTTGGGTGATCCTTCCTTTGTGGCAACAGATCAGAAAATATTTGCTTGTCAATAAATGTGGGCAGTTGCTACACCACAGCAGACCTGGGTAAGCCTGAAATTTAGAAGGTAATGCCAAGACAGAATAATAGCTAGAAAGAATATGGTTTGATTTTCTAAACCACCGAATGATTTGTTAATTGTAGTTTATGTTGGCAACTGAATTCAAGATGTCACAGTTTAGTACATGGCTAAGGTCAGTTATTACTTCATTTATAATTATCCAGGGGCACCATTATACTATGGTTGATTGAGTTTCTTTATTCTAAAAGCTAAAGAATGACAAGTATTCCTTGATGTGTATTATATGACATCCATGTTAAGGTAGCTAAAAGAAAATGCTAATTTGAATCTATTTGGAACTCCTAGTAATTCATAATAAAGTAAGCTTGGAAACCTATATATGAATGAGTTAAAACAGGATTATAGAGCGAATTCACGCTTTAACTAATAAATTTTGAGAAATAGTTATCTAATTAGAAAAACAAGCCACTTTTAAGACCTTTACACATACCATTAATTCAACTAATTAATATAAAAATTATAATTCATTGTTATAGTGAGTGAAGAATGAAGAAGTCATTCTTCAAGTAATAAACATATTTCTTTCTTTTTAAAATAATCTACATTTTAGTACAAAGTATATAGGACATTATCTTGATGATTTCTAGTTATGGAAGCATCATATTGTACCAAAACCTCATTTGCCTGGATTAGCAGTTGTTCTGGTAAAAATACAGCTGATTGCCAATAATCTATGGTTTGAAAGGAACAGAATTCTTTCAGTGCAGGAGGAATTCAGAAATTTAAGTTTAATCAATAGTTTAAAGAGTTTTTCACCAACCACTAGTGTAGTGCAATAGTGTGTAGAGATTTACATCAACCACTACTACAACATTTCTAGTACTTAGCAAAACTGACTAGTAATCCCTATACCCAGGGCTAAGACATACAAACTCTGGAGACTGAGAACCTGGGTTCAAGTCCTGCCTCCTGCTGCCTTCTCTGGGCTCTGCTGGTGGGTCCTTGCCTATTCCTGCTGGGAAAGCAAAGCCTTTGGAATTGTCCTTGGTCCAGAAACATTTCATTATTACTCAGAGAAATCCATTTGACTTAAACCTAGCAGTAATTTTTCTGACTTTTAAACTATCAAATTAGAATACAATTGCTTATTAGGTCCTTTTGTAAAACAAACAAACAAAAAATGATCTTTTCAGACAGTCCCCAGGGTTTAGGGGTCTACCATAAATTGGCTTTGTGCCCCTTGGAAAGTCACTTAAAAAATGAGCAGAACTGAGTTTTCTCATCTGTAAAATGGGGAATATAATAGTGCCCAAATATATATTATATATTGCAAATATTATTTTATGTTTTGTTTTCTTTTTTAAACAAGTCCTGATTCTTCTGTAATAGAGTTTTTGACAAGCAACTAACAGTCAAAGACAGAAAGAGAAATGTAAAATATTAAAGGTAGAAATTCTGAACAATCTAAAGTTAAGTAATTACCTCCTAAACAACAAACACTTGTATATAGTCCAATTTCAAATATAAAGGTTAATAACACGGCCATTCTTTTAAAATAACATATTATTTCATAAATTAGAATTTTAAATTCTAAATAGCAAGCTTCTTTAATGTTTATTAACAATAGTTTAATTTATTATAGTAAAATATTTAAGATTAATTATTTTAATGACCCTATATTTACTGAAAGACAATCAAGTACCTTTTAAACATCCAAAATGAAAATATAATAAAGTATATTGAGAATATGAGTATTGAGTTTATTTACCATATTCACAGTCTTTGAAATTGAACGCATCACACATTATATACAAGAAATCTGTTAGGCCAAATATAGCATTTACTTAATTGAAGTAGCTTACGTTCCAATCATTCTGAGGAAATGAATTTTAATATTTTTAAAATTCAAAACATTGATATTCTGTATTTTTAAATATAGCATACATGTAAAAAAATAAAAGTATATAGCATATATGTATATATGTGTGTGTGTGTATACATATATGTATGCATCAGTGTGTGTTATTTATCTTTAATATTTCCTAAGATCCTATTTTGATTGAAGATGAAGGAAATAAAGCTAAATGAAAAATCCAATTTTAACTGTGCTATCAGATTGTAGTAAAGCATAACTGACAGACAATAAGTATCTTTGATTCTCTCCCCAAATAGACTTTGCTTCAGTATATGTTTGAAGTTTGGACAACAGTTCTCTTTAGTTGCTCATGTGCATTGCCTACTTGTTTGTTTGAGTATTTATTTTGGCATTCCCTTTATCTGGCTCCGATAGTTTGTCCATAACCCTTTTCTGCTGGGAATAAGATGTCTCTGGAAGTGCTGTTTTTCCCACAGAATTTCACAATAAAAATATTTGAATTTCTGTAGGATTTTTTGTAGCAATCCTTGTTCTATGTGTAATACATGACTTTTGTATATACATACATGTATAAAAATATACATAACTTTCTTTTTAATTTTAACACTGCTTGGTTGCCAAAATAAAAAGTGCCATTTTTCTGCAGAACAGTTGAACTTATCATTGAGGAACTTTTCCATAGCACTCTTTTTCCCTTCAGAATTTCCATTTGAGAATAATAATGAACAGTGAAAAAAGAATAGTTCTTTATAAGCACGGTTTAGGATATTCCCATCCACCTCCCCTAAATATCACTTTTTAAAAAAATATCTCTTTTAGCATACCAGCGTACAGCTTACCGTCATGAGTAAGAGTGAAGATGCAGGTTCTAACCCTTTGGGTGACTAAGAGACATCAGAGCTCTCAGGCGACCCATTTACACTGACACGATCAGCTAGCGTTCCTGCATGCGGGATGTCCCACGCTCGTTAAAGACGAAGAATCTCTCCCTTTCTATGACCATTAGACAATTTGCCTCACTCTCACCCTCTTCTCTGCAAGTGTCCTGACACGTATGTCCTAGCACCAGTTTCTCCCAGGGGAAGCTCCCTGCACTCCTGAGGAAGATCACACCCTGCAATTTTGTCAATCTGGGAGCATATCAACTTCCAGAAGCCTTGAATAGGGGGCAGTTCCCACCGTATGTTCCAAAGTGTACTTTGCACTGCACCCTCCTTGGAGATTGTCGGAAGTGTTATCAAATATTTCCTCGATATTATCAGACATAAGGAACTACTGACTCTAAAAAGGTGAGCTCTGTACTAAGAGCTGATTTGCTCTATATCCAGTGATATGCAGAATTACTTTTGACTTTAATTTCAATACCATATTCAGTTAAGGAGAGATATGTTACTTTTTAGAAGAGATAAGATTTTTGAAACGGGCCTTGTTTTAATACATCCTTTTATAGCTGCAGTTATAAATTGCACTGAATTAATTTCTTCTTATACTTTCTAGAAAAGCTAATCAAAAGAAAGAAGGATAAACATTGACTGTAGCCTATCTAGGTATTTTGGAGTGGTCATCTCTTTGAAAGTAATTGTACATTTAAGTTTTTCAAGATTAATGAAATTCAGAAACAGCCACACTATTTGACACTTAGAAATTATTTTGAGTATTTTAACGTGAGGTCTACTTTAAGTAGGTTAAATTTTACATACATTTAAAATAATGTTTTAAAAATAGATAAAATCTGAACTTCTCAAAATGAAAATGTTATGATCATTAAAATTTTATGTCCATGTTTCTATGTAATTTTCAGGTTTTAAAAGTAATGATACTAGGGAAAAATAAATGAAAAATCACCTTATCAATTTTTTGTAATGTGTCCTTTTTAATAACAATAATCCACTATAAGAATTTTAATTCTTTAAAGTGGTGAATGATTTCTAGAAAATACTGTGACCATGCTGATTACATATATTCATATACTCGTCTACACAAGAATACATAGTCTAATCATAATGCACTTTCTTTTATTTCACACTCCATTGTAAGTTTATCTCCATTATCACATCTCAAGAATTTGAACGACACTAGGCACAAATGTCTGTAATAAAAAGAACAAATTAATTGTGCTAAATTCATATAATAAAATAATATATAGCAACAAAAATTAGCAAAGTATAGCTGCACATAGCAACCATGAGTGAATCTTAGAGACAAGATACTAAGCAAGTTCAAAAGCAGAAAAAAACACATGATAGTGTTTAGGGGTTCATTCTTAAGTGAAAGTAATTATTATAAAATTCAGGATAATGATTAATTTTGGGGGGAAGGGGCAGATGCTTGTGAAGAGCACGAGGGAACTTCTGGAGTGTTGACAATATTCTATTTCTTAGATTAAGTGATGGTCATGTGGTACTGTTTTATGTGCTCTGTGTATAATTATATTTCACAATTATAAAAACTTTTAAGCTAAAATTTTTATTTTGAAATTATTGTAGAGTCACATGAAGTTTTAAGAAACAATACGGAGATATCCTGGTGCCCTCTACCTAACTCCCCCTCTTGGTACATCCTGTACAACTGTAGTACGATATTGTGACCAGGAAATTGACATAAATACAATTAATCTATCTTATTCAGATTTCCCCAATTTTACATGTTACTCGTATGTGTGTGTCCATAATTAGTGCTGTACAATTTTATCACATAAGGGTGGTATATTTACACCACTACAGTGAAAATACAGAGCAGCTCCATCACCACGGGATCCCTTGGGCTGCCTTTTTATTTGTTACAAAATTTAGATTTTGACTAGAGCATTTCCTAATATAACTCATGTAGATAGTTTGATTGAATGTCATAAGTACTTGGAATCTCAGGTAGCACATGAGATTTTGTTGGTTTGTCCAGAGTGATCCCCCGATGAATCCCAGAATGATTTGATCAGTGACTGGAAAAGTATTTGCAAGCCCCCTTTGGGGAATGGTGAGAGTGGGGAGAAATTCAACTTCCACAAGTTGAATTCTTGATATTCTCACAAGCAGTGTGGACAACCAAATCTACAGGCTGAGCCCCCGGTCTTGGGGTTTGTTTACATGAAACTTAACCCCACAAAGGATAGGTCAAGTCTATTTAAAATTTAGGCCTAAGAGTCACCCCCAAGAGAGCCTCTTTTGTTGCTCAGATGTGGCCTCTCTCTCCAGCCAATATGATGAGCAGTCTCACCTCCCTCCCCCTCTCTGCATGGGACATGACTCCCAGGGGTGTGGACCTTCCTGGCAATGTGGGACAAAGATCCTGGAATGAGCTGAGACTCAGCATCAAAGGACTGAGAAAAACCCTAGAATGAGCTGAGAATTAATATCAAGGGATTGAGAGAACCTTCTCGACCAAAAGGGGGAAGAGTAAAATGAGACAAAGTGTCAATGGCTGAGAGATTCCAGAGTTGAGAGGTTATCTTGGAGGTTATTCTTACGCATTAAGTAGATATCACCTTGTTGTTCAAGATGTAGTGGAGAGGCTGGAGGGAATTGCCTGAAAATGTCGTGCTGTGTTCCAGTAGCCATGTTTGTTGATGATGATTGAACAATGATATAGCTTTCAAAATGAGAGTCTGTGAATGTGAAAACCTTATGTCCAATGCTCCTTTTAGCTACTATATCAACAGGAGAGTAGAACATATGGAATAAAAATAAATAATAGGGGGAACAAATATTAAAATAAATTCAGTTTGCAATAGTGGTAAATGAAAGCGAGGGGTAAGGGGAATGGTATGTATAATTTTTTTTTCTCTATTATCATTTTATTTCTTTTTCTGTTGTCTTTTTATTTCTTTTTCTAAATCGATGCAAATGTACTAAGAAATGATGAATATGCAACTATGTGATGATATTAAGAATTACCAATTGTATATGTAGAACGGAATGATATTTAAATGTTTTGTTTGTTAATTTTTTTTAATTAATAAAAATAACTTTTAAAAAAATGTCCAAACTAAGGCATCCAGGGAAAGACACCTTGACTTAAGAAGAGCCAATGGGTCCAGAATACTTCTTTCAGCGGGGAAGGCACGGGCTGGTATCTGCTAGTCCTTTGGCTTCTGGTTTCAAACAGTTTCCCCAGGGGGATTTTCTTTTTGCTTTTCCAAATATCTGTTTCTATGTCAGCTCTGAGCTCTCTCCAAAATATTTCCCCTTTTAAAGGACTCTTGTAAACTGATCAAGACTCATGTTGCATGGGTGGAGTCACATCTCCACCTAATCAAAAGGTCACAGCCACAACTGAGTGGGTCAATCTCCATGGAAACAATCTAACTAAAGTTTCTACCCTAAAGAATATTGAATCAAGATTAAAGGACATGGGTTTTCTGGGGAACATAACAGTTTCACACTAGCACATTCCACTCTGTGGACCCCCAAAAAACATGTTCTTGCCATATACAAAATATATTCATTCCATCACAATAACACAAAAGCCTTAAACCATTTCAGTTAGCAATACAAATATAAAGCCAGAAACACTACAAAATCTTGTCAAAATCAGTTACAGGTATGGTCTGTTCTAAGCCAAAAAATTCTCCACTGACCTGTGAAACTCAGCAACAAGTTATCTGCTTCCAATATACAAAGGAGGAACAGTCATAGGATACATATTCGCACTGCCATAGAGAGAATTTGAAAGGTAAACAGGGGTCACCAGACCAAGGTTATGAAAACCTACACGGCAAACTCCATTGGATTTCAAAGTCTGAAAGTCATTAATCATTGCGGCTTTAGAAGTGACAGTCCCACACTTTGTAAGGGCTTATCCAGAAGCCCTATTTTCTGTAAATGTTGGGGTGAAGGTTGTAACACTGGGGAAAATTGAGGGAACCATCCTTCACTTGGCTCCACCCCTCCAAGCATCACAGCAACACCTGGGATCTCTACCATCACTGGGGCGCATACTCAACCCCTATCAGAACAATGGGGCAACTTCCAGGCTCCCTCCAGTTCTCAGTTTATATGTTCCACCCTCTCTGATGTCTGGGCACCAAAACTCTTTCTGAATATTGAGGCAGGCCCACCCAATGCTTCCAGGGCAAATTCATACTTCCCCCATGGATGGGTGGGTATGCTTTTCTGACCCAAGATTTCTTGGCTTCAGATCTTAGCTTCCATGGATCTGCCTTTGAAGTCATTTTTCCTTCAATGCATCCCTTTTAGTCCAGGCTGTCAGTGCCTCCATTTATAAAGTTCTTGCAAAAAATTTGTTGATTTTTCATGTAGCACACAAGAATCAAACCATCTGACAACAAGATTTTCCATAAATCCTTCCTGGATAACTCCATTTCTCATCCTGGCTTGTCCTGACGTGGCTGATTGGTTCCAGGTTTGGTTAAATCCTCACATGGGGCACTAACCACTGGGGTCTCCCTTTCTGGAAGCCCAGAATTTTCCAGACCATTAATTTCTGATTTCTTTATACCCAAGAGTTAAGTTATCACATTATCTCTTTCTTCTGGTGTTTTACTGTAAGCTGCAAGGAGTAAACACATTTAACTTGGGAATTTCCTCAGCTCAGTATCCTGGGTCACACCTTTAAAGTCTAACTTTGATCCAACAGCAGTATTCAATTTTGCCAAATTCTCTTCTGCTTTAAAACACCAGTCGCCTTTCTTCAGTTTGCAATGACACATTAATCATTTCTGTGTAAAACCCCATTGGACATATCATCAGACTTCAAATTTCTACCAACAGTCTGTTCAAAATATTCTAAGTCTTCTCTATCAAGATCTTCACAATTCTTCCAGAATCTTCTCCTTATCCCTTTAAAAAAGCTGTTCCAACATGCTGGGCATTTGAAAACCATAGCATCCCACTTCTCTGGTACCAAATCTCAATTAGTTTGTTAAATACTGCCAGACTGCAATATAACAGAAATAGAACAGCTTTTAAAAAGAGAATTTATTAAGTTATAACTTTACAGTCTAAAGGCCATAAAAATGTCCAAATTAAGGCATCTAGGCAGCCACAACTGAGTGGTCAATCTCCATGGAAACAATCTAATCGAAGTTTCCACCCTACAATATTGAATCAAGATTAAAGGACATGGCTTTTCTGGAGTACACAATGGTTTCAAACTAGCACACCCTCTTTCTGAAAAACCCTGCTTCTCTTCTTCTATTCCTCCTACGGAATTCAGTTGTTCAAGATAGAAACCTGGGAGATATTCTTGATACTTCCTTATCTCTAATTTCCTATATCCAAATAAATCTTGCTTAGTTGAATTCCAAAGATACCTCACTCATTTATCCCCATCTCCTTTGCCACCATTCTCATTCAAGATCTCATCATCTCTTCCTTTAACTTTTACCAGAGCCTAATAAATGGTCTCCCTTCCTTCTACTCTTGCTCCATTTAAACCATACTCTAAGCAGCAACCAGGGTTATCCTTTAAAAATGTATCATACAACATAAATTACTAAATGGATAACTAAATCAATGATCAAATCAATCAATCAATGGGATTGGAAGGGATCTTGCCTGCAATAGAATGCTGAGTGCTGTCTAACAAAATGGAAGAGAGTGCTGGGGTTATAACATCATCATCTTTCTAACTTCACAGTAAAGATTGGTTCAGGCAAAAATCATCAATTGGTGGTGAATTTAGGGAGATGAGATTTTGATGAGGTATAGGATATTTGCATGGATATTGCATCTTAAAATGTTTCTGTACAATTTTTAGTAGCAGCAGAAAACCTAATAATCATCATGTATACAATTTACTCTCATATGATAGTATGTATTTAAAGAAAATTATGAGAAAATCTGCATGGATGTTCTTTGTGACATTCTTTAAGCCTTTCAATAAGCTTGAAGTATACACATGTATATATGTATGCATGTACTTTTGTGTGTGTGTGTGTGTGTGTGTGTGCGTGTGTGTATGTTTGTGCCGTATGGCGGAGGTCACACTTCAGTCTTTTTCTATGTGAGTATCCTGTTATTACAGCACCATTCATTGAATTTCTGTTTGGATTTTGTTTGTTTGATTTTTTGCTTGTTTTGGGGGAAGTGCACGGGCCAGGAATCAAACTTGGGTCTCCCACATGGCTGGCGAGAATTCTATGACTGAACTACATTTGCACCCCCTGAATGTACTTATTAAATTTTTTGTTGTTGTTGTTGCTTTACTTAGTCTTTTTGAATGTACTTTTAAAAACATCAGAAAATCACTTCAGAAACTGGTAGAATCTGGTAAAGGTGAATATATGCATATATTATTACTCCAAAATTCCTCTTTTATGTATATTCCTAACAAATACATACATAAATTCACCAAAAGGCATGTACTACATTCTTCTCAGCAGCACTATTTACAATTTCCAAAACCTGGGTACTATCCAAGAACTCACTATCAATTGAACAGATAAATGAATTGCAGAATATTGAAATAATGGAGTACCATGCAGCAATGGAAATGAAGAAAGTCCCACTGTACATAATGACATGAGTGAATCTCATAAGCATAATATAGAGTGAAAGAAGCCAGGCACAAAGTAGCACACGCTGTATGATTCCATTCATACAAAATACAAAAACAGATTAAATTAACCTACAGCACTTGATAACAGGAGAGCAGTTTCCCTGGGCAGGGTACAGATGGCGGCTGAAAGGGGGATAAGTGGAGGATCTAAGGTAGGGGTAATACTTTGTTTTTAAGCCTGAATGCTGGTGGATATGCTCAATATATAAAAATTCAGTGAGCTCTACCCTCTTGGTATCTGTAGTTTTCTCTAGTCGTATTTTCCTTAAAGAAGGGTTTTCAAAATCTATTACTCTTTTGGTAAAAAATGCTCCAGTGGCTTCTCCTTGCCTTTGGAGGAGAATCTAAACTTCAGATTATGGGTCATAAATACCTTCCTGCTCTGGCTTCTGCCTAATTCTCTAAACTTCTATCATAATACTGCTGCTCTAATTATGAGATCAGCACTCACTGAGCTCTGGTATGTCTTCAAACATGCCAACTTTTTTTTCCTGCCTGAGAGTACTTGTTCTTGCTGTTTCCTCATGGAATCCTATCCCACAAGTATTTCTGCCTGAATTCATCCTTTCTCAACTTCAAGATTCCCTTATCCAAATTAACTACCATTTATTCTAATAAAAATAACTACCTGGTTATTCAGACACACCTTTTTCTTATTCCCTTTATAGATCTTATAACAACCTGAAATACTTTTGTTTACTTATTTTATTACATATTTATTGTCTGTAATCACCACCCTTGCTTATCATGGTATTCCAGGCATCTAGCAATGTGCTTGGTGCACAGCTAGGCACTGCATAAATATTCTTTGAATAAATGAAAATGTATGGAGCTTAGGAAAACCAAGTGGAATGGAGTTATAGATTTTGGAATCATTAGCAAATTAATAAAGAAAAATGTATAGAATGAAAACTATATAAAAATGTATAGAATATAGAAAATATAGAAAAATATATAGAATGAGACTGAAAGTCATCCAGCCCAGATCCCCGAGAGTGACCGAATGCTAAGGAACTTGTTGGCAATATGCTCACACAATTGATCCAAAGCACAAGTCATCAGGGATGAGAGTTGCATAAAGGTGAGAACCGGGAAAAATGAACACAAAGGATCAGACAGGATGGGATTGAGGATGGACAAGCTAAGAGAACCGAATGTGCCAGCAATGTTCTGAGGTCTGCAAGTAGAAGCAGGAAAATCGGGGAGGGGTGCAGGGATGTGGACTGGTAAAGTTTGTACAAGTGAGAGTTGATAAGAAGGAGAAGTCAGGAGATAAGGTTCAGAAGGTGGGGTGGTTTCTAGGTGCCTAGATTGAAGAATCCAATCAGGGAGAAGTGTCTCTAATTTTATAAAAATGGAATATAGTAAGAAAGCCAGATTAGCCACAGGGAACTGGGAAGAGGAAGAAAAGGTTTAAAGGTCTATTTTTAAAAAAATGCTATGGTTTTTTTTTTCTAAATTTTGAAACATTGACAATAAATGGTGGAGTCATATGTTTTTCTTTCTTTCTGGGTGTTTTAAGATTGAATGAGATTAGTCTAATAATATTAAATATGTACATCATTCTATAATATTTATGTAATATGTTAGCAAATTTTTGTCATCATTCTCCCCTTACATAAGTTGAACATTGCCTGGGTACAGTTACACATCTTATTACATTAAAAGCAAATCCCAGTATACAGCCACACACATATTTTACTAATCTCACTTATTTTATTTTTCGCACTCTACTTTTCACCCCCTGCTACTTTGTTCCATTTTATGTACCTTTTTAATTTTCCAGAAATCCTTTCTGGATCAAAGTAGTGGTACAAATATGCAAGTGCCATTTAATATTATGTGGTTCGCCTTTTACAAGATTTTGATTATTTTACCTATGTTCACAAATATACTCACAAGTTCACCCTTGCAAATGATTTCACCACATTTTTCTGTGATTTGGTTGCTCAATATCATTACATCAAGCAAAGATAATTTGTTGTTTATCTCAGTTACAGGGCAAAAGGAAGTAAAAACAGGAAACATTCCTTGAACTCTTTACCTCTAGTAAAATCCTGTATAGTTCCTGGACAAGCAGAATCAATTGCTAATCTAAGTAATAAGCGTGTATAGTTTTAGAATATCTTGAATGAGTTAATAGCATCTGACAAAACATGCAACACAAATCAATGAGGTATACCTAATGAACCAAAATACAGGAACTTACTGCTTTTCTAACCAGACTTGGAATCTAGACTGATTTGCAAATCTAGAATTTAAAAAAATAATTAGGGCCTTGCAAAGTTGCAGAGATATTTAAGATACATAAACTAGATTAAGAAATCAAACAACTTATGATCCTCACTAAACCTGAAAATTGAAAAACATTAACATCTTCCTTGGCATAACATGGTTTTCAAATCTATATGACATCGCTTGGCTCCATTTTCAGTCAGCATAATTTTGGCTTCTATTCTCATGTGGATAACAGCCAAATTCATCTGTCTTCTATGTCCAATCCTAGCATCTTTGTTTAGTTCCTCGACTGGGATTCTGTTTTAAATAGCCTGAAACATTACTATAAAGAAAGAAATTTTCCTGAGCAATTTGCAGTATCTTTGTCAAATCTTAAGTTATCTGAAGCTTTGTTTTCAGTTCAGTGGTAAGAAGAGTGCAGCACTCGTTCTATAACTTGCTTAGAGATTTTCATGCTTCCTTTCACTAGAAATTACTTTGATTAATGTAGTTCTCTTTCTGCTATGATTTCTCTTGGTATTCATTGCCCTCTTTGATGAGTGAAAAATGCAGGTTCCAGATTTCTCAGGAGGACTGAATTCGAGAAGAATATGTACTTTCTTATCTTTGCTGTCGCCAGTTGTTTTTAAGATGTGCATTTTCACATGTGTATATAAAGATGTGGATGATTACTCCGTGGGTTTTGTCCTGTTTGCCATCGGATCCTTCGCTCATCCTTCCAATCCCTGCAGTCTGGTTCCCAGGCTCCAGTGTCAGCTCACTTCTGGCTGGGGTCAGCCGATGGGAGGGAATGATGTGAGACAGAGAGCAGAAGAGGGGGAACAGCTAGACTATCCCACCATTACAAATCTTTCCTGGTGGCTGCCTGTTTCTTTGTGATTCCAGCTGCCACCATACAGGCCTACCATAGATCCATCACCCAAGGTGGCTCCAGATTCTGAACTCCAGTCTCACCACTTCCTCCCTTTGATTCTTCAGCCTAAGCATGTTAGTGGATTTCTGATGCTGTTAATCTGTAGGTTACTCTATTTTAACCTGCTTGGCTTCTAAGCTATTCCATCACCTATGCAATTAATTATCTGCGTTAAGTTCCCTCTTTCGTAAATACTTTGAATTACAGTTTGCTGGATAGACCCCAACCGAACAAGGACTGGTTCTTAGCTAAATATAAATAGAGAAACTTTGAATTTAACAAATTTATCACTAGCACTTGCAAAAGAGGATTTATGAAAGATATTGCAATATCTGAAAAAATGTTAATAATATATTTAAATCAAAAGTCATTGCCTAGAATGATCCTACAGAAAGTAACTAATAATAGGAAGGAAATTCAGAAAGCAATTAATTGGACTGAATATGTAGAAATAGCAGGTATTATTCAATTATGTTCAGCATTTAAAACTCTTTGAGGGAAAAAATACATGAGTTCTGTAGGATTTTCTTACATAAGTACATAAAAATGTATTTACATTTATGGAAGTCAGCTTATTAGCCCAAGCATTTCTCCCTGAATTTTGTCATCCTAGAAAAAAACTTCAAATGAGCTGACACAAAACATAAACCATGCTATGATTTATAATTCTATCAAAATTTGATCTAAAAATTGATTAAGAGTAAAAAGACATGCAAAATCAAAACAATATCTATAACTAATATGATCCATAAGTATTAATAAAAACAACAGGCCAAGTTCCAGCAAGAGTTTTCTTTTTTCCATGTGATTACTTATTATTTTCTTAATTTGGCTCCAGAAAATAAATATTATTGTATTACAAAAGATCTTGGCCTTTTGGAGTGTACCACAATTAAATATAGCACGCTTAAGTGTAAACAAGATTTATCTCTAAATGATTTAGTACCTCTGTGTGTTCTGCAAATTAAAGGCTTTGTTTCTGCTTTTGTATCTGTGCCTTATCAATGGAATTTGAGATCAGTATGCAACATTTTTGTCAGCCCTTATTTATGGCTATTACATGTCATTTATACAATCATATTCAAAAAGATAATTCAGAAGGAATCACTAATTTGTTCTTTAACATGGTAAAAAAAGAACATTTGAACACATCAATATAACAGATATGAAGCCAAAGAGAATATGCCTGGTTCCCGGTAGGATTCCCTTCTGGCCATAATCAACTTGCTCACTGTGTCCTGGATGGAGAAGGCAATAGAAAGATGCAGAGAGAGAGAAGCTGAAGTATTGATGTGCCCTAATAGACAAAATATGTGGCTATGACCCTTTTGCTTCCCATATCTACATAAAACTGGGCAAACATCATTAAATGATTTTAAATGCCTCAGTTTCTCTTTCAGCTTCCTGGGTGACAAGATAAGGCTCAGTTTAATTGAACACCATAAGTATGTGGAACCTTGAATAGGGCATGAGATTTTGTTAGTTTGTCCAGGTTAGTGTGATGCCCTGATAAATCCCAAAGTGATCTGAACAATGGATAAAAAAAGTATTTGCATAATCTTCTTAGGGGAATGGCGAGGAAGGGGGAAAAATTCAACTTTCCCATTCGGAGAATTCCTTATATACTTGCAAGCAATGGGGACAACCAAATTAATAGGCTGAGCCCTTGATCTTGGGGTTTGCCCCTATGAAATTTATCCCTGGAAAGGATAGGCTAAGCCTACTTAAAATTATGCCTGAGAGTCACCCCCAGAGAATCTCTTTTGTTGCTCAGATGTGACCTCTCTCTCTATAAGCCGACAGGGCAAGTTAACTCACCGCCCTCTCCCCCTCTACATGAGACATGACCCCCAGGGGTGTAAACGTCCCTGGCAACATGGAATAGAAATCCTGGGATGAGCTGGGACTTGGCATCAAAGGACTGAGAAAACCTTCTCAACCAAAAGGGGAAAAAGAAATGAGTCAAAATAAAATGTCAGTGGCTGAGACATTTCAAACAGAGCCGAGAGGTTATCCTGGAGGTTATTCTTATGCCTTATATAGATATCCCTTTTTAGTATACGATGTATTAGAGTGGATAGAGGGAAGTTCCTGAAATGGTAGAGCTGTATTGCAGTGACCATGTTTCTTGAAGATCATTGTATAACAGTAGAGCTTTTGCAGGGTGACTGTGTGATTGTGAAGGCCTTGTGTCTGGTGCTCCTTTTGTCTATGGTATGGACAGATGAGTAGAAAATATGGAGAAAAATAAATAAATATTAGGAGGAACGGGGGTTAAAATAAATTGAATAGATTGAAATACTGGTGGTCGATGAGAGGGAGGGATGGGGGGTATGGCATGTATGAGTTTTCTTTTTGCTTTTTTGTTTCTTTTGCTGGAGCAATGCAGATTTTCAAAAAAATGATCATGGTGATGAATGCACGACTGTGTGATGATATTGTGAGCGACTGATTGTACACCATGTATAGAATGTCTGCATATCAAGAATGCTTGTATGTTTGTTTGTTGTTTACAATAAAAATATATTTTTTTTAAAAAGTACCATGCAATGGGCTGGCTTAAACACGGGAATTTATTGGCTAATGGTTTTAAGGATAGAAGTCCAAAATCAAGTGTCAACAAGGCAATGCTTTCTCCCAAATACCGTGCCATTCTGGGCTGGCTGCCAGTGATCCTTGGTCCTAGCTTGTCGTTACGTGGCAGAGCACACACAGCCTCTCCTGGCTCCACCTGTGTCTTTCGGGTTCCAGTGGTTTTCAGCTTCAGGGTGCCCCCCTGCCCTTCTCTCTGTGTGGTCTTCCCTGGAAAGCCTCCAGTAATAGACCCATTCTGAGTCAGGTGTGTCACCACCTAACCCAGGTAATCTCATCATAAGGTCCTATTTACAATGAGTTCACGCCCACAGGAATGGATTAAGTTTACGAACATGTTTTTGTGGGGTACAGACCTCCAAGCTACCCTGAATGATCATCTTCATATGAACGGGTTCTACACAGATGTGGTCTGGGACGAGGGACTGAGGCACAAAGCTTCCCTGTGCTGTCGCTGACCGGCACTCATAACTGAGGAATTGCAGGCCCTCACAAAGCTATTCTTAAAAGCCACTGCGGTCACTCATTCCTCTACAAACCATAAGTCGGATAAAATAAAAAGTAAAATTATTTTTTGATGTGGATTCATATTTCCATCAAACTGACATATTGTCAACAGTACTATGACTGTTTTTCCAAATGGTATGTAAACCGAAAACATTCAAAAACAAATATTCCTAAGAATATTTATTTTTATGCTAGTAAAAGGTATCTGAATCACAGTCTCTCCTATGTTGGAAGAACAAAGTGCAGGCACCAGGTGTTTCCATTCCATGAGGCCCTGTGTTTGAACTTCTCAATCTCTCTGATTCTCCTCAATCTTATGACAGTAACCCTATCCGATTCAAATCAGAGCTGTGCTTCTTGAACAATAATGTGCATACAAGTCACCTGGAGATTTTATGAAAATGCAGGTTTTGATTCAGTAGGTATGGCCTGTGATTCTGCTTTTCTAACAAGCTCCCAGATGATGCCATGTGCTAGCCTGGACATCACATTTAGAATAGTAAAGCATTAAATTCTTGCCTCTCTTCCCTGTAAACTATATACTTCTTGAAGACAAGAACTGTGTCTTATATAGTAACCTATAGTAAATACAAGAAACTTCCATGAAGCATTTATTACATAAATGTTCTAATCTTTTCCTATATTAGGTTCCAGCTTTAAAATAGCTGTACTGGAATTCCCTTGAAGAGAACTTACCAGAGAACTTTATCCATAAGCACTAGCAATGTGAACTTACACTGCCATGAAATGTAAATAAGAAGTGTGAAAAGATATAATTAGTAAACTGAAGGATTAGTTTTGATATTTAATCCATTTTATATATATATATAAAATAAATATATATATATATTTTTTTCTTTTGGCATGAGCAGGCTGTGGGAATCAAACCCAGGTCTCCAGCATAGCAGGCAATAGGCCATTATATTTTAAGAATAGAGAATGGATTCCTATAAAATGAAGGAAATAGTAGAATTAACATATTTAACTCCACCAATCTAATATTTTTCTAGTTTTGAATTTAGAATAGCGAAATAGAATCAACTCTAAGCATTAGAGAAACCATAGTCTTGTCTATCAGAACTTTTTTGTGTGGGGGTGAAAGTAATTAGGCTGCTCAAACAGATAGGAATTTTCTTTTTCTTAATTAACAAATGCCTAGATCTTTTTTGACTTTCATTGCAGAAGAGGGCCTCTTATCAATGTGAAAGGTGGTTACAAAATGCCCTGCAAATTAAGGCATAACATGGGGAATGTGGTGAAAACACAATATTTTCCTTTTCTGCTTCTCTTTCCCCAGCCAGACCCATCATAAATCTCAATGTTAATAGAAGCTGAAATTATCACTGAAAATTCTGATAACCACACAACCCTGCTGAGTTTTAGTGTTTCCGGACTTTTCTGATTCTCTCTTTCCCTCTCTATCTATCTCTGTCTCCATCACTATCTCTCACTGAAACTACAGGCTGTAGGGCTCTGGTCAAGAGGTGATGAAAGAAAGATAGTAAAGATGCAGAGACAGACAACTGCTATTTTACTTAATCTGTTAGCATCCGTGTGCCTCTAAGCATGAAGTTGAATTGTTTCTATTGGAAAGTTGTTTCCTAAAATGCTAAGCTTTTTTAGATGTTGATGGCTGAAGTACGACAGCTCATATGTACTACTGAGTACCCTTGACAGCGTGAAAAAATTTACTGGCTCCTGATGTTTTATCTTAATGTACCTACAAGCGCCACATTATATTACACTTTCTTCATCTTTGAAAGATTTTCCATTGTTGTAGAGGACAATTTGGTCTGGTTTCACCTCATGATTTCCTCTTTGTGGCTTTCTCCCCCATCTTTGAAGTGATTTATTGTCAGATAAATCCCAATCACTGTATATGGCAACCACCCATGTGCATAAAAAAGGATAAATTTTTCTATCAAATACATTTGTAGAATGGAATTATTTACTGAAAACAAAAAGAAAATATGTGCTAGTATTAATTCATGTTTTTAAATCAGAAACATAAAGTACATGATTCATATTTAGAATATTTATAACATAAACATTATAAGAAGGATCACATCCATCTACACGTATTATACTGTCATCAGGCTGTTAATTATTTTCATTTGATGGCAAAAATGGTAAAGAATGCCCATATCCCCGTTAATATCACTCTTTAAATTCCTGAATTTTTATCTTCCCCTATCTGAACTTCCTGGAAAAGTGATGAGTTTCTGGGATATATATTTGATAATAAGACCAAATAAAGTCCCATATAGAATTATCTTGTCATCAATTTTTAGAAATTGGTAACACAACTTCTACTCAGAGAATATAGTAATTAAGCTCTCAGATGTAATGAATGAGACCAAAGCATTCTAAGCAAGAATGGGTTGGTTTATATCAAGATAAACTAACTTTTTAACTCCTTTTCCAAGATCATTTCAGAGAAATAAAACGGCATGTAATAGCTAGGAAATCCTATCCTATTGGATCACAAAAAAGAAATGCTATTCAGATGAAAAGATATGGGCTACTGCTTTTTTCTATCTGATAGGTCCAGATAGGTTTAAGGTTTTAAAATGCTTCTTACATAGCAATATACATTTTACATATTCCAGAATTCTTATGGAAAAGTGAATCCCCTAATATTCCTTTAAGTAAAAAGGAACAAACAATATTTATAATGTTATTATGAGATGTCAACTTCATTTTAATCACATATTTGGTGTAATTTTTTGCAAAATTAATTGGATTTTTAATGCAAATAATTTTATCTTTGTAATATTCATGTACAAACAAAAGTTATTAAATGTCTTTCTGATTGCATCAAAGATTCTTTTAAAAAATCTTTGTAGTAATAAATTTGATAGATTATTTTAGGTTGCAGAAACTATAGCTGCTCTTTGGAGGCCATTTTGATGGAGAAAAATTACACTTCTTGGGATAATTTATTGCTGTGCTACCTTCTCTGTTGTGTCTCTTTTTGCTAAGGAATTGAATGAGGACAAAAATTACAAGGTGAGTGTAGAAAAGAAAGAAAAGTTTATTGGCAAAAATAAGACAAATATGAGAATGAAAATTTTGAGAGCTTATACCTCTAAATTTGGGATTGGAACTATTCCAAAGAGTTTAGCTCCTATAAATTAACAGGGTACTATCTTACACTATTTCTTACTAACTTTCCTTCCCATTGGTCTGGCTCTTGATATAGTCTTAAACCTAGTCAATAATTTAATAACCCATGCTTGGATATAGCATTATGAAAAGCCTCAGGAGTCTTTCTCTTGCCAAGTTCTATATATTAAAAATTATTTCATAAATTTTATTGTACTGTACTAAGCATACACACTGCCTAACTTGTGACCAGAATGGATTCTAAAGAAGAACTTAAATGCAAAAACAATGTAATAGATCTTTAAAAAAATAAAAAGAAAGAAAGAAAGATTGAGAAGAACCCTTCTGCCATTTGATCAGCTAATCAGCTTTTTTTCTCAATTAGAACATCCAGTGAATATTTTCCCTATATATATGTATTTTATTTACTGATCACAAGACTTATTAGCCAAGTATAAATGAATAATCTGAACTGATCTTAGAACTTTCTTAATTCAATTCCTCTCTTCTTTGAACTTAAGCAGCTGTTTAGTTCTTTTGTAAACAGGGAAGGCTAAGCACTCTTGCACAGATCTTTTTAGCATATGAAACATATTGACATGAATATAACATATGTGCCAAAGCAATATTATTCAGCTAACATTTCAACGAAATGCAACATAAAATTTAAAATTACATATTTCTGCATGTGTTTGATTTTTGTTTACTGTATCTGATCCAGAAAAGAAGAAGACTCTTATTATGAAAAACTATCACTAATATCTTTGCATTTTAATATCATTAGAAAAGTAAGGTTATAACTGGTCATTTATCTAACAATTTCACTAAAAGCTCCAGGTATCAAAACCACAATTTTAGTTGACCAGGATGTATTACTCATATCGGAGGGATCCAGGAGAACAGCACTCATGGATACTGTTATGTCACACATGGAAAGCAGGTAGAATTATTTTGTCTATTGAAGCAGCAAGGCAAAATCACTCTGGTTGAAAGATACCTTAAGCAAATTTATCACAGCTTATTGCCTTAATTTCTCCAAATGGAATGCACATGCATATTTTTCTTTCTCTGGTAGAATCTGAGATTATTGATTACTTGCTTTTTATAGCAAAAAAGACACAATAGACAGTGTATTAAATTACATATTTTAATTTTTCATCTAATTTTTAAAATCCCCGCTCATGAACTATTTTTCTAATTTAACACTTATCTTCTGTTCTCAGAAATGGAAGCATCCTTTACTGAAATATTTTAGAAATGCCTTTTGGCTTTTGGGTTACCACATAAGGACATCAATACCCTAAACACAATGTACTGTTACACTACTGTTTTAATTATTTTTAATTGCAAAACAGCTGGATATTCCCTTAGAATTTTCCCATTATAATACTTCAAAGAACTATAATATCTTAATACATACTTCAATAATATGTGCTTTATAACAGGACTCCACATAGGCAAATATCTCTTAGAAGAATATAAAGCAGTCTGTAAATGTAAATTGAATAGAGTAAAAAATGGGCAGCTGCCTTTTCCAAAACGTTAATATTGATTTTCAGATGTGGATACAAATTGAATGAGGAAGTAAAGCTAGGTATGAGCATCATGCATGTATTATGTCAACTGCATATGAAATTTCAGATTAAAATCCATGTTCTATTCATGTGCTAAAACAAACTACCATTCACATGTATATCCTCCATATGATAATAATTTTACTTTTCTTACCTTATCTTAGAATAAAAGTTAAGGAAAAAAACATACATTGCAACCCAAGGTAAGAGGAAGGGTGAGGAACTGATACCAAATAAGCACTTGGCTTCCAGCAAAGCAGTGACAAATTATCTCCCTATAAACCAAAGAACTGAAGGAGAGGTGCTAGCACATAGATATTTTAAAATATGCTGTAAAAGCTCTTGTACTAAAGTGTCACTGTGATCAGATCTCTTTCTTTCTTTCTTTTTTTATTAATAAAAGTGAAGCCCTGACTGGTTTTCTCGCTCATATGGCTATTCTGAAATCACTATGCAGAAGGTAAACAGGTGCTGCTGATTTAAGTCACACTTATAATTGTGTGACCTGCCCTTCCTTGGAGAGGACTTGACAAGAAGAAGGAAGTTTAGATAAATGACATGTACTCTGACTTTCTGAACAGTGAAGCGGATATCAAGATAAACAAGGGCCTATTTGGGGGCAGGCATCTGGCCTCTGTGACTTCCCTAACCAGCTCCACTCAGCTGCTGCTGGCTTTACAGGACTCTCCATGGCTTTACATGGAGACCAGTCGAGTCCTAATAGATACCTGAGAAATACCCCTTACAGAAATTTCTATCCATGATAGGGCTAAGTGAAAGTTTTAAAATGCATCAGATTTAATTTAAAAAGAAGAACAATGCTCATTTCATTCTCCTTTGCAATCATCTGAGCAACAGGATTTTTTTCCTAAAGAGGCCCATGCAGATTGACTGGACAATCTTCTGGAGGGAGGAATTGAAATGGCAATTGAACTTCAGCCTCAATCAGAAACTCCATGACGTTTAGCCTGATCGTTGTTGCTCGGTAGTGTTGTCAGTTTTTAAGGAGCCTCTGGTGCCATTACACAATTTTGTGCTGTGTAAAGGCAGAGAACCCAATATTTGGGCAACTCTACCCTCCGACTACAATTTCTAATTTGCTTCTTGGAAGGAACTTTGTAATGCCTACAGTGAAGTGACCTTAATGAAGCTCCAGTGCTGTGGGGAAAGGGCTTCCTGTGTCTAGTTGGGTCATGGGCAGGAGGTTAATTAGACCCTTCTCACTAAGTCCAGGGGAAGCATTGTTAGCATCTGAGAGAATTTGGTTTCTGGAGTTTTCATTTGAACAGGTTCCGTACTGCGTTATCCATTGCCAATAGATTGAAAAAGGAGGTGTTGGGAGAGAATTGACACCATGATTCTCATATGAACAATGCTTCTTGCAACAGGCATGACAAATCTAAAAATAAGCATCTCAAAAAGAAAGACAAAGCCCATTTATTCTCTGCGTGGTAAAGCACAGCAAAAACAGAAGATATATTAGAATTGGAATGAATTTATATGATAGATGTGAACTCATACCAACAACAGCAATGGCAACACAACAAAAAAAAATCCTCATCAATTATTGGAGCCAAATTATGAAAAGCTAGCCCTCAAACTCTACATTCTCTGTCTCTTATTTATCAATAAAAATCTTTGTTTCCAAAAATTTTTTTAATGATTGTGCCCCAATCTGAAACAGTTATATGCCCCAGAAAAGCCATGTTCTTTTTCCTAATCCAATCTTGTAGGGGCAGACTTATTGTTTAGGGTGGAACCTTCTGATTAGGTGGTTTCTGTGGGGACGTGTCTCCATTCATTCAAGCTGGGTCACTTACTGGAATTCTTTAGGAGGTAACCATTTTGAAAAAGCTTCAGAGTTGACGAGGACAGAGATGTTTGGAGGTACAGAATCCTGGGAGAGAGAAATAGCAGGCATCATCTCATCCTTTCCTGACTGACAGAGAAACCCTAAATGTCATCGGCCTTTCTTGAGTTAAGGTATCTTTCTCTGGATATTTTTGTGGCCTTAGAACGATAAACTTGTAACTTAATAAATTCCCTTTACAAAAGCCAACTCATTTCTGGTATATTACATTAACAAACTAAAACAATGATTTAAAAATATTAATTGAATACTTTAATTGTGCTTCTCATTTTAATTTTTCATTTCCTTGCTATCTAGCATATATGGTAAGTAGAACACAGCAATTGTCGAGTCCCTCAGAGTGACACCTTTTTACATTCTGAATGCAGCTTTTAATCTTGTCCTACTGCTCCACATATGAATAAACTAAAATACACACAATCACTTGCCTTCAGAAATATTTGATAGTTCACACAGAGAAAAATTATTTAAAATATACATATTTCACATTTCTGTTAAGCTAGTGTCCTAGTTCATAGTTTCTCTTTTTTAAAATGGGATTTTATTGAACTACATTAGCATTTGACAAGAAATGGCTGTCTACATTCATTAATGTTTTAAATTTATAGGTTGCCAATTTACTGTAAAACATGGTTAAACTCAATTTGTCTCATACAAGTAAAATTCTTGGTTTTTGCATTGACATCTGTTTGGCAACTGCCAAGAAAACAATCCTTCTGTTAGATCTTAGCAGAATATCCAAACTAGTTCCTAGGTAAATTTATAGATAAGTTCTCTAATGTTACAGATTTCATTATCAGGAAATATTTTTAATAGTCATTCCAGTTTTTAAAAACTATTTTTGTCCAAATCTAATATTTTAGTCCTATTGGATGTGAAGTTTAACTAATTTTTGTTCTGCATATAGAAACCAATATTACATTATTTTTGAAGTTGTCCCTTCAATTGCAGTTATACTTAAAATTCAGATATATTCTTAATAATTTCACGATCATGGCTATGTTGTCTTTATTTCTTCCAAAATTTGAAACACAGATTTAAGAACAATCTAGAAACAGATCAGGGATTTGGAAGTCTCAGTATATTTCGTAGTAATAAGCAAGCATTTATTTCAGCACCTGCATATCTACCTCCAGTCAAGTGTCAGTATGATATATGATGTTGGCCCCCCTGTGGTAAACAGTGAAGAGAATAGTTTCAAGAAAAATAAATAAACAGATCTCAAGTGCTTACCAAATACTTAAAAATATGAAGAGTCAAATTTGACCTCAGTTAACTCACTCTTCAATTCAGTACACTAACTAGGATGCATGCTTTCAGAGTTTTACCTATCAGAACTCCCTGCCCACTTCTAACATTTTGACTTATTCAGTTCAAATAATGAGTTAAAAATCAAGAAGTAATTACGATGACTTCAATTAAATTCAGCACGCCAGTCTTATATTCAGGTCAGAACAGAAATGAAAATTAGAGAGAGTGCCAAATTTGGCTTATTATTCAAAAAGATAAAGCCGAAGATTTTAAGTTTAATTCATGTCTAGAAATTTAAACTTCAAACTCTTATAGACAAAATGTTTTGAAATATTGAAATGATTTTCTTCTTAAAAAAAAGGTTCCAAGCCAGTATAATTTTCCTATTTTTCTTACGTGTTCAAAGTGTGCTGTACTTTATAGTCCATATCAGTGACCATTTCTTCTACAGAGATATTCCTGATCATTCTTATCCCTTAAAGAAGAATATTCCCTTACTCTTATACGTTAACATGACTCAAATACCTGTCCCAGTCATTTTCTATAATCACATTCAGCCAGGCACAAACTTTCTTACAACTCCTTCATCTACTGATTTCAGAAAACAAATGAATATGCTTAAATATATTTTATTTATTCCCTTCTAATATGTGACATTTTAGTAAAGATAGATATATCTAACTCTTATATCACATGTACTGAATTCTTATTCAGACTATGGTGGATTAGCTTGTATCCACTAATTCTTCCACTAAGAGTTACAAGGAAAGATCTACTGTATCCAGTTGTATTCATATTAAAACTCTGGAGAGCTACCAAGGCAGTCAGGACTTGGGAAGCCAAGATGCTGGAGAAGAACACAGATAGGCGAGCCCAAAATTTAGCATTGCTGTTTTTCCTAAGGCATGTGTCAGTTAGCAACTGAGAGTTTATCAGAAGTATTAGAAGTACCAAGGATCTGAGGGAAAAAAATGGATTTTAAATCACCAAAAAGAAAGGATCCTTAACCCCAGGCTTTTGGTTGGGTGTAGACTCAAGAATTAAGTATACCAACTCTCACAAGACTTAAATCAGCCTCAAATTAGCTGGATCCTAACTGGAATTTAAAGATATTCTTTTGGCATGAGGCAAGATGCAATCCCATGGAATTAAGGGATCAATAAAAGGATTGGATTAAGACAGTCTTCCCCTAACCTGACTGCCCCTAGAATTAGAAGTAAATAGTCTCTGGAGGAAGAGCACATCCGTCCGAGCCTGAAATTCACCTTATCTCTACAGCTTTCCACACAAAATGCATGTTCATAAATGTCTAGGGAGACAAATGAAGTGTGATTTTTACTTGGTTAGGTTATAGTGTCCCGTGTTCAGTCAAGCACTGGCCCATTTGTTACTGTGAATGTATTTCCTAGATAGAATTGTCACCTATAATCAGTTGATTGTATCCACAATAAACAAAGGAGACTGCAATGTGGGTAGTCTCATCCAATCAGTGGGAGGACTTAAAAGCTAGAATTGATGGTTTCAAATGTCAGAAGTAAAATTGACTCTTGCTGGAATTGTCAGACAGACAGCTGCCCTTGGGGAATTTGGACTAAGGACATCGACATTACCTTAATTAGGGTTTCCCCCCTGTAGCCTGCCCCAGAAAGCGCTGACCTGCAAGTCCTTATGGTTGTATAAGCCACTTTCTTATCATAAAAATCGAAAAGATCTCTCCTTCTCCTGGAATACGTATATCCTGTTGGTTCTCTTTCTTTAGTGAACCTGACTAATGCACCCAAGGAAACCAAAGGACTAAAAACTGAGAGAACAAAGAGACAATAGGAATAGATCCCACAAACAATTCAGTTACTGCAGCTTTATCAGACCTGAAGACTTAAATTTGAGTTATAAGTTCAAAAAAATTAAGGACATTGTTGAAATTTTTAGTAGAAAACTGAGTTGTATAAAATGATGAAATGGATATAATAACTAATTTAGAACACAATAGATACGTTTAACACCAAATTTTCTACTTTTAACTTTTTTAACTTCTCCAGAATAGAAGATTATTTAAACTCAAATTGAGGTAGGCAACGATTTCTTAAACAAGATATAACTTCTATGGAGTAGAGGACTAGTGAACAAAAATTAAGGTCAGGTGAAATTACTCAAACTGAAACACAGAGAGGAAAAGGAAATAAAATACAGAAAATAATATAAAACTCATAGAAGACATGATGAAATGCCTAATTTATATTTGAGTTTCAGAAAAACAAAAGCAAGACAATAGGGTCAAAGCAATGTTTGAATATTCAATAAAAGAGAATTTTCCAAAATTGAAGAATAGCATTGAGCTCCAAAAGACTAAATAATACAAACCCCAAGAAGGATAAATACAAGGAAAACCTCATTCAGTATATCATAGTCTAACTGCTGAAAATCAACGTAAGTAGAAAATATTAAAGGCATCCAGAGAAAATGGCATATTATGTTCAAAGCAGCAACAGTAAAGCTAACAGCTTACCTCTCAACAGTTATAACAGAAGCTAAGAGACAGTAGAATGTCATTTTTTCAATGTGTAAATCTGTTTTGTTTTGCTAAAACTGCCAGAAAGAATTTAAAAGAAATGGATTGGCTTTTACAAAGGGGATTTATTAGGTTACAAATTTACAGTCCTCAGGCCAGGAAAATGTCCAAATTAGGGCATCAAGAAGATATCTTCTCAGAAGAAAGGTAGCTGGCATCAGGGTTTCCTCTGTCACATGGGAAGGCGCACTGTGATATCTGCTCATTCTTCACTCCTGGCTTCTGATTTCAAAATGGATCTCTCAGCTCCTGTGGGTCCTTCTTTTTTCTCCCTGTGACATCTTGCTTTTTTAGCTTCTCTCTACTCTCTTGGCTCTCTTAAAGGACTTTAGCAAGCTGATTAAGACCCACCCTGAATGGGTGGGGTCACATCTCCATGGAAACAACTTAATCAAAAGGTTCCATCCACAATAGGTCTGCCCCCAGAAAATTGGATTAAAAAATATAGGCTTTTCTCTGGTACATAACAGAATCAAACCAGCACAAAATCTAAATTAGATTCCCTTAAAATTAAGCACTTGTGTCCATCAAAATATACCATTAAGAGAGTGGGGGGGGGGAAAACTGGAAAAAGACACTGCAATGTATATGTGCAACAAAGGACTCAAATCCATAACATTTTTAGGACTCCAATGGAAAAAAAGAGAAAACTCAATTTGGTTAAAAGTTCTCATAAACACTGGAACATACAAACACATCGACATGGACAAATATCCAAATAGACAATAAACATAAAAACACATTCAACACCTTTATAAAATAGGATAATTAAAACTAGAGTCACAATGGTGTACCTCTACTGTTCTAGTTTGCTAGCTACCAGAATGCAATATACAAGAAATGGAACGGATTTTAAAAAGGGAAATTTAATAAGTTACAAGTTTACAGTTCTAAGGCCGTGAAAATATCTTTATTAAAACAAGACTATAAGAATGTCCAAATTAAGGCACCAATGAGAGGTTACATTTACTCAAGAAAAGCCGATGTTCAGGGTTCCTCTCTCAACTGGAAAGGTACATGGCAAACATGGCGACATCTGCTGGCTTTCCCTCCAGGGTTCTTGTTTCTTGAGGCTTCCCAGGGACATTTTCCAAAGGTCTTTGGCTGACTGGGCTCTTGTGGTTCTCATGGTTCTAAAAAGGGACTCTGCCCAAAATGTTTCCTCTTTTAAAGGATTCCAGTAAACTAATCAAGATCCACCTGGAATGGGTGGAGTCACAACTCCATGGAAACCATCTAGTCAAAAGTTGAGTGGATCACATCTCCTTGGGAAAAATCAAAAAGCTCCCAGCCAGCAATATTGAATGAGGATTAAAGGGCATGGCTTTTCTGAGGTCTGCAAATTCAAACCAGCACAACTACCTATCCACAAGCATGGCTAAAATTAAAGAGTATGGGCAATAGCAAAAATACTAGCAAGAATGTGAAATAATTGCAAATTATTACATTGTTGAAGCAAACGTAAATGGGTACTAATACTTATATGTTGAAAATTTAGTAGTATCTACTAAAATTAACATGTACCTAGCCTATTATTTAGCAAATCCATTTCTATGCATGTACTCAACAGGAAATGAGTGCTGATGTCTACAAAAGACATATATAGATGGCCAGATGGATAGATAGTAGACGGATAGTTAGACAAATAGAGCAATACAAATACACATATACGCAGTGAGCATGCATACATGCATACATACATACATATATTCAGTAGAAGTTTCAAAAATCATGATGTCCAATTTACATATGGGGCAAGTGAGTCACTGAGAGGCAAGGCAGTAGATTCTGAAAAATGCATGTCTTGGAAATCAGGTACAAGAGCAAGTTTTCCCAGACAGTAAGTGCCATGAAGACATGGACAGGATCCATCATGCTTTCCATTGGTCCTAGCCCTGGAACAGAGTTTAATGCAAATGAATTGAATGCATGAAGCAAAAGGATCTCTCCATGCCTATAACCCTGAAATTAAAACTTTCAGGAGAAAGGGGGACAGAAAGAATGAGACCAAAAGAAACAGCTCAAGTTGAAGGTGGTCAGACAGATAGTAATAGTTTTCCTACTTCCTCTATTCCACACCCTACCACAAGCTATCCTCTACAAAGCCAATAAAAGTAGGGGGGAAAGAGACAAATTTATTGTCTGGTGGCTAAATCCCCGCAAAATTATTTTTTTCCCGATATATTAGTAATAGGAGCAGAAAACCATTTGGAACCAAATTGTTCACAGGGGTTCACTCTTGAGGAAACACCTTCAATATTGTATTTCCGTAATAAGGGAACTTTTTTTTATAAGAAGGATTTCTTCTTATTATACAAGTTAAAATAAAAATAAAAACATCAAAATACCTGTAGAATTTCAAGATAGCAATCATGGAAAAAAATAGAAAACAATATGTTATATTAAAATGTTTTAGGCGCTCTTAGGTCCTTGCATTGTCTGGAAAATAGTAAAAGTGTCAATTTACATTGGTTGTTAATAAATCAAGAAGGAATATTGTAATCTCTAGAATTACCATCAAAAGAGAAGTAAGAAATACATACAAGCTAATATCATGGAAGAAATTGATTAATAACATGTACTTGAATTATGATAAAGTAAAGGGAAAATGAGACCAGAACAGATTGGTCAAATACAAAATAAATAATAAATTGTAGTTTAAATCACAATATACCAAATTGAAGTGAACTAAATTCTCCAATTAAAAGGAACTTCTTATCAGACTGGAACTTTTTAAAAAACTATATGCTGTTTACAAAAGACACACACTACATGTAAGGTTGTAGAAAGACTGAAGAAAAAGGGTATAAAATATATTCCATATAAACACTTAGCAAAAGTAGAACTATTGTTACAATACCAATATCAAAGTAGACTTTAAACAAGAATCATTTCTAGAAATAAAAAGATAAACCATGATAAAAAAGTATGAATCCATAAAGAAATTTAACAATTCTAAATTTATATTCACTTAATAACATAGACTTCTGAGCAAAATAAGAATAAAATTAACAAGAGCCAAGGTCCTTTCTTATGACTTTGTAGCAGATTATTTCTCCATGGAAACAATGTTTTATTTTAGGGGGGAGGATTGCCTGTTGACTTTGATTCCTGTTCCAAAAAGTAGAGATTGCCAATGTTCAAAGTGCCAGATACACAATGATATTTTGTATATATGTTTGATCTGATTTTCTCACCATATTAATTCTATGATAATATTGTATATGGACATATTTTATAAACATAAGGTTTTTTCACATGTAAAGCATTTATATATAATACATGCTCAAAAAAATAATAGCTGATTGACTGAAGAGATGGAAATCTTCCAAGAGATCTACTCTCTCCAGCCACTGAGCATTTTAATTCCCTTTTTGTTTCATGATAATTTATAGTGATCAGACAGCATGGATATTTGATTTGTATATTATTGGTGAACGGTGATGTTGATTTGCCATTAAAACATCCCAAAATTAGAAAGAGCTTAGTTAATCATTTATTCATTTTTAGTTAATTTTAAAAGAAACAAAATTGAATTTTCAAAGCTACTTCTCTATTCCCTTGTATGAAAAATATATCCAGTATAATTTGATGATATTTTTTGTTAACTCACATACATGTTTTCTCTGCTCACTAAGCATGGAAATTCTAATCAATCTTCAATCAGAATTTTAAATAAAATTGTTTTTCTACGACTCCTCCTTATCCTTCTGTATCCCTAATGTCTCCCTCTCAAGAGATCTCTTTTCCCTAGTCTATAAAACCAGGGAAATCTTACTCTAAAAACAAAAACAAAACTAGACAGTGGGAAAACAATTTATTTTAAATCCTGTATTCTCATCAGGAATTTTCCATCTACTCAGAAAAAAAAAATCAGTATTCATCATCTCTTCTTCACTTCTTGAAGCAACTAGATTCTATCTCCAACATTGTTAATGTCTAATCACAAGGCCCATAATATCACCTTAATCTTTCTCCCATTCCACATTATTAAACAAACTGTCATTTGGAATTCTCCCCTAATATTGATTTCCATCACTCTAACTTTTACGGCATCTATTTTCCAGTTTGTCAGAATGGCCTTTCGCTCTTTTTCTACTTCTTCCAAAACCAGATCTCCAAAACCAAATCTAGAATTTCATTCTCTTTTCACCCTACACAGACTTTCTCTGCAATCACATAAACCCTGAAAACATAATCCATTTACTCCTATGTGATGGAATCCCAAGTTTCGCCTATAGCCTGACACCTCCCTGCCTGTGCTAAATGCTGCCAACAGAATGTCTTAGTAATAAACTACCAAAATCTGTGTATTCTACCCCTGGAAATTTCTCTGAAATCTTTATCATAATTTCCATTTTCCCTACCCTAGTGTAGAGTCCAAACATCTCTCACTTAATCTAATGTAAAAGCTTTCAATTTATTTTTCTATTCATCAGCTTCACATCTCTAAACTAAGTTCAGTAGAATTACATTTCTCAAAGTGTTTTTTTAATAGAAGATTAATACCAAGAGATATTCCCTGATGAAAGAATTCTGGGGTCAAGTTGTCTCAGAATGCTACATCTGTTTGTGAAAAATTATAATGAATATTAGTATATTAAATGCTCTGTGCAGTAATGCCTTTAAGAATTTGTTTATTCTCTGGAATATACTTTGACAAAACTGTGTTAGAATCAGTATTAAATTTGAGAGCATAGGTTGTCAGGGGAAGACCTATCATAAAGTATCTTAGATTGTAAGCTCTTACATCAGTTACATCTATTCCGAAGTTGTGGATGTTATTTCTTAATTTTGAGATGCTGAACTCTTTGTTTACAACCCGGTCATTCCATGGAACTTTGGGTACTCTAACTCAGAGTTAGGGTTCAGCAGCGATGAAAGTCAGCATTACTCCATACAGCAAATGTTACAAACACTGAAAAAGTGATCAGACTTCAATTAGGGATATGAATGAGCCTGATCTGGGTAGGACAAAGGTAAATCAGACTAAAAGGATGAAAGATGATACAGACTGTATTTTAAAACTTCAGCTTCTCTGTGAGACCAAAGGAAAGGATGTTCATTGGGTGAAAAATTTACCTTCTCAGTAGCACACTATCTAATTTAACTTGCATGTTCAGCTTATTTGAACACCATAATTATGTGGAATCATGAATAGGGAGTGAGATCTTGTTGGTTTGTAAAGGTTGCTGAGATGCCATGATACATCCCAGGCCAATCTAGGCAGAAAATTATAAAGTATTTGCAAAGTCCCCTTGAGGGACTGGAGAAAAAGGTGGAAATATTAAATTTCCCCACCTGGGAAAGACCTGATAGTCTCATAAACACTGGGAACTGCCAATTTGATGGGACAGGCCCTCCATCTTGGGGATTGTCCTTATGAAATCTATCCCTACAAAAGAAAAGCTAAGCCTACTCATGATTATGCCTAAGAGTCATTCCCAGAGAACCTCTTTTGTGGGTCAGATGTGGCCTCCCTCTCTAAACCAACTCCACAGGTGAGCTCTCTGCCTTCCCTTCCTACATGGGACATGACTCCCAGAGGTGTACATCTCCCTGACCACATGGGACATACCTCCTGGAGATGAACCTGGCCATGGCATCATGGGAACAAGAAAGCAGTCATGACCAAAAGGGGGAAGAGAAATGAAACAAAATAAAGTGTCAATGGCTGAGAGATTTCAAATAGAGTCAAGAGGTTATCCTGGAGGTTATTCTTATGTAGTATACAGATATCTCTTTTCAATTTTTGGTGTATTGGAGTAGCTAGAGTGAAATACCTGAAACTATTTGACTGTAATCTAATAGCCTTGATTCTTGAAGATGACTGAATAACTATAGAGCTCTTAAAGTATGAGCTTGTGAGTATAAAAACCTTGTGACTGACATTCCCTTTATTCAGTGTATGGACAGATGGGTAGAAAAAAACAAGACAAAAAGTCAAAAAAAAAAAAAGCAATAGTGGGACTCGGGGGCATGGGATGTTTTGGGTGTTCTTTTTAACTTTTATCTTCTTTTTTTCTTATTTTTATTGTTTTTGGAGTAATGAAAATGTTAAAAAACTGATTGTAATGATGAACTACTCTATGATGATACTGACTGCATACTTTGGATGATTATAGCAATAAAAACTCACTGACGAAGATAAAACTGTGTTAGAGTTATATTCCTAACACCTAGTTCAGTGTCTTTCTTTTCTCTGCTCCTCATTGTCTACAAGAGCGACCCTCCTTCCTCTCTCTTCCAAATTCCTCAAACATGCATCACAGTCCACTCATTAGATTATAAGTTTCTTGGGTGTGAACAACCTGCTGCATTCATATTTTTAGTTTTCATTGTTGCGTGGCATGGTTCATTGTACCCGTACTAATTCAACGAATGTGTAATAATTTTGGATTGAATTTCCTTCATATGTTTAAAATATGATACCTCACAATTTTGAAATATAGGGCTTAATAGGGCTTTTTCATTAATATTTAATCATCTAAATGTTATTCCTGACTTTGTCCATGATGGTGTCAGACATTGTGTAAAAGTTCTTAACCCAGGCCACCGAAAAAGCATAGTGTAAATTTCATGAGATTGAACAGTTCCATATGGAAACGAATGAGTTAAACCTACACACAAAGTACCTAAAACTGTGGAAGGAAGTAATTTTCTTACTTTCATGAACTCATTAATTAAGTGCTCATGATACTCTATGCTTTTACCAAAAATAGAGATGATTCAGTCTTTTTCTGAAGAGACCATCTTCAGTTTCCATCTAACTGCTATTATTAGAATACGAGTGCAGCTTATTGGTATCTTCCACCCCTAGGGGACAATGAACATATCACAAAGAGAAAATATTGGCACAGTGGTCGTCTCCAGATAAAATTGCCTAAGAAACAGAAGGTGCTGTCAAATAGTTTGATGTGTGCTGGCAGAGTTACGTGAGAAGCTTGAATTGTCTCTTCCTGCATTATGTCTAGCATGTCACAAGCTCTCAGTTTCATGGGGGTAGACTCTAGTACCCTAACGCGTCTTTTGTAATTAACTGTAGTAGCCTAAAGCAACAAGTGCCCTGATGGTATTACTAAGAACATGTAGGCAAATATGGTAACATGATAAGTTTTCTAGGAGAGAGAATATTTTAAAAAAATTTTTTTTAAACGTAACATACAAACATTCTTACCATATGGTCCTTCCATTCTTGGTATATATAATCAATAACTCATAATATCATCACATAGTTGTATATTCATCACCATAATCATTTCTTAGAACATTTGCATCAATTGAGAAAAAGAGATAAAAAGAAAAAAACTCATACATACCATAACCCTTACCCCTTCTTCTCACTGACTGCTAGTATTTCCATCTACCCAATATAATTTAGCCTTTGTTTCCCCTATTTTTTTTCTATACCCCTTATCACTCCCTTTCATTGATCACTGACATTTCAATCTATTAAATTTATTTTAACATTTGTTCCCTCTATTATGTATTTATTTTTAATCCATATGTTTTACTCAACTGTCCATACTATAAGTAAAAGGAGCATCAGACACAGGTTTTCACAGTCACACAGTCACACTGAGAAAGCTGTATCATTACACAATCATCTTCAAGAAACATGGCTACTGGAACACAAATCTACATTTTCAAGCACTTCCCTCCAGCCTCTCCAATATACCTTAACTAAAAAGGTGATATCTATATAATAAATAAGAATAACCTCCAGGATAACCTCTCAACTCTGTTTGAAATCTCTTAGCCACTGACATTTTATTTTGTCTCATTTCTCTCTTCCCCCTCTTGGTCGAGAAGATTTTCTCAATCCCTTGATGCTGAGTCCCAGCTCATTCTAGGATTTCTGTCCCACATTGCCAGGAAAGTTTATACCCCTGGGAATCACATCCCATGTAGAGAAGGGGAGGGCAGTGAGTTTAGTTGTCGTGTTGGCTGAGAGAGAGGCCACATCTGAGCAACAAAAGAGGTTCTCTGGGGGTGACTCTTAGGCCTAATTTTAAGTAGGCTTAGCCTATCCTTTGTGGGGATAAGTTTCATATGAACAAACCCCAAGATTGAGGGCCAGCCTATTGCTTTGGTTGACCCCACTGCTTGTGAGAATATCAGGAATTCTCCACATAGGGAAGTTGATTTTTCCCTCTTTCTCACCATTCCCTCAAGGGGAATTTGCAAATACTTTTTTATTCATTGTTCAAATCATTCTGGGATTTATCTGGACATCAATCTAGATAAAACTACAAAATCTCGTGCCCTACTCATGGTGCCATGTACTTATAGTGTTCAATTAAACTGTCCACTTAAGTTATATTAGGAAATGCAATAGTAAATAAACATTTTTTGCTTTAGTCTCACACATAAGTTAAAGTTTTAAAATATGAATTGTCATCTCTTTTCAACACCGTGCAATATTGACATTCCTTTGTTCTTACTCATGCAAAAACCTTTTTTAGTTTGTACATTTAGTCACTATCATTATACACTCTAGGCATTCCTAGATTATACATCTCAGTCTTTATTGTCTAACTTTCCTTCTGATTTCCTTTGTGCCCCCAGGCCTCCTCCCTCTATCATTCTCACATTCAGCTTCATTCAGTAAGTATACTAACATAATTGTATTACAGTTAGGTAGTATAGTGCTATCCATTTCTGAATTTTTACAATCAGTCCTGCTGCACAATCTGTATCCCTTCAACTCCAATTACCCAATATCTACCCTATTTCTATCTTCTGATGGCCTCTGTTCTTAACTGAAATTCTCCAAGTTCATTCACTAATGTCAGTTCACATCAGTGAGACCAAACAGTGTTTGTAGGAGAGATAATATTTTTAGGACACTAGAGATTATTCTATTTCTTCCTGAATGACATGACATTTCCTTTCTATTTATTCACTAAAAACACCATTTACATATTGTGCTCTGAAAATGCCCACCATTTTAAGACTCAGTCATTTCTTATATGAGCGTCTTTAACTATTCAACAGAAAGCAAAGCAGTTGGGAAAAGAAGGTGAAATTTTCAGCCCTGAACATGAGAGTCCAAATACTCAATTTTGCCGAATGCATAAAGGAATCTGAGTCTAAATCTCTTTATGCCTTTATCCATTTGCTACAAAGCTGAGGGGCTTCCTCAACCATTTCTTTTTAAAAGCTTCATGTGCATTTTAAAGCCATGGAATTGTAGAGGAAAGGAAGATAATCCTCCTGTAAATTAAGTACGATGCTCTTGATCAGGTCAGACCAGCTGATAAACTCATGATAGAAATGCAGCACAGCAATTGACTGTCATAAACATTAACATCAATTTGCTTAGCTAATGAGTACCACATGCATCGCATATCCAAAGCTGATGCTTTAAAAGGTTGTATCCATTTTTATCATCACATCTGGAAGCACATCCAGTGTGGTATACAGCTGCATGACCGTTTTTCATGTCTGTGGTTTGCAATCAGTCTCGTTAATTTTTAGGCATATTCCATATAGGCTGGTGTACGTGGAGATACACATTCCTGACCATCTGGAAAAGTGTCACTTTTCAGGTGTTTTCTAAAAGCATTTCAGCAACATTGTCCTTACTCTTCGGCCTTGAATGGCTCTCCCTAGCTAATTTTGACAAGCAAAATATCTTACAACAGCTAGCCCATCATGGTGATGACACAATGAAGGTTTGCACAGGAGTTACTTTAAATAGACATTTTCATTTACAGAAGACTCAGATGACCCCCTTTGGTCTTTTTCAGGACTATTAAGAAAAGAAAAAAAAAGGAAATGCATTCACAAAATGTTAAATGAAATGTTTAAACTTAGGGTTTGCTATATTTTGCTTTGAAATACCTGCATGTGTACTTTTAAAGATGTCTAAATGATGTGTCATGTTATGTTGAGTATCTTCTTTCAAAATAAATCCTGCCCCTCAAGGATATCTATATCCAAAGTAGCTATGCCGTAATGTAGATTATAATAGCCCTTCTGTGCTAAGAAGAACAAGGATGGAAATAGATACTGTATGACTAAATGCTGATTGACAGTTCCATCACAGGCTTGGCGCTTCTTTAACTAAACTGCAATACAGAGACTTCATATTATACCATCCAGCAGATAATAAAATTGCATAAACAGATGTAACCTTACAGGAAAGAAATTGTCTACTAGATTATAATGACAACAAATTGAACATTTATTTTTTAAATATCTTAAATGCCACAAAGTAAGTATTGATTCAGAAGGTAAACTTTCTTCTCAATTACCTTTCCAAATTTTGTTTCTGATAGAAAATAATGCTATATCTGAGTACTCTTTAACACATGAAAGCAAACTATTTTCTTAGTATATAAGAATTTTTAAATGAAGACACTGGTTGATATAGCTTAAAAGCTCCTGCAAAATGAAACTTCACTTTCAAGTCTGTCAAAATTTACCACATTGGTACATTATTGGGGATAAGAAGGACTTGAAGAATTCTTATCAGTGAAGTTTTACAAGAAGAAAAGGAGGGCGCTTTCAAAAGCCTTTATGACTCACAGAATCACACATGAGAATGAAAGGCATCATTCTTTTGATTAAGACAGACTCATCTAAATGTTTCCTTGGAGTCATGGAGTCCTTAAAACCTTCTTATCAGTTGCAAAACCATGTTTAAAAATTGATGACATAAAAAATAAAAATAATGCTTCAACTCCTCAGTTTAGGTCATACTTAGTAACTTTTCCACATGTGAAATACATGGCTTTAAAGTTATTTCCCCTTGACTTCTGTTAACTCTATTGTTATCACTCCAAGTAACTATGTCTCTAACATCATTAAGAGTAAGCATTGGCTCAATTATGACACAACCTACATAATCTGTATGATATCATCTTCCATCCAGTTTGATGAGAGGTTTGATGAGAAATAAACATGGTTATTCTGATTCCACTTCACTCTGATGACAATATTCTTCCATAACCTTATTGATAATGTTCAATATTTTTAAAACAGAAGTTAACAAGGTTTAAGCTTAAAATTTTTATCTGTTTTGTCCCACATGAGCGAAGTGAATTAGATACTCTCGATGATAGAGCACAAGGAAGTGTAATTAATGTCAGCCACACAGAATCCTTGGGACATATAGAGTTTCTGAAGCTCTGAATTCAGCAATGCCGTCAGTGTTTTGGCTGGCAGCCTATAACCCCTTTTTAACCTGATCCCGCTTACTCAGCAAGCTATGGCAAACGACTGCTGAGCTGCTACTTTCTTATTTCAAAATACACCTCCACTTGAGAAAGGGACATGCTCTTTTACATATGGTATGGGATTTTGTTTGGGAACTCAATTTTCTGGTATGTGCTTTTCAAAGAAATGAGTTGCAGCAGCAGTGGCAGGGAAACAGAAACTTTGGAAAGGAAGAAAGGTGAGTGAACTCAGAAAATCTGAGACACAGTACACATTTAGGCTAGGCACGCAGAATTTGAAAAATACTGTGTATGTGGGCCAGCAAAATCTATTACCCAGGACAGACTAGAGAGTTCTGAGCTAAAGTCCTTCCATTCAACCTATAATGCCAACACCACCCATAACTAAACAAAGAAGCTTTAGTCTACTTTCCCCTATGTATCTCTAGCTAAAGAAGCAGTATCACTGGGTTGGTGATTACATTGCATTGTTCGTATGAAAGGGTGGGTGAGAAGAAGATAGTAACAAAAGTAATGAGCAATTTCCCAGATGATGATTACAATCACAATGACCAAAAGGTCCCCGCACTCTCTGGAATACACCTTTGCATCCATACCTAATTATCAAAAAGAATCAAGTAGGACACTCAAGTATACTGACTTCTAATGGTATATTCATTCATTAATTCACTCAACCAATATTTATTGAAAACAACGTATGTTCAAGACACTGCTCTAACATGGGAATGTAGTATCGAATAAAATGAAGACCTTGCCATTATGAAACTTAAATTCTAGCTTGGAGACATATAGCAAAAAAGTAAATACACAATATATTTCAAACAGTGATAAGTGTTATTAAGAAACGTAAAGGAGAAAAAAAGGATAGATATTGACAGCATGTGGTAGGGTCAGCACAATTTCCTATGAAGTGACCAGTCAAGGCCCACTGTGGAGATGATACATGGAAAATCTTAAGAAGACTTTTACAGGAAGAGAAAAATGCCAAATACAAAGGACCTAAAGTTAGAAAATAAGCTTGGTTTATACCATTCAAAGCAAGAAGGTCACTGTTGGTAGAGTAAGAGCTAAACGGGAAGTGAAAAGAAAAAATGTAAGAAATTTAGACAAGGGCCAGATCACATAGAGTTTTATAAGCCATGAGAACAAGTTTGGCTTTTATTTTGAAAGTGATGAGAAATCATTAGAGACTTCTGTTTTGAGGATAGATGTGAACTGGTTAAATTCTTAAATGACTTCAAGGATTCTGGTCTGAACAAATAGACAAATGGTGATATCTTTGGTTGAGGTGCTGAGAAAACTAGGAGAGAAACAGGTGAGGGGAGTATATCTCTAATTTAGACATACCAAGTTTGTAATATGTATTAGAGATCAAAAATGAATTGATATTGAGATGATAGTTGACTATACAAATCTAGAGCTCAGGGGAGAAATCTGTATTGGAAGAAAAGATTTAGATGTCATCATTATTTAGATGATACACTTAAAGTCATGGGACTGGAAGAGGTTGCCTATGGAGTGACTGCATTTAGCAAAAAGCATGCCAAGACTGAGTCAGAGCACTCTACTATAAAGAGGAACGGCCAACAAAGGAGAGAGAGAATAATCAGTAAAGAAGAAGAAAAAGCAACAGCAGTATGTGTCTCAGAACCTAAGGGAAGATAGTATGTAAAAAATGAGACAGTGGGCAAGTTTGTCATTCTGCAGAGACATCACGTATGATGACTATTGAAAATAGAACATTGGATTTGCTAAAAGACAGTTCAATGACGTCCTTGACAAGGTTTCATTGGAATAGGAAGATGAAAGCCTGACGGGAGAGGTTGAAACGAGAAGAGGAAGTGAAGAAGTGATGCATGGAAGAAATCCAATCAGGGCCTGTTTCTTCATTAATAAAATGAAAAACTTTATCCCAACAATCTGACTTTCCTTCTATACAAACAATTTTCATACTTTTAACATGAATTTGAGTTCTCTTTTACATCTTTCATTTTGCTAAACCCTTAATTCCGGATTCATTTCCTTCAATTCCATTGCAATTAAAAATTAAAAATTAATTAAAAATTAGAGAGTAAAAGTAATTGAAAAGTCATGATTTTTTCCCAGAACCACCATATCAGTTCCATAGGAGAGGTAGATAAAAGATGTCACTATTTGTAGACTCTAAACTTGAATTTTCTTTTTTTTTTTTTTTTTGCCATTAACTGGAAAACACTTTAATTTCCTAGTGCTCAAATTTTTTTAATAAATTATGTTCAGAAAGTCATTGCTTTAAGCCACATCTGCAGGTAAATGCAATAATTGGCACCATTGTAAGAACATTTTTAAGAGACATCTAATACAGTATAATTGATTTTTTAAAAAGATGCTTTCCTTTTCTGATCCAAAGAGGGGCCAAGGTCTTCAACAATTAGGTCTTTTAATATAGTTATCTAGAAGACATTTGTACCTTGGTAGTCTGAATACCCAAGTCAGTGCAACCTCCTGTTAAGTTATCTCTTTCATATACTAAGTCTTAAAAAAAATTAACAACTCTTCCTATTCTAGCCAATACTAATACTGGTGATGACAACTGCAATAATGATGGGGTAGGAGCTGTCTGTTGCATGTGGTCTACTTTCAACAGAGTGAAAAGTAAATAGTCAAGTAATGCTTTACTCAAGCATCTACCAAGGTTCAAGCTGCCCCAGACCTATCAACACTAAACCACTCTTCCTACAAAACATTTCAAATTCTGACGTGGGGAGAAGCTCTGATTAAAATTCAGGTTGAGTGCTTAATGTGCAATGGGTTATGTTTTGATTTGTCAAGAAGATAACCCATGAAAGTGATTTGGTGGACCCATTTTCCCAAAAAAGAGGGTTTACTCCAAGTTATAAATTATTTTTTTTCTCAATGAGTCAAGGTTTATTTTCTGGTCAATAATAAGTAAAATATGGTTCTGAATTATATTCATTCTGGTCTTTTTATAATAGTATGGATATAGTGCCTCCTTAAAAATTCTAGTTGGTCATTTATTTTGAAACTTTCCTGGAAGAATTTTCTCACTTAGAGGTAATGATATTTCTTGTCCTTTCAAATCCTAGAAACATTTAGTTTATCAACAATGGTAGTACCATGCAACAATTCAGAATGAGGTCACATGAAAAAAATTGTCAGCCATTGTCCCTTATGTTGTATTGTACACATGAAGGACTTGTCTCTTACAGTTCAGGTTTAACAAACCAGTAGTTTTTAATTAACCACTAGGCTGGCAGTCACTCCCCATCTGCTCTTCCCCCAACTCATAACACACTCTGTCTACCTCATCCAGCCCTGTATCAAGCTCCTGCTGTTCTCCATTTACGTTGACTTCCTTTCTGCCCTGCTCTCAACCCATGCTTGTTTGGGGTTGTCAGCTCTGGCTTTCCTGTGACTCAGCACTAGATTTCATACCAGAGTAACCTGAAATCTGTTTTCTAAGCCATTAACTGTCTATTTGCTCAAGTCAAGAGTCACTACTCCATCCAGCCCTCTGTGTTTTCCTATGCGTCTTGACCTCTCTTTTGTGGAGATCATAAGTCCTTTCTCAGTCAGTCACAATAAAATCTAAATAAGGGTTAAATCCTGACCCGATCTGGATTTGGAAGTGTTTCCCACTCTAGATGCACAGAGAGAAAGACTTGAAACTACAAGGACAAAATCTGATAGAACTTCTCTTTCCCAAGTCATGTGCAGGGATAGATTAAAGCTAAACATGGCTCAGATCAATCAAAGGTTCAGACCACTGAGAACTACTCTCTGACTCTGGGAAATTGGTACAGCACATTATTAGATAAAAATATATGAGCTGAGAAACCCACCGTTAGAAATAAAGTGATACCCCACAAATCTGTTATAAATTATACATACTGATATGATAAAGTAACATTTCCTCAAATATATTGGATATATTCTTATTTGGCTATGAGGTAACAAGAGAAGAAAATATTGCTCGTCTACTCTTTTTAATTGTAAACAGTATGCATGGTGTTTTAATCCATTTGTATTCACATATGACGTGTATCATTGCACTTTTTGTTTTGTTTGGCTGATTTTTTTCCCAAGGTATTTTCAGAGAATTTAATGCCAGGAATTGGTTACACAGGTGTTGGAAGACTAAATAAGCAAAAAAGCAGACACTGAGGTTCATCCGGTTATTAATAACTATCGGGAGCAGCTACCACTCCTAGGGCTGCGGGAACAGAAGAGAAGAACCACAGGAGCTTAGAGGGGCCCCCACACAACTGGTAATCTGACCGCTAGTGGACGCCAACCACCGGGGGAGAAGGGGCACAGCTGGAGTAAGGAGATAACGCTGTCCTCTGTCACTGCAGCACTGCTGATAGGAATGAAAACAGCAAGGATATCCCTTCCCCCCCGCCCTACGCCGTCCATTCTCACTCTAACAGGAAGTTGACAGGCAAGTCCGGGCACTATGGATGGCTGATACAGAGCATCACAGAACAAGAATGGATGAGAGGGCTTGGAGGTGAGAGATAAGAGAAAAATAACCAGCACATCCTTATAGGGAAATCACAGCAGCTGTAATCGCCTCGGCTAGTTTCAGTCATTAAAATGTTCCACCAATTATCTCCTTTATTAAGGAGCAAATGATGGTAGGTCCTGTTAATAGAAACTTCCTGGCCCCAAGTCCTGCCCGCAGTGTGCTTGCAGTAGTGTTTTCCAAAAAACCACCCTCTCATCCTTAAGTCATTATGAAGTCATCAAGCAAAGCTTGTTTAATCTCACGTGTCATATAAAAGCATCCTTATTGGCTGGATTCTTGGCCTGTTACTAATATTAATGAATATTCCTAAACTTTATCAATATATGGGTATAAAATAATTTATTATGTGGTTATGGACACAAAAATTTTTGTTAGTTTCAAATGCTCCATAATAGGAAGTTAGTCTGACTCAAGGCAAGGCTATTTCTAAACTTAAACTGTGCCATCCTTTTGGCTCTTTTTAAAAATACATATATTTTAGTAAGAAATCTTCATGCACCATACAGTCTATCCAAAGTATACGATCAATGGCTCACAATATCATCACGTAGTTGTGTATTCATCACCATGATAATTTTAAGAACATTTGCATCACTCCAGAAAAAGAAATAAAAAGAAAAAGAAAAAGCTCATACATACGATACCCCTTACCCCTCCCTCTCATTGACTACTAGTATTGCAATCTACCCCAATTGTTTTTACCCCATATTCCCCCAATTATTTATTTATTGTTTGTCCTTATTTTTTTACTTATCTGTCCATACCCTGGATAAAGGAGTGTCAGTTACAATGTTTTCACTATCACATGGTAACAATGTAAAAGCCGTATAGTTATACAATCATCTTTAAGAATCAAGGCTACTTAGGGGTACATAGTTCAACAATTGCAGGTATTTCCTTCTAGCTATTTTAAAACACTAAAAACTCAAAAGGGGTATCTAGATAATGCATAAGAACAACCTCCAGAATAACCTCTCCTCTCTATTTGAAATTTCTCAGCCATTGAAACTTTGTCTCATTTCTCTTATTCCTCATTTGGTCAAGAAGGTTTTCTCAATCCTATGATGGCTTGGCTGAATTTTAAGGTCTAGTTAACTAATGATATTAACACCAAAACAAAGATTTGGCACATGTCTGGAGTGGACTATAACCCAGCTACTGTTATTGCACATCTGTTCTTTTATAATGTCCTATGAACAGCAGTCTGCCCTGCTGCTTTCACCTTTTTAATAGCGTTTGCATAAGATTAAGATCTAATTCTAACGTTATACAAAGCCATAGAAAAGGTTACCTCCCATCCTTTTCTGATTTTATTTTTTTTTTAGTTTTACACAGAGCAACATTTCATATTTTCATCTTTGTCGTTAAAAAGAATTGTTTACCATACCCAGAAAGTATGCAAAGCTCTTTTTCAAGATACTCTGGAACATTCTTTTTCCAGGGATTAGTGTTTTTTCTTTTTTCCTTAAAAGAAAAAAAAAATCCCAAACCTCCAAATAAATTATTTGGCTGCTCCCTCAAGGAGCCTGTTTATACCAGCAGGATCTTTGAGTTCTCTTCGCTTGCTGCTAGCTATGAGGCAGCAGATTGAGTCCAGATTTTGACTTAAATGTCTTGGGTAAAGAAAACTCAGAAGGTGAATCTTCAGTGGAGCCTTCATAAACTAAAAGCTGCTGCTTAACTGGCAGCAACTGTAGCAGCAAAATTAGAGCCTGTAAGAAAGTGATTTTAAAAATGTCTTGAACATGGGCATAAATTATGAACAAAGATTAAGTGCCACATGCTTGCAAACCTTCTCTTTTCAAAGAATGTGAAATGTAATTTCTGCTTTTAAAATAAGATAGGTCTTTTTTTTTTTCTCTTCAGTCAATAAATGTTCAGTAATATTGCTTCTCGTTTACTGACACAGCCTGCTCATTTTCTGAGCTAGCTAATAATTCTAACCTTAGAGCAGGGCTCAGTAGTTTTGACCTGGCCCTACAGAGTCCAGCCGTCTTGCAAAATAAGCACAGACTAACTAAATGCCAAGGAAATGCCATTTTGGGTTATATTCCAATCAGGCAACAATCTGGTAGTGACTCTTCAGGCTTTGACAGAAACATTTAGCTGTGATTGTCTATGATGTCATGCGAGTGAGTAAGGACCGAGTTGTGTTCATCAGTCTGTTTATATGAGGAGCATGTAAAGAAGAAAATCATCATCATTTTGTGATGATGATTTTCTCTTGTTGACCTTTCTCAGCACCTGCAGAGAACAGATCACGCAGTGATCCCATCAAAGCACATTTCTTCACGTGCACACCACACCACATACACACATCCCCCCCCACACAGACACACCTACACACAAACACCCACACAATACAAATGTTAAGTAGTCAAAAAACAGTGTAACTATCCAGAGGTATATATTTAAATTATAAAGTAACAGAATTGCTTCCTTCTCTCATTTGAACTTGACCTTTCTTGATTCACTCTGAGTCCTACAAAGGCAGCTATCTAGATGAAGGAAATCGAAAATACCAGTAACCAGCAACTACTTTTTTTTTTTAGTCCAGGGAAAAATAACCTCAATAAAAAAAGCAAAAAGACCTATTTGTATTAATTGATTATTTTTGTGCTTATATATCAAATAGTTGGATTTTATCAAATATATCTACTAATAACTTTCCTTTTTTATGTATAGAAAATCTGCACTGCATCAAATTACCTCTGCCAGTTTTCTATACATAGAGTAAACTATTTCTGAAATTAACTTACTAGAGCTCTTTGTTAAAATTTGTCAATCTATTAAAATTCTTCAGATTTTGTTAGACAATGTACTTAGCTCTGTAATAAGAATCCCTGAAGATATGTGTGTGATTTGTCAAAAGAGAGACAAAAAGTGTATAAAACTCTAAAATGTCAGCAATCAGGAGATTTAACAGACCTTAGTAAATTTACATAGAATGAATAGAAATCGTTGATATTAATAAACTTAGCTCGGGGGAGTGAAAAAGAAGGGGAAAAGAATAATTTTAATATAATTTCCACATCATTTCTTCCAAAATTAAAAATTATCATGGATAAATGTGCAATAGAGCTTCAATACTGTAAAGGCAACTTTATCACTACCCCAAAGTTTCAGAGTGGAAATATTTATTCTGAAGTGGACAAGTAAGAGATATAATTTTCCCCATAGTTTATTTTCTCCAACACAGGGATTAATGTTGAGACAAACTGTCTAGCCTATTCTAAGAGTGTCCGGCAGAGAGTGTGCTTTTCCCTTTTTCATAACAATTGAAATAAAAAGGACAGATTTATACCATGGGGGGAGGAATCTTTCTACCTTCGAGATGCCTACTCTCTAGTAAGGGATACAGCACAGCCACAACCATAACAAAAGTTAATGTTTCTAGAGTAACATAGACTGCAAACAAGTCAATTTCTTAAGAGTCAGATATTATAAAGTAACCAGATTGGGGTGGGATAAGTAGGAAACAATCCCTAGACAATAGAGATGCTGAGTTTTATGTTGAAGGTGTGGTTGATGAACATAATAAGGACCAGTATGTACGAAGCGATAAAGGCAAGACCAAGCCAATTTTGTTCAGGGAGCAGAAAGTGGGTTGGCTTTATTGGATCCGAAAGATATATATTCTGGAGTTCAGTTGCTTATAGTTTTCAAGTGCCAGATCTTGGCAATGCCCAGCAGCAACCAGGGGCAAGGCTCTTTTACACATTGGTGAGAGCCACACACAAGAAAAGGCCATCTATGGATATCAGAGAAAGGAAAACTCTAGAGCCTAAAAAACTTTTGACCACTTTTCCTTCTTCCCCTGCTTACAGAATACTGAAGGAGTGGCGGAAAGAAGAGCCACCTCTTTACAGCTGTAATTACAATCCCTTGTTACTCACTGACTACAAAGAGTCTCTAAGCCTGACGTTCTCCGCCTCCTACATCCCTTCTTTCCAGAGCCTCTTTTCCATGCTGCCTTGTCTTTCTCTTCCCCACCAAAATGCCAAGTAGTGTATTGCTGGGCCACAGTGGGCAGGCTGGTGCGTGTATGGAAGGGAGAAGGTCATGCAGGGTTCAGTATGCGAGGAGAAATATCTTAATTTTGGCCTTGGACTAAAACTAAATGAGCAAGTAAAACAGTTAATAAACAGAAGATGCTAGTATTTTTCCCTAGAACCGAGTTTTGGGTTGGGGAAAGTCATAGAACGGGTACAGGAAAAAATTCATTGTGTCAACAAAGCCTATTTTGGTGTTCAGAATTTTATATTCGTACCATGATTCTTAGGAATTTTATATTTAACTTAAAATCCCCACTATAGAGACTTCCTCTTTTGTAAAGAGAATTTGATGTTATTGTAAAGTGGCTAAACAATAATAACAATGACCAATGCTTACATAGGTTTACCGTGTAGTTGGGACTGTACCAAACTTTTTACGTATACTTGCCATTTAACTCTCACATTGACCCTGTGAGGTAGGGAATGTGACTGTCTCCATTTTACAGATGATGAAATTGAGCCACATAGGGGTTAACTGATCACCCACAGACATAATAAGTGGGAGAGCCAAGATCTGACCCAGATGACGTGACTGCAGAGCCCAGGCTTTTAGCCACCCCTTTGTGCCTGTGTAATGAGAAGGCTCCTGCTGCAGTGACCAGTATCATGACAAATGGTAACCAGTTTAGAAAACAGTTCTCCCGCACATAGGGAAGAAAGAAAATTTTCTTCAGAAACGAAGACATTTTCACTAACAAACTAGGCCCATATGGTAAGGAAATACATGCCGCTGTTCTAAAGCCTCCTCCTCTGATACTGTTAGCTGATGTCCTGCTTGGATAGTTGCCGACAATTTTTTCATATCTTACTTCTCCTAATGTATTGCATCTCCTTATTAAACAAACAGGCCATAGAATAGCCCTGCCTAGATATTTTAAGCCTAAGATTTTCGAACTGTAAAGCTGATTTTCCTAATAGATTCTAAAGATTTATTTTAAATGAAATTTGTCTTCCTAGCATTATGCAATTCACCAAAGCATTTTATGTGTGTCCTTAATAATGTTATTCATCTGAATTTTCAAATTGTTTTTTCACTAACCATTCAGTTGATATAAAAAGATGTATGGCACAAACATCGACCTTATTCTATATTGACATTAAGCTATAGAGATGGGTCAGATTCTAGCTGGTAATTCAACAAAGGATATTGGCATAGAAATTGAGTTCATGTTTACTGGTTGAGGTTATAGGCAAGAATATTCCAAATGGTTCACTTTGCAGTCTGTTAGTATTCTATGCATCCCAGCTTCCCTTGAATTTAGGTTGGGAACATGATGAGTTATAGGCAGTGGACTCATAAGCAGAAGTGCCACTCCTAGTTCTATACATTTAAGAACAGCCATGCCTTTTCCATTCCTCTCTTCTTCCTCCTGTGCAGTGACCACGAAGGACATATAAGACATAATGTGCTAAACTATCAAGATGTGGGAATTTGATTTGTTACCACAGTATAACTTAGCCATACCTAATAAAAATAAAGATGACCTCCCTTGGAATGAACTCCCGTGGAAGTTCATTCCCAGACGCAAGATGAGGGTGGAAAGAGAATTTAGACCCTTGTGATAGGCAAACTCTGGCCTTTGGGGGCATATTTCCCACATCTAAAATTACAGCCCTTATAGATCCTGTGCATTTTATCTTATTCTAAGTTTCCTTTCCAACCCAAATAGTTAACTTTTTGAAATAGATTTTAAGGAATGTACAGATAAGTATAGGTATAAAGGAAAAGGAACGTTCAAGAGGAAAACCACTTGGAATGAGAAAAAATTGAGTATTTTGAGTCCACCTGAGTTTGACAACTTGTGCCGAGTGAAGTTACATCACTTGCCTACTTTTCCATTCATACAGTGGCAATCATTGTGCTCAAGACTTAGCTCTACTTTAGTAACTACTGTGACACAGCACCCAGTTCCTCCATTTAGAATCAGGGAATTCATTCCTCTAGTTGCCAGGAGGGTCGTTTGCTGACAGCCTGGAGTTGAGGAATTACCCTCAACCAAAGTGCCTGCCTACAGGATGCATGGCCCCTTCTCAGGGTAGCCTACTTCCAGTGACTTGTGGCTATAGTGACCCTTACCTCCATTTGGAAAAACCTTAACTCAGTTTGGAACATATTTGAGCATCCCAGTTTCAGTTCTCCCCATTGAATCTCCTGGGATCCCTGACACAATTTTGTTGTATTCAACTCCTCCCTCTACCCAAACCTACTTCCCTCCCTCCCTTATAGATGTTATCCACAAGAACTCTCCCCAATAAACTTCCAAAGATATATCAAAAGGTCTGACTCCTGAGAAACCTAACTTATGATATCCATAAGCACCAAAATGGAATTGCAACTTATAACCATAGGATACTTTGTACATCAAGAAAACATGAATCCTTATTCTCTTTTTTAAATGTCCAAGATACATGGCCCTCTGTGTAGTTTTCAGTTATCAGAAGGAGCGATTTTAATATTGTCTTAACTTTGGAATCATTTTAGTTTTCCAGAGAAGTTGCAAAAGTAGTATAGAGAGTAACTGTGACTATTCACCCAGTTTCCTCAAATGGTAGCGTATTAACTTATCAAGGTACAGTTGTCAAAATTAGGAGACCTATTGGTATGTAATTAACAATTAAACTCTGGGCTTCATTCAGACTTAAGATTTCCATACATTTTCTCTGTTTCAAGATCTTTCTTAGATATAGCATTACATTTAATAAGTCATTTTTAATTAACAAAGTGAATAATATATGTATATTCAAATGATTTTACAGTGATTAACAAATAAAGGAAACATTTAAAAGAACCCATGAATACTTAGCACACTAGTCTGATGCTAACTAGCTGTGTGATTTTACGCATATTGCTTCACTTCTCTGGCCTCCGCCAACGTATCTGTACATAAGATTGGGTAAAATTTGGTGATCCTTCCACTTCCTACATTCTAGGTTTCAGTGCTGTAAAAGATGACATGAAACTTTGCAGAACATTGTGAAGAGACATTCTCCTTTAGCAAAATTACAATTAGAACAGAAGTGTTCTAATTAATGTAAATAAAGTGGACATACCTCCATAACTTGATGGGGAATTTGCTACAACTTTTTTATCATTAATTTGAATTTTTAAAAGATTACCATATAATTCCCTGGAACAACCACAGAAGTCAAAGACTGGGAGAGAACAAGAAGAAAGTGCACCTACAAAATGAAGAAAAGATATTTGACATAATTCTGAAGAGAATTTAAGAAAGAGAAGACTCTTAAAGGTCCATAGCTCATTAGTTATGTTGGGTCACCAAAGAAATGGCCTGGATTGGTACAGCTGGTAATTAGAAAGCCTCAGAAGATGCCACATTCTGATCAACACTTAATTATTTTTTGTAAACATGAAGCTAGTTCAACAGGTCAAAATGAGAATAATTATTATTCTGCAGAAGAACATTAATTTCCTGAAAATAAATTATGCTAATCTTTAAGCATATTATTGCAAAGGAAGAAAAACCTACACAAGAAAGAACAGTGCATGCTTTAATTCAAAGCTTTTACATTATGAGAGGCAGTTAATGAAGCTCTAATTGTAACAGCTAATGGTAATTTATTAATAAACATTAACTTAAATATGAACACTATGTGGTATTATAACTCTTGTTTGCAACAGAAGGACTATAATGTAAAGTGATTACTTATTTAAATATATTCTAAATTATCAATGAAAACTGTAAGTATTTTATCTAAGTCTATTTATTTAGAAAAATGATAGTGGTTGATAAAGTTACCATAGGGCTGAGAGTAAGGGGAGAGGTATATGGGAGTTATATGCACAGGGGCAGCTTGCTCACCTGAAAAATACTGTTACAAACCTCATTTCCCTTCATATTTCCCAATGAGTTGGCAGTTATTCCTAGAGGAATGAAAGCCAAAGGCAGATATGTTTTCAGTTATATTTGCTATTCCTGGGTACCCCTGCCCCTGAGATCTCGCCCAGCTAACCACCAGCTTAATACCTCCCTTCATGGAAAGAAAGGATTTGAAAACAGACATGATTTATCTTACTGGGCATTAATTTGCTCTTCAGGGGGACAAATTAAGATGTTTTATCCAATAAAGGATTTTGGAACAAACAATAAATGAATTTTAAATGTTTATTAAAAGAGTAAATGTTCATCAAGACTCCCCTATTTTCTTAAACATGCATCCTATCCCCTGAACATCCAGACTCTCAAAAATCACAACCCCTTGAAGCTAGGTGCTTTAGACGTATTCAACACACATTTTCACTAATCGACATGATGTGCTAGCCAGACATACAGTGGTCACCAAAACAGAGGTGCTTCCCCTCCTAGGTTCTAGTTCGACCAGTTGACGTTAGAAAGTAACCACCTGGTGCCTGCACCTTTTCCACTGTGACAAGTGCAATAAAGAGCATTTCCAGGGCTAAGGAGGGCAGCTTCCCTGAGGGAGTGAATATTAAGCAGAGAGCCAAGGGTGAATAATGTTAGCTGGGAGAAGGACAATAAAGCATTTCAGGCAGATGAAACAGATTCAACACAAAAGCCTTTTTGAGGAAATAAACTAGACACTCAGGACCAGAGAGACCAGTGAAGTTGAAATGTAGTAATTATAAAGAGGGACAACACATTAAGCTGGATTGATACACGGCGTCTTGATAATGCAATAGGACCCACTGTGTGTAAATACAAATGTATTTTATATCATACTAATAGTAATATATGATTATTTTAATAAAGTATATCTCTAGGGATTAGAATGTAGAAGTGGAACAAAAGAGGTTTTTAAGATTTTTTTGGTTTACATTTTAGCAATAAGCATATATTGTTTTTCTAGTTTTTCAAAGGCATTTTAAATAATAGTCCTCTTGCATGATGAAAACCTTTTGGAAATTTGCATTTTATCCATGCACCTGTATATGCAAGTCATTCATTTTTTTTTATGCAAGTCATTAACTTTTATGGAGGGGAATTATTTGGATACAACTCTACTAAAAGGTGCTGTTTGGAAATGGGCACAATGCCCATGAATGTGATGGAATTAGATTTATTTGAAAGAATGATAGTACTTATGTTTACTAGCTAATCTGTGTGTGTGTGTGTGTGTGTGTGTGTGTGTGTGTGTGTGTGTGTATCCTATCCAAATGCAGCCAAGGTTATTTAGCTAGATTCTGACAAGAGTACAATTTGATCATTTTGCTTCTCCAAAATTTATATAAACATGGAAAAAAGGTAATTCAAATCTGGATTCTTATTATTTTCTGAAGAAGATCAATTCCTCAGAATTGTTTATTATCTCATGCTGGCAGATGAACCGTGAAACCGATGAGGTTCCAGGAGTTCTATGAATTGTGTGTGTGTGTGTGTGTGTGTGTGTGTGTGTGTTGGGGAAGATGGGCTGTGAGGTGGTTGCAAGTTGGGTAGCCTTTCAGATATAGGCATGTGATTCTTTGTAGCTCTGGGTATTTTCAGCATGGAATAGAAATATTTTTGGCCAAGGATTTTCCTGGTAGATGCTTCTGTTCCTTCTAGAAGGATCTGCAGGCCACTGGAAGGGAATCAGGCTTGCAGCCACATAGCCAACATACTCAAACTCTGCAATTCAATTGTTCCGATCGAACCAAATGAGGAGGACCTCTTCTAGTTTAAAGTTCTTTGTGATATGATGGCCCAGCTCAATTGCCTAAACAACATAGAAAAGCAATAGTTGGATACTTCAAAAGGATAGGTAACACTAAAATCGTGCATATTTGGGTTTGTAATCCATCATATTGTTATTCTTCCAGCACATTTGCTTTCCTAATTGTGTTTTGCTTGGATTAGTATTAAAAACAGTTTGTCTTCTCTAGGCACACACCAGCTGGTTAGTGGGAGGCAACGGCCTCAGAGCTAACCAGGCAGTGGGGCAATACAGTTCTAAGATGCGAAATTAGTCATGAATAATTCGCAAAGCAGATAATCCGCCCATAGATAAACAAAAGGTACTGGAATCATCCCAGGATTATTTTATCCCCTATTCTAGTTCTTAGACTACTTTTCTCTTTACTTATTTTTTACATTGGTTAGCAGATATACCAAGATACCTGAAGAGTTTTTCACTGAAAATGATTGCTATTTAAAAGCAAAAATATTTATTTTGCATACTCTTGGTTATATTTCCTCTTTTTGCATTTGGAAGAAAGATCTCTCATCTATATGTGTGAGTAACTAATAAAGCATAAGGTTAATACAGTTTCAAGATCTAATAATTTGTGGATATTGGATTCTCATCTAATTTGCTATTCAACTAGAAGACAATTGTTTTGCTCCTCTGTACTTCAGTTTCTTTATCCAGATTGAGATGAAAATTTTAAAAACACCTTTAAAAGATATTGTGAGGATTAATAAGATAACATAGGTGTCTGGTTTCAATAAACAAAAGGTGCTATAAGTGCTTTGACATTATTCTTTTCTTTGTATACTTCCATTGCCATGAATCAGCTTCATTTGGGATGTCAAAATAATTGTCTTTAATATTATTATTTTATAGTCACTGATCAACTGCAGTATTCTTAATACAACACACAAAGGAGAAAGCACTTCCTGTCCTTGGGAGAAAATGGGGATGGTGAATCACAGAAACAACAGTGAAATGTCAAAAATGCAAATTAATGGTCAATAGTATGTTATTCCACCACTTTTAAAAATGGGATGCTTGCTTTTCTCTTTTAAAAAAAAAATTTGTGTATGTGAATATGCAGAAAGATATAAATGGATAAATACGTATATGACATATTTTTGAAGACTGCAAGGCATTTCCTCCTATTGTGGACCATTGAACAGTTTTTGAAATGAATATCACCATCCACAGACAACCAATTAGTGCTGTGGCCTTCCTAGTCTCCATTGTGAGTATATATACCCACAATGGAAATAATTTTCCTTTGAAATAAATAATTTTCCTTTGAAAAGGCACTCAACTCCCTTCCTCCAACACTAATACCTTCTAATATTGAAAGTCAACTTAAATATTTCATTCAAGGGAACGTAAGATAGAACCTTTCTTTTAATATAAATTGAATCGTATTCTTTAGCATATCCCTCCATGAAGACAAGCACTGCCTAATTTAATTATCTGACAAGCATATGGCCCAAGGTCATCAACTTGACTCTGCAGATTACATTCTCATTCTCAGAAATCTCTCTCCTTGAATCGTGGCATTATGTTCTGTTTTCCATTCTTCTTGCTACTCCTTCTACTTCTCTTTCGTTGACCTCTTACCCTGATCAAGCTCCATTAAAATATATTCTCCAGGCTCAGTCCAGCTCTCTCGTTCCTTCGCATCCCCTTTGCCCTTTGGAGATCTTGCTCCCTCACCTCTGCATAGATGTCCTTGCAGAGAAAACATACGCTAATCTATAGAATAACCACCAACTCTTCTAGCTTAGCCAAGCACCATACATGTAGAAATCATGTTTGGGTCACATCATCACATATGTCTGGTGAGTGCAGGAAAAAAAATCCTTGTGCCTGAAGAAGTGAATATTTCCCTCTTTTTCCATCAGCGACATAGTCAGGTATCATAAGAACTGAATATCTTTCATAGTCTTATGTATCAGTGTTTCTAGTGCTCAGAATTATGAAAAATATTTCAGACTATGCTTCTTGAAACATACGTTCTGTTTCATTGTTGTATTTTTTTACTGTTGAAAGGCTTCTAATTTTATGAGATGGTGAATTAATTAGAATTCAGTAACTTCTGTGTTCGGTGGAAATTTCCCCAAATAAAGATCTTAAAAATTACATGAAGGAGAATTATTTCTGGTTGCTTTTCCTTTGTTTTTTTAAAGAATATAATTGTACATGAAATTACCACAAGTTGTTTAATATGCTATCTTAATCAACAATAAGTATCGGTTCAGACTTTCACTCATTATTTTATTGTCTATATGCTCTTTGACTCAATGCTGTTTACAGTTTACAAATTACAAGGAGATATTTTTTCTCTTCATTTTAGATTAAATTTGGAAAAAATGTATTGTTGCAAATAAATCAAATATGTTCCTATTCATTATCGTTTAATAAGGTTTAAAACGTTCCAATTCAACAATGCATGTGAAAAAACTACTACTCTAAAATAAGGCAATTTTCACACAATATCATTGAATATTTATGAAACATGGCAATTAAACAGAATAATGTTGAATTAATGAAAATTTAATAAAATTGTATGGACACATACAAATATATAAACAATAAACTGCTTTCCTATGAAGCATTATTAATGAGTTAGAGGGTATAAAGGAAAAAAATCTATAATAAAGAAACATCAACCAAGTCTAAGAGAAATCTTTGTCAAAAATGTGAGAACTCTAGCTGAAGAAAACCAATACAATTTGAGAAATATAGATTTGAATAAACAGAAAGGAATGCCATGTTCAGGGACAAAAATGTTGCAAATATAAATATTTCATGCTTTCCAAATAAGTTTATAGATAAAATGAAATGTAATCAGAGCTCCAATGGAGTAATTTGTGAAATGCAAAAAAGAAAAAAAAAAGTCCTAAAATCTGTCATGAAAAATAAACCAATAAGACAAAGAATAGATATATCAGGGAAATAAAACAAATATTCTGGGAACAAGCTCTCTTATATATTAAAAGCATTCATTATCTATTGTGTTGTGTTCCCCAGAAAGATATATTGAAGTTCTAATTCCCAGAACCTTGAAACATGAACTTTTTTGGAAATAGAGTCATACAGATGGAATTAGGCAAGTTAAAGTGAGTAATACTAGAGTAGGGTGGTCCTTAATCCAATTTGATTGCTGTCTCTACGAAAGAGGAGTATGGACACACACAGAGAGGAGAACTCCATAGGATAACAGAGGGAGAATACTTCAAATGACCAGCAAGCCTCCACCAGAAACCAGGAGAGATGCCTGGAACAGACTGTTCCCTACACACCTGGAAGGAAGCAATGCCCTGCCCACACCTTGATTTTTGACTTCTAGCCTCTAAAACTGTTTCTATTGTTTTAAGTCACCCAGTTTGAGGTACTTCGTGGCAACCCTAGGAAACTAAGCCAGGATAAAATCTGTGAGGAAGGTGAAGACAATTTAGTAAATGGTGACAGAAAATCATCCCCACTAGAATTTAAGACCAAAAAAGGCAGATACTGTATTTTATTCATCACTGTTTCCTTCAGTGCCTAAAAGATTGTCTATACAAGGTAGATAGCCATAATGTACTTGTTGAATGAAAAATAGTTTGAAAAATATTAATTTTGATCCACTCATCACATACTACCATGAGATAGCATCTAGATCAATTGCACAGTTAGAAAAAAAACTACAAAAATGCAAATGAATACATAAAAGTCTTTTGATGGAGGAGAACTTTCTAAACTTAACAGTAATAGATTTAATCACAAAGGAAAATGTAGATTTGATTGAATTCAAATATAAAATATGTATTTATAGGCCACACAATTTTATAATTAAAAGTTAAAAGCCGAAAGGAATTTAAGAACATGTGACAAACTTGAAAATCAACTAGTAAAACAATGGTAACCCTCCCTACTCGAATAGTCAAAGGACATGAATAAATAATTCAGAGAAAAAGGGATTATAAATGGCTAATAAACACAAAATGTTCAACCTCCAAATAATGAAGAAATATTTATTAAAACAATGAGCTACATATAAGGCACAAAACATAACACCTTTTAAATTATAAAGATTTAAAATACATGTAACACTCAATGCTTGCAGTGCTATCATACAACAGCCTTGCTCAAACACAAGTATAACAAAGACCTTAAAATCATCGGTACTACTTGGACCCGATAATTCTACTTCTAAGAATCTCCACTAATAAAATAGTAAGAAAGATAAGTTAAATATCTATATACAAGTTATCATTCAATGCACTTGACCTCTGGAAACTACTGATCTTGTTACTCTCTCGGTGGTTTTGTCTTTTTCAAAATGTTATAGATCTATAATCATACAATACATATCTTCTCCATGTATTACTTTTTTTTACTAAAAATAAATCCCGACTAAATGTCAAAGAGGAAATCTTAATTATTAGAAGAATTTGTTGATATCTAATATATTATTAATTAAATTATGAAAGATCAGAGAAAGTTCATTTAAATATTTATATCTGGGCAGAAGTATGATCAGTCTACTGGGACTTTTAAAAAATAAATAGGATTGTACCATCCCCATGGCTACTACCAATAAAATTCTCCTAACATGTTCTCCAGTGCAGTCTCATCTGGCTCTTGGCTTCTCTAACTCCATCACCTACCAGCCCTCCTCACCCCCGATGCTCTGTTTTGCAGCCACACTACCTTCTTTCTGCTCCTAGAAACTCCTTCTCTTTTCAATACCTTCAGACATGCTGTTCCCACTGCCTGAAACATTCTTCCTTTTTCTTTTTTCTTGACTGACCCCTTCTGAAACTTGAGGTCTAAGCTCAAACGTCACTGATTCAGAAAGGCTTTCCCGGAAACCAACATAAACTAGGTTCCTCCCGCCAGGCCCATTCCCTGTTCTGTTCATTCACAGCACTTAATTTCTGGGAAAAAAAAACAAAACAATTTTTAAAAAGTTAAGTATTGAAAGAAGAAAATGCCCAACCAGTTGATTATACATCATAATAGCCTCTTTCCCTGTTAAATGGTTTCTTGTGCATTCCTGGCTTTTGTAAACTGTTTTTTTTTGAGAAAATTGAATTCTGCTCTATCTTATAAGGCTACACAATGTAAAAATATTGGCGCTTTTTAATTTTCATGATTAAGAGCAAGAACATGCAAAGTGAGAGCTGAGAATCTCCATCTACTTCAGGGACATCCAAGTAAATGGGGGGAAATGCTGATGAAATTTAGAATTTGAGCTACTATCTTACTGTTTATTGATGATAGGTTTAAATGCTTTGTAATATTAAGTTGTGTTGACGCTTTGACCCACAATATTTGGTGTAGCATGGCTTCATTTACATAGCATAAACGAAGATGAGATCATAAAGGACTTTACAAAGCTGCAGAGCTAAATCTGCCCTCAGATAGCAATACAGCAGTTTCATAGAAATCAAAACCAGGGGTTGTACCCACATACCAATTACGAATCAGTGTAGAAATTGAAGAGGAATATCAGCACTGTTTTTAGGGGTTAAAAGTAAGCAAAAATTTAAGTATCATAATTGTATTTTCTTTTTCTTTAAAAAGAATGAATGCTAGAAACAATAAGTTGAAGCAAGCACAACATGTCCACCTCAGTTCCCATCCACTCCTTTCTTCCTATCAGGCCTGGAGTTGAAAACAGCTTCCCACAGCTAGTCTAAGAGATATTTCCTCTCCAAGGCCCACCCTGAAAATGCATTCAACACGTATTCTAAGTATCTTTCATGGCTCTACGAATATAATGAACAGGACAAGTCTCGTCCCTTTTCTCATTTGCTTACACTGAGATTAGAGAATTAGAGAAATAAAAGGAACCAAATAAAATAGAAGAGAGAATTGTAACAGGTGCTACTGAGGATACAAAGGGATGAGGTGGAGACTAGTGGGTTCTGCCTGCAGAGACCTAAGTGCAGTGGGTCGATTATCAATTTATTGGCTCTTAGTTTTGAATGCACATACACACACACACACACACACATATATATATATATATATATATGATATATATATAAAATATATAACACGTGTTATATTTATATATGCTCCGTGATAAATATGGGAATATCTTTAACCATTTTTTCTTTACCATGAGCACGATGTCAAGCTTTCTCAATAGTTGTAGAAGGTCCTAATTGCAGAAAGAAGGGGCTCCCTGTAATTTCTGGCTAGGGGATTGGGTGGGAGACTGGCAATGTGAGTGTGAGAGCATCTCTAAAGGCTGCCTCAGCCAAGGACTGAGAACATTGTCTCTCTGGGATCTTGCAGTCTTGGTCTATTGATACCCTTTCTGCTAGTCAGCAAACATGGAAAGCCTGCATGCCTCGTGCAGCCCAGAGTCACATGCATCGAGCTGTCATTTTCTTCTGCAATCCCCTACCTACTCATCCACCCACCACACCATGGCCTTCAGGCTCTGATGTGCTTCTGTACCTGATGGCTGACCCCCATTGCACACTCACACCAGTCCCTGACCTCCTCCTTCCCTTCCTGCATTCCAGAGGCTTACTTCATGCTCTCCCAGAAGCTCTCCCAGTAGCTCCAGCCTACTTTAACTAACCAATTTCTCTTTTAGATGGTGGCCAACCCACAAGGTTCTGAAAACCTTCAGACTTTGTCCTTCTTTGAGTACGCTCCATCAGCCCTACAGTAACCATATAGTTTCCGTATATCCTACACTTCTTTTTTTTATTATTATTATTTTCCTACAATTACTCTTGCATCATAGTTAGTTATTTTATTAAACCCCCATCCCCCACACACACATTTAAGCTACTGTGCGGTTTCTACCCTGATTGGACCCAGATTAGTGCAGGCAGCCTCAGTGAGACTAAAGGATAAGAAGAAGCTCACCATGTAGAGAATGGAGGAGAATTTTTGGGAAGAAGCTAACATGTAGGAAGACTCTTGGGCAGAAAAAAATCTGGTGTGTAAGAAGTGATGAAGTTGATGTATCTGAAAGATGTTGAGTGATTAAGAAATTGAAATAAATGAAATTAGGGAGAGAGGATAGGCCACAGAAAAAATATTTAATTATTATTCTAAGTGCAATGGGAAATTTTTTGTTTGTTTGTTTGTTTTCTTTTTTCTTTTTTACTGTTTTGCAATGGGAAATTTTTAAGTGGAGGGATGTGATAAAATTTTAACTATGAGAAGATCTGGACAGCTGCTATGTGTAAAACAAACTACAGGCTAGCAGGCGTAATCAAGGAAGCTGGCATGGAGATGGTTGGAAAACATGGCTAGTCAAGGTAAATTTGAAAGTAGAAGGACTATGCTAATTGAGTGGATATGGTAGCTAGGGGAAAGTAAAGAATCCTTCACTGGAGTCAATGCACCTGGGTGAATGTTTGAATAATGCTAGGGACTAATAAAATAATTAGTTCAATACCTTTCTAGAAGTTTACTTTTTTTTTTTTAGTTTAATTAAATTAAATAAATTGTTCTATTTAGAACAATTCTGTCCTCCAAAGAAAGCAAGATCTACAATTATATAACAATTTGGATTTAGTTAAATCTATGAGTCTTAAGACCAGTGCTCAGCATCCAGCAGAATCATTTATCTCAACTTATTTCACACCACTCAACCCCACACCCTGGATTGGCCCCTTCTTTCATATATAACACTACACAGGCCTTGTACTAGACCAACCATGAATTCAGGTCCCATGAGTAAAATTTATGGGCTATTCTATCCCCTCCCCAAACTCCCATTTTTCTCCTATCTGATTCAAAATGAATGCATGTTTTCTGTATTCTGTACCCAGACAAAGTCTTCCCTCAAGAAAGCTTATTCTTTAATCTATTCATATATATGAAAAAGGCTCAATTTTACTTAATATTTAAAAATGATATCTCAGGGTTTGGTGATCCTGAGAATTTTGGGGAGAAATTTTGTGGGACTTTGAAATTTCTCTTGTGCAATAAAGCACGTCAGAGACTCTACCATGTGGTAAAATATTCCTCTTTCATGAGAAAACTTTGAAACTTCAGTAAATAATCCTCTCTCCATTATTACTTTAACCTCTTACACATTATGTTCCAAGTGCTTTCTCAGATATATTATCCCATTTGATAACAGAATATTGGAACTGGGAGTTGACTCAAACATTATGTGCTAAACTAAGTTTATCCACATAAAGAAGGGAACTGCATCTCAAAAGTAAAACAAAGTTTCAAGGTCACATGGCTAGAACTACTGCATTCAAGTCAAGAGCCCACATCTCCCAACAGCCTTTACAGCACCATTCTACCATGCCCTCTTTTCCTCAAGGTTTTATATTGAACAGTAGGCTGTGCTTACTTTTCATGGCTGAGGAGTTTCTGAAAGAGTGCTGATCTTTATTAGTCCCAAGTGTTCTTTCTAGAGAAAGGCAGAAAAAGCCACGTAAACCAAGTCTCATTTCTACCCTCAGACAGGTTATATGACCACCACAGTGCAAATAAAGAGTACTGAAAAGGAGGATCCGAAAATTCAAAGGTGAAGCACACAAAGGCTTCTTGACGCAGAATTCCCTGGGGAAAGGGACTGAAGCTCCTTCAAGTGCACAGGAATCCCCTGGAGATCTTGTTAATACGTCAATTCTAATTTGGCAGGTCTGGGGTAGGGCCTGAGGTTCTGCATTTATCTTCTCGTCAGAGGGGCCTAGAGGTTATATAATGAGACATGCAGTATGTAAAGATCATTCCATTTAGATTGGAGGGAAAAGGAGAATGAATGCAGGAGACCAGTATGTGATTTTCTAATAAGCTCCCTGGCAGTGTAGATGCTGCTGGTCGGCAGATCATCCTTTGAGCAACAGGGCATAGACCTGAGATCTCAAAGCCTGAGCCTGGGCTGCCCTCTGTGGCAGCACTGGGTAGGCAACATGCTGGCAGCTGATGCCCCCTTTTGACCATCCATAAGGTGGAGATGAGATTTAGGGGTCAGGGTTTTTAAAAAGGCCTTCTTCTCCCAACGATCAGAGGATATGAATTCACAACCTAATGCTGTTTTCTTATTAAATACTAACAGATATACAAAGGAAACAGAGGGAATACTAAAACTGCTGATCATCTATCAATTATTTTTTGTACTTCTGTCCTATGCCACAGTCTCCTCGGAGCTTGGGGGATACGGTAAAGGAAGTAGACAAGGTTCTTACCCTCTTGGAGTCGTAGTTCTCATGAGGGAGACAGACGATCCTTGAGGGTGCTAATAGTATAAATGCAAATACCCACAAATTTCATGAACAGAAATAAAGTGGAGAAAGAGGAAAGTAGATAGAAAAGGAATCTCTGAGGTGGTAACACTGAGCAGTAATCCTACACACTCATACAGGTTTACCCCACCAGCAAATATATCTCAAGTCATCATGGTCCACATGTGTTTTGGAGATGCTAGCGATACAAAGATTAAAAATCTCCAATTTTAAGAAATATACTCAGTGAAGATGAAACTCTCATACGTACCCTGAAAAAAAACAAAAGACACCTCATTTTATAAAGATTACACCAGTTAGTACAGCCTGGACTGTAAAACAGCCAGAGGTTGAATAAAATTTGGATTGGCTAAAATCGTCTAAGCTACATGAGCTGTGACAGGAACATATATTGTATATTGGGATTCAAACCTTAAAATAAGTTGTTTGGTGAACATACCAAGTTCCCTAATTTATTTTGCTTTGGGCAGTATTTCTTTGAAGCTCTAATTTCAGCTCTCATATAACAAATGGTATCTACCTATTGATCCTTCCAACTTTCAAGTCTCAACATTTGTTCTTCTGTTGTTTCTTTCTGACTGGTGACTATTAGGGCTGTCATTACACAGTTCTACTCTGATACCCATAAGAAGTGCAGTGCATAAAAGGAGCCATTGTTTGAGGGGTTAGAGTTTATGCTGGTTGGCCCAAATTCTAATCTTCTCTACTTACCTCAACCTACTTATTAAGTCTATATTACACATTTGGTGCATTTTTTTATTTTTAAGACCAGAGTATATTTTTCATATTAAAAAAAACAAGAAGTCAAAAGCAAAATATATATATATAAGGATATGTGCTAATAATTTAGATATGCAGAAAAATATAAAAAGAATACACATCTTAAATACAAGCTTTAGGATGGATCTTAAAATCTGAGGGTGAATGCCTTGTATATAACATGAAATTCTTAGAAAAATGTTTAAAGTAAGCTAATTTGAAAGAGGTGGAAGAGAACTAAAGTTTGCAAGCTTTTTATACTTTATTTCATTTAACCCTCAAAATGTCATTAAAATGCTGGAATCTGGATCTTTCTCAACCTGCTTAACTACAAATTCCATACTCTTTCCAATAGATGTTTTTGTTTCCCTGATTTGTGCTAGTCACGTATTGGTCTCCTATATCCATTCTACTTTTCCCTCCATTCTAAACAGAATGATCTTCACTGAATGCATGTCTCATTATATAACCTCTATGCCCCTCTGCCCGGAATATAGTACTGTCCACAGTCTTTCCATTGCCCTAAGGTTAAAGGGAAAACTCCATAATATGATCTGCAAGGCCTTGCCTGCTCTCATCCCCACTTCACTCTCCAGCCTTATTTTTACACCCACCCACACCCTTTCTGCTTCAGCCTTAAACTTGTCATTTTTCATGATTCCTCCCACCACAGGAACTTGACTCATGCTCGATTTCATAAAATGTTCTTTCCTTCTTTCTTCACCCTATCAACATCCTTTAGATTCCAGTACAGGCATCATCTTGTCCAGGACAAGCAGGTAGGGAGTAAAGAGCAGGGTGAGTACAGGAGTTTGGGAAGGAATACCATCCATTAACAAGGGAACAGCATGAGTTTCAGTGTCACCACTACTCAGTCAAAACTGTAGCTCTACTCCTCTGATCTGTTTGTCAGTGTTCTTTCCAAGTACCTCTTCCTCTGCTCACACCTTAAAATATCAGTGTTCTCCAGGACTTTGTCCTCAGCCTCATTTTCTTTTCCTTTCATATGTTCTTCATAGGAAAGCACATCCTTCAACAAGGTTTTAACTACAACCTGTCCACTGAGAGATTCCACTCAACATTAATTCAATAAACGTTTACTGAAGTCCTTCCAGATTCCAGGTACTTCATTAGGCACTAGAAATATAAAACTTACATAATAATAGCCCTGTCCTTAAGGAAAACAACATCCAGGGATGAAAACAGATTAATACAATGTATTGAACTCTGTGGTAAAAAGATGTGCAAAGATTATTGTGGAACATTTAATCCTGCTGTAGATATCTCCTTTCCTAGATACTGAGTGTTAAGGAATGAGTGTGAGTTCTCTGGAGTGAGCCGAGAGGGATGTTAAGGAGGAGGGAGAGGAAGCTTTCAGAGACAAAGAGTACATGAGCAAATATCTTGAGGAGAGAATCAGGCAGATAAGTATAGCTGGAAATTTAAGCCTGGAAGGGGTTAATTACGAGATTGACGTCAAACCTGATGTTAAAATTTAGAGGTCAGAGCCTGAGCTGCCTGGACTTTTATGTAAACAACATTGGGTTTCATTCTATAGGTGGTGGGGAGTTGTTGAAAGATTTCAGCCAAACAGTTCCATAATCAGGTTGCGTTACAAATGCAAAGCTAAGTGTTGAGAGTAATGGATAGGATGACATCCATCCTATGGACAGTGAAGTGGGAAGACTGAGATAAATTTATGAAGCGCCACTAAGGGAGAATAAAAATATTGCTAATCATATTAAAACAATACATTGATTGTTGGTTGTTATGATGCATCCTGATTTCACAGATGTTAAGATGTGAGATCTGCATCCCTAACTGATGAAATACAGAACTTAGGGTTGCAAGTGTGGGAAGGAACAGAGAAAGGGAGGTGTCAAGAACTCAACACCTTTTCTTCTCTTCTCCTCCAGGGTGGCTGTCACTGCCTGGTACTTCCAGCCAACCTCATGAGCCAGGTGCCTCAGGTAGGCAAACTTTTGAGTGGGCTTCAGACGCACAACCTCGAGGGCAGCAGGTAGCACCGTTCTCTTTTTCTTGTCGTAGGGAGCTCATTTATAGTAAAGACGGTAAGTCAGATGGTAGTAAAGATGATAAGTTAGATGATAGTGAAGATGATAAATTTCATTTTGGACTTGTTGACTTTGAGGTTCCTGAGGGATATTTGGTTAGAGATGGAAGTGCAGATGGACATCTAGGCTGGAGATAGAAACTTCGATATTGTCCACGTACAGATTGGGTACAGGTACAGCTGAAATCATCATGATGGATGAAATCTCACAGAAAGCAATATAATGCTTATAAGTTACTAAGGGGCCAAACTGGGTGAGATACATAAAAATAAAGGAAAAGAAGGACAAGGAGTTCCAAGTGAATGTAGAGTCATGAAAGATAAGAAAATCTTAAGAGAAACAATGATCATTAATATTTCCTGAAGTTCTTTCTGGTGAAATCAGGACTGAACTATTCCTTGGGCTTGACACAGTAAAAAGCAGTCTCTGTAGAGTGAGGGGAATAGAAGTCAGGCTGAAGGGGTTTGCAGGATGAGTGTGGGATGAAATAATAAACATCCAAGATGAAACATCGATCAGTAAATCTGAATGAGAGGGAAGGGAAAGTGGGCAGAATTTGTCAGAAGACAAACTATGACAGTTTTAGGGCTGGAGAAGTGAAAAGACTTTTAGACTAAGAGAAAGAAACTACTAGAGAGAAAGAGGACAAAAGAGTAGAAAAAAAAAAGGAAAGAGATAGAGGCTTTGGCCTTGAGTCAGAAGCCAGATTGGTGGTTGAGGTAAACTGTGTTCAATAGCTTTCATTCTTCCCGAAGAGAAGAGCAGAACCTTTCACTTGATATCAGAATTGGGAATGATTTCTGATTATTGCAAATTAAAAGCATTTTCTAACTCAATAAACAGTCTTTCCTAAGTTTCTATATTAAGCTAGTCAAACACCTTGTGACAGACCAAATTATGTACCCTAGGAAAAAAACATGTTCTTGATCTTAATCCTTTCCTGTGGCTGTGAAATCATTGTAAATACAACCTTCTGAAGATGTTATTTTTCATTAAGGTGTGGACCAAATGAATCAGGTTGGGCTTTTATCTTATTACTGGAGGTTTTATGAAGAGAGAGTCACGTGGAGAAAAGGAAACTAGAAGTCGAATGGAACCTGGAAGTGGAAGAGGAAGACTCCACCACGTGGACAACCATGAAAAGGAAAAGCTGAGGACCCAAGGATCACTGGCAGCCAGCCCCAGAACTTCAGGGAGAAAGCATTGCCTTGCCTCCTCCTTGATGTTGGACTTCTGGCTTCAAAGCCACAAGCCAATAAATTTCCATTGTTTAGCCGAGCTCATCATGTGATATGTGCTTTAGCAGCTGGGAAACTAAGACACTTTAATAGCTAAGACATAAGCAATGATTGAGGGACTGTTCCAATAGACTCATCAGGCAGATATGCTTCACTGTTTTCTAAATGCTGGATTTTTTGTTTACACCATGCATACATGGGTCATGTTCTACTAAGCCACAACATGGAACAATAACCACTGTTAAGGCTAAAATGATAGTAAATACTGGAATGGTTAAGGGGAAAATGGAAATGACTCATAAGATTTTTAACCTTTTTTATGGGGGGTGTGATGCATGGTCATGGAATCGAACCCAAGTCTCCTGCTTGAAAGACGAGCATTCTACTACTGAACTACCCAAGCACCCAAGAGTTTTAACCTTTTAATGCCACCTTTCACTGTATATCTTTACTTCATATAAGATAATGCAGCAAGCAAAGTGCTCTAAGAGATGTTTAACTGTCTACTAGAACAATAATAGAGACTTAAAATCACAAAAAGGCAGCCTGATCTTTCAACTTTCTATCATGAAATATGGGTAATTAGAGTTATTCTAAAATTCCATGAATGAAATGACAAAATTAATTTCTTAAATACTGTTTAAAATATCCTAAGATTTAAATGCTTTAATACCCATGAAACTTTACTGGAAAAGCATCCTGCTGAATTCTTGAAGGTAGATAGCCACTCTAATATTCTCAGCTCTGTAAATTCATATTTTATACCTACTTCCAGGTACTGGGTAAAGTTCATATAGTCAATAGCAACCATTTTGTTTTAAATAAGTCTCCACTGAATATTAATGAACACATTTAAAATGTTGGTTTGACTATGTCTTTTAATAATTCACTTATGATTAGCTTTTAAATTGAATATTTTTATGCAGAGAAAATATAATAATATTTTACAACAATAATATTCAATAACAAGATGTTTTACTAAAATGACTAAATATCCATCGCTATAACTTCTACATATGAAAATATGTAGACTTTTATATATGTATTCAAGATTGGGTTTTAAAAATATCTGTTTAAGCTGTTGCAAATATTGGTTAAAGGACCATGGTTGAGAAGTTGTATTATTTAATCTATTGAAGGTGACAGCTGTGTATTACATAAATGTGTAGTTATGGACTTTTGAACATTTATTACTCGCTTACTAGTCTACAATGACTTTGAATAGACTACTACATAAGTGTATATTTAGTCATTTCAAAAAATGCATATTATTTGGTAGACTTTGTACCAAAGCATGATAAAAGAGGTGTTGTTTTCTCAGTACTATTCTGGGGCTATGCCAGGTATTCATAAGAGATTTTGAAGCATATTATTTACTGGTATGAGGTTTGAGAATTTGTATGTTTACAGAGTTTGCATTGCTGCCCCAGTATAAACTCTGTAGAAAGTTTTTTAAGATATATTTTCCTAGGAAGGTAAAACCTGATTCCTGTTTTTATTCAACCCTACCTTTTAACTCTGACCTTGCCCTAAAATGTCTTCTTAAAATCTAATCTTGACAGCAAATGATTATTTAATTGCCACTTCATTTCCTGCTTCCCCTTTAACTCTGATCACAGAAAGATGTCTACACCTGTATGAATGGCATACTATTTTCTTATTCACAGGTTCCACCTCCTAAGGTCCAGCCTCTCAAGCATCTCATGGCACTGAACGAATTACCAATACAGTGCCTATCATCATATATCTCTTTTATTTCTGAGTTTCTTTTAAAAGACTGACTATTCCTTCCTCACAATTGGCCCTTCTCCCTGTCTCACTTTAATTGTTTTTAACACAGCCTGCATTCTGTAATCTGTACTATAAAAATAATCCAAAATTTCTATTAATTTATTATCAACCATAGCTTGGATTTGTAAATAAATGGTAAAAAAAAAATCATTTCAATAATGTATAAGCACACCTAATATTATAAAAGGTTAGAGCTGTATACTGCTAGTCATAGCAACCTCACATTCATCTAGTAAGATTCTTTCAATTATCAGATATAGAAAGCTGAGGCAAGAAAAATCAACTGACCTTGTGTCTGATGCTCCTTTTATCTACTTTATCAACAGATGAGTAAAACATATGGAATAAAAATTAATACTAGGGGGAACAAATGTTAAAATAAATTTAGATTGAAATGCTAGTGATCAATGAAAGGCAGGGGTAAGGGATATGGTATGTATGAATTTCTTCTGTTGTCCTTTTCTTTCTTTTTCTGAATTGATATATGCAAATATTCTAAGAAATGATCATGATGATGAATATGCAAATATGGGATGACATTGTGAATTACTGATTATATATGTAGAATGTATAGTATACGTTCTGATCATATATGTAGAACTGATTATACATGTAGAACGTAGAATAATCATATGTTAAGAATGTGTTTGTTTGTTGTTACAGTTTTTTAAAAAAATTAAAAATTAATTAAAAAAACAAGAAAAACCAATTGACCTCGATAGCACTGCAGGTGAGTGACAATATTGGTACTAGAATCCAGGTCTCCTGAATTACTTCTTTGTTCAGTTTTCTATGCCTTTTTATTCTAAGAATTTAGATATGCATTATTTCCATATACTACATTTTATACAGCCCTAAGATAAATTGAATTGCCAATAACACTTCCCCAGTGCTTTTGTGGATCTGGAATCTCCCCCAACTTTCCCTCTTAAATTATTCTTGTCTCGTGTGGAAGAGAGAATGAGAACAAAAGGGCAACGAAGAGAAACCACATAAAAACATACAAACCATATATGAGAAGATCATTGGAAGATGAAAGCTAGGAACGAAAGTCATTTAAAACCTTGGAAGAAAAAAATGAAGAGCTTATGTTGCAGTTTATTCAAGAACAAATCTTTCATTTGTCCTTTTGGAGAATCCTCAGATTCTTCATCAATGGCCTCTTTCTGCAGCATGTCATATCAGCAGTTGAAAAGCTGACATCTGCGAAGTGTTAATGTTTGAATGTATTAGGCTGAGTTTTCTTTGTCGGTCACTGGTCTTTTCTCTGTCTTGAACCACAAAATTCTTTTTATCATTGGGTTCTGGAAACAAATATCTCTTCCTAGGAGTTAAACTAACATTTTAGAGAATGTAAGTTTAGTAATTGTGTATGTTTCTGTGTGTGTGTGTGTGTATGTGTCTCCAGAAGGAGACCCTTATCTTTGACTTTTTGACATGCTCAATGTCAATAAATGGCCATCTTGTGCATCTATGAGCACAACAGTACAAATTAATACAGAATCTCAAGCAGTCATAGTAAATTGCATTGGCAGTAGTTGTACCATGAATTTACTTTCCACTCAGATATCTATTAATTTCAAGATGTAACCGTATATAATTAACTGAGAATCAAATTTCACATTTACATCTTGACAAATTAGATTAATGCGGCTAAGCAAAAAATATAAACACAGGCAGTCTTAGCTTGTGTTGCTTCCTCAAACAAAACTATATAAAACAGCATTTACTAAAGGCAAAGGAAATTCATGAGAGCTGTGCTCAAGTAAAAGTTTTGGAATTTAAGAAGCACTTAGTTGCTGCATTAGACCATTTAGGATGTTTCAACGTCTCAATTGACTGTAATTCCAATCTGCTCAAGTGCCCTGTTAATGACCTTCCATCTCCATGTAAGCAGAGGAATTCAATGTTTATACTTAAAAAAAAAAAGAAAATTCCTACCACAAGCAGATTGAAGGACAGGTTCTTTTCATTCTATCTTTACTATGGCAGGAGAGAGTAAATTGTTACCTCTACATCAACTGAGAGAGGCTAACCTCCCTTGGCTCTTGATGAAAGCTTTCATTGACAAAACAAAATCAACAGATCCAGGTATAAGGAAGCCACTTAAGTGTTTTCCATTTCTTATTGTCTAACACTGAGTAATTATATTCGTAAAGTCTAAACAAGCAGTGAAATTTACCCATACTTACACTTTAATTTTGGTGACACATAGTAAACAGATAGGTCTCTAGACTTCCTGTAGAAATGTCACTCCAACATATAAATATATTCACATTTCTATGCAGAGTGAAAAAATCCTAACATCTGGGGATGCTGCTACAAAGAATTCCCATGTTCAACCCCCAAGCCCAAAATACTCTTAAAAAACAAAATATGCCAATATTTATTTGAATCCGTACCAAACCCTGAAAGCAGAAAAACTTGTTTCAACTTAAAGTAACTGATAAATATGGAAATTTTATGCGAAAAGCCATTGTGCTTCAGAGACAAGTTGAGGCATTACATTTAATATAAAGTTTTAATGTCAAGATCTAGGCACCTGATGTCATCTTTCCTTATAAACATAAAAAGACATTTTGTATCTCTTAATATATTTATTCTCAAGTGGTTTATTTCCAACCGTGTGTGATTTGATCTTTCTAACCTTCAAGGAGTGTACTTCATCTTATTTTGTGCAATGTAATTTTATATTCAAAGAGGTAAAAACCCATGAAGCAAAAATATTAATAATGATGACATAAAGTCCTGTACCATTTCAGGAGGATACCAGCAAAAATATAGCAAATTTGTTCGCAGATTTAAATGATTTAATGCAATTTCTTTATAGTATAAATAAATACTCCGTTGAATCTGGAACTCAAATTTATCATGTAACAGTCACCCCCCCACACACACACACACATTTTCCACAGAAGTGAGAGAGAGAGAGAGAGAAAGAAAGAACAAGAAGGAAGACATAGCATAGCTAGAAGGATGGTTGAGAATAATAAATTAACCTAATCTCCTTAGATCAGAAGAGGTTAACTAGTGCATTTAGACAGGTCTTTTCACTGCCTGAAGAGTAACCACCACCCATAAAATTAAATTTTAAAACACGCATTGTCACAAGGAAGTTTTACAGCAAATGTATGCTACCTATATGAACAAAATAAAATTATGTGAAAGCAGTCCAACTGTCACCTGATCGGAAGAGAAGGAGCTGTGCGGCTGAAGGGGGAAGATGGAAGTTTGGATGATAAGGGCACATGCTGGGGAGAAGGAGAAAAGGAGCAATGTAAGAGGCAACAAAGAAGTCGGTTTGGACCAAACTGAAAAAGTCCTTTGCAGGTGAAGTTTCTGAGGTTTCTATTTTACCTCGTTAAGTCCTAGGGAGAGAACCCATGGTGATTTTTCAAGCTAGGGAGTTAATTCTTGGCTTTGATTCTTTTGTGACTCAAATTCTACCAATAAATAATAAGTTCCATGAAAAAGGATGCCTTTATGGCTTAAAGCGTTTAATGGATGTTTTGGGGGAAATGGGAATTTATCATGGTCCATGAGAGAATCTGAATAGAATTAGGACTAATCCAGAAAAGCAAAGGAAGGCTAACCGTAGGAAAAGTGACATGCAAAATTTGATAAAAATGGACAAATGTGCATTTAAGCAACAAAAACTGGAGATGGGTTTGAGTATCGCAGTCACACTCTGAGGCATGGTGGTCAAAGCAACCACTTTATAATCACCAGGACATGAGTTCAAATCCCAGCCCTGCTGCTCTCTCTAGTTGAATAACCTTTAGCAAGTGTAGTAATTAGAGTGCTTTCACTACATGCAAAGGAAACTTACTTTGGCAAAAAAGGTAGGTAGGCAGGAGGGGAGGGAGGAAAGAGGGAATTTATCTATGCATGCAGGGTAACTAAGGGATTTAAATGGACTTTCTCGCTCTGCTGGACCAAACCTGACAGCTCTTATAGGCTGGTAGCAAGAATTAATTCTGCTCATTTATTGTCAGGTCAGTTTCTTGATTATTTCTTGCAAAATCTGTATTCCAGGAATAATGTTGAAAATCCTGCTCCATCCTTTGGTTGGGGAGGACAAATCACCTTGACTGACAGACTGTCTAATTACAAAATTAAGAAACTATTGCCAGAAGATGAGGGAGTGGAATTTACCAGTAAATGTCCAAATTTCCAAGTAACTTTTCCTTGTCTAGCCTCAGTTTCTTCATCAATTTGATAGCGGCAATAGCACATTACCCCAAGGAGTTAGGAGACTCCAGACAAAGAACACAAAGCACTTTAGTAGTTTCTTGTAGAAACTACATGATCGAGGCCAATGAGTTGTTATTATGCGGAGTATTGGAAGTGATTTTGGTTAAGGAAGATTGAGATCAGATTACAGAAGACCTTGAATGCTAGGCTAAGATTTTGAACTTTATCTTGTAGGTAACAAGCAGATTTTTGTTTTATTTTGTTGTTTTTTTGTGTGTGTTTGGCTTTTATCAAAGTGTAACACATGTTCAATGCATCATAAATCATGGATAAATTTTTTTGTAAATTTTCAAAAATGAAGCATGCTTCTACTGCTTAAACAGCATCCAGGTTAAGAAATAGAATATTATCACATCCAAAAAGCTCCCTCTCCTGCATGAGGCAGGTTTTAAGCAAGGAAATTCATTTTGAAATCTAATACTTAATAAAGAGGAATCTATCAGTGGGAGCATAATAGGAAAAAAATTGACAAAACTTGATAATTGGGTTAATTTATGTAAAATACCTGGCAAAAGGAAATATGAAAAGAGATTTTAATATAGGTGACCAGTAATGAGGATGCCATGGACAAAAGTAGAAATTCAGGAAAAGGCCTAATTTTAATGGGAAAGGAATTTATTTGTTTTTTAGAGGATTAGCCACTTTTTTCTTTTGTTTTCTCTAAAAATATGGAATGCTTCATGAATTTGTGTGACATCCTTGCACAGGGGTCATGCTAATCTTCTCTGTATGATTCCAATTTTAGTGTATGTGCTGCCGAAGTGAACACAGGATTAGCCATTTGATAAAACCAAATACATGCATTCATTATAGATATGTTTCAGTGCAAGAAGGGAAAAATTAACAAAACCCTATGCTTGTACTCTCCAAATCTTTCTCTCTGCATGTATATGGGGACATGCAGATACACAAAAGATTTTCAAAATATGTGGTGTTGTGTCCTACGCAATCACCCACACTTTTCAGTTACCATGATATGAGCTTAAAATGAACTTACCTTGACTATAAATGTTTCACATAACTATTTCTCTTTAACTGTATTTATCAGCTGTATGTTTTACTGAGTGGGTATGCCATTATTTTAAACCAATCACTTCCTGTTGCTCATTTGCATGACTTCCAATTTTTTAATATTTACATTTCCAGTGTTATAACATTGTTTATATTAAACATATACATATATATGTGACAAATAAATTTATCTTAAAATATATTCTGACAAATGGAATTAATCTTTAAATGCCTTAACTTTTAAAAATTTTTGGTACATATTGCCAAGTTTCATTTAAGAAAAGTATGTCAAATTATGCTTCTCTCAACAATGTGCAAGAGTGACCGTTCCCTTGCATTCTTGCCAATACTGTGTATCATAATTAAAAAAAAATACTTTGACAACTAGATAGGTGTAAATGTATGCCTTTTTGTTTTGTTTTGACTTGCATTTCTTTGCTAACCAGACAATCTTGAGCATTTTATGCTTGTTATATCATTTGTCATTTTTATTTTGTGCATTTCCTATTTGTCTCAGCACTTTTTACTGGAGTATATATTAATTTTGATTTAGACATGTAGACTCCCAAGGAAAAACAAAATGCCAGAGGAAAAGTAACTAGCAGAGGTATGGAAATATTCTAGTGAAGCTGTGAGAAAGATCAGAGAGGAAATAGAGATCTGATTTCAGAACAGAGAAGTGATAAAGTCATGAGAGGAAATATTTCATTAAGGATATAAAAAGAAAAGAACAAAGGGGCAAAGACTAACCATGCAAAACATCCACGTCTTGAGCACAAAACGGACCAGCAAGACCCAAAGAGGTAGATGGCGAAAGAGGCCATCTTTTGTATTGTAGTGGGGAAATCATTAGATGATTTATCTTTTAAGGGGAAATATTAGAAAAGAACAATAGCAAACGAGGAAGACTATTGACTTGGTAGTGGGAGGATCATAAATGGTATCTGGGAATGAGGTAGCCAACGTTGAGCTATTATTGAGCATTCACTTGCATTTAGAGTTTCTTTCTTGCTTCATTGGTTTTGGCATTGTCTTCTTCAACCCTTTTCAGCTGGCACAACTAGGCGAGGATGCGTTTGATAGAAAGAGGCAACAGATTTTTACAGAGTAGGAGACCCAGTGTCACAGGAGCACCCTGGAGTTCAGACACCCTGAGCACCAGTACTCAACCCCCCTTCTCCTGCCTCATGGCGGGGTCTGTTTCCCTTATGATTTTCCCACTGACTCTAGTTACCCATTAGATGAAAGGAACTGAAACAATCCCTGCATTTTCCTAATTATTTACCATAAATCTAGGAGAAGTCCATTTGTAAGTTACATATCCACAGAAAAAGGGGCAGACCTGCAGTTTTTCAGGTTTTTGATGCTCCATTCTGCCGCAATTCTTGGCGCTTTTTGAATCATATGTGAAAAAGAAACAATATTTGCCTATGTGTCACTTCTATATTTTTTATCACTCCTTTTCTCTCTTTCAGTGTTTCTCTCATATCTATTCTCTATAGATTTACTGCTTTAAAAATACTAAAACACGGCGGTGCAACAGTGGTTCAGTGGCAGAACTCTTGCCTGCCATGCCGGAGACCCAGGTTCGATTCCCAGTGCCAGCCCATGTGGGTTTTTTTTAAGTTAAAAAAAAAATTTAAAGAGCTACCAATTATCTCAGAGACACAAACATACCACATAAAATTCAGGTTTCTGACAGTTTCTAGAAACAGCTTAAGAAGTCTTTTAATATAGTAGTGATAATTGCTCCTGACAATGAATCTGTCAACTTTTTCTAGCTATAGCTCTTATCTTGAAGTTTCACTTGTCCTCAGGGAAGGAAAAGCAAGAAAATGATTTCTCCTATTCATATGTTCCTCTCCTTGGGCCCATTTAGCTAAAAACATCCACAGCAAGAGTTGTTAAACTTGCTGTTCTATCCATGTGAGTATTTCCTTGTTCCCTATTTCCTCACTCCATTCCATTTCTGAAATTCCAAATTCACATGATGAAGCATAAAATGCATATACTCAACACAAATTCAAATTCCAGCTTTCCTACTTAATAGCTATGTAATCCTGTAGAAGTTACTTATATTCTCTTGGCCTCCACTTCTTTATCTATGAAGTGGATATTTTAAAAATAACCTCACAGAATTGTTAGGAGGAAATAAGTAAATTGCCTTCCACAAAGATTATATTAAATAACCATCAGTTGCCTTTCACATGTGAATCTAGGAATTAGCTATCATAGCTGAAAATTCAAGTAGCATAGGTCTAAATATTCAAGGATATCAAAATTATATCATAATCTTTAAATAATTGTTGAACCAGCCATATTAGTTAAAATTGTGTAGCATGTTCCTTCAGTCTCTTTATTTATAGTATATATTCCTCTTAAATTCTTGATAGCTTAAAAATAATTCTCAACTTTTCTCATTCTCATACTGTAGGTATGAGGTTCTTGAAGCAACTTTTACTTCATTCTAACAGATATCTCTAATAGGTTTGAACTTCAAAAAAAATCACTAAAATCTGTCAATCCAGTGTCAGGCATGGTGGCAAGAATTACGCCTACTGTCCATACAATCCAAAGGAAACCTTGGCCCTTCAAGTTGCAATATTATAACAACTAAAAGTAACATTGATGGTGAACATGGATAAATGAATTAATTTTTAATCTGTTAGGTCATATAACTAATTACATGCAATTGGAAGCCACAGGTAAACTGCTCATGAAATGCACATAGTCAAAGTCAAATGGGAGAACTAGAGAGTCATCTTGCAGCTAAAGTCTAGATGTTACCTTAGAGTTACAAAGCTGACTGGGAACAATTCGAGAATAATTTGATCCTACTGTAGATAGGATAATTGGGGAAAAAGCTGGATGGTGGTTACTTCTTGACCACATAGCAAACTTGGGTCCAGATTTGCTAGTTGAAATACACTGTCACCTTAAGTTTGAAAGTAAGGTAGAAAAGAAGAATTGGAGGTCCAAGGCAACCCTGACATCCTATGCCATAAGAACCACCTAGAAGTGAATGTTCTTAAACACTTAACATGAATTAGAGTCTTTCCCAAGCAAAAGCAACAAAGGAGGAATAATGACACTAAGTCTCAATGCTGTGAACTGCACTTTCCTGCACTTTGAGAGCACATCACGAGACTTTACATTACTTTGTACTGCATGAAATCTGCTCAAGAGCAGAGTTGAATACAAGCTCACAGTTTATAAGCACCTATCTCCTTCCCAAGGATAAATGTTCTTTTATAAAGGGGAAAGTCACTGTCCCTTTCTTACATCTGTCTATTAGCATTTGAAAGGGTGACAGAAGCCAAATCTACCTTGCTTTCTCATTTTATCTTCTTTGAGGTAGGGTCTTTTTAAAACTTATTTTTGTAACATTCACGAAAATACTTTGTTTTCTTTACATCTCATAATGGATTCCTTTCTATAGTGATGTATATGGCAAAATTTTAAAAGGTCAATCAACATTTTCAGTAATGAATGAATCCATAACAAGAAAGATCAGGCAAAAAATTATGAAAAAAGTGTCTAGCATTAGTTGAAAACAATGAAGAGGAGAGAGGAGTATTATTTGAGAAAAGAGAGACAGGAAAGAGTAGGAGGGGAAGGAGGAAAATAGGGAAGAAGGCAGAAATCAGAGAGGAAGGAAGAAAATGTACATAGACATAAAAACCAAAAAAATGTATATGATAGGGTATTTAGTGAATAGAGAAGCAATTCTAACTCAAAGGTAAATTATGATTTAAAATTGTGTTTTATAGTTGTAATATGGCCACAGGAGTAAAAGCCTTTTAAACTATGTTCTGGACCCTTCTAAAAGAAGTTTCCTCACCTCTCAGAAATTAGCCCACGCTGGAGAAGTATCACCGTTTGACTGATCTACAGACAAATTTGGCTCTAGCACTTACTTACATTTATAAGACAGATGCTAAAAATTTACAGGTATATTTTAATATATAAATATACAAGATATATTTTAGATATTAATTAGACTTTTACAGTTCAAATGGATCATATTCAAAGCAATGTTCTATTGAAATTTATTTTATATTGGTATACCTCTGGTTAAGTTTTAAAGTAGTCGATACTAAATTAATAAATTATGGCCCAATACCAAGAGTTCTGACTTCTCAAAATCTTTTACACTGCCACCATAATATAGAATCTTTAGTCTCTTTTCTTTTGCTTAAAAATTGCCGATGGCAGCAGCTTCTACCCACATGGGAGAATTTTGTGGCTAATAATAAGCATCTGAAAACTACTCCAACTGAGTAATTAAGAGGAATTTATCTAAGTATACACTACTCTTGTCCCCATAACTATTTTGCTTACATAAGTAGGCAAAAGTTATGATAACATGAAAATATTATCTAATGAACCGAGCATATGTAAAATTAACACTCATCAAACATATCCCCCACTTAATGCTAATCTTTATTTCTGCCTGTTGCATCAGGCGTCAGTCAATCTTTACATGGTTTTCTGACCTTGCAAACACTTGGCAATATAATTTGAGTATGAAAACTCATTTCAGACTTCTGGTCAACAAAGGGTGCCATTCTCCCACAGAATATTTGAACAAAATATTTACTCCTTTGCTAACTAGAAAAAGTAGCAGACCCATTATCCTTGTCCAGAAAATGGTAAAAGGGTTGCAAAAACAGGGCGAGTGCCCAATCAAGGAAACACAGCATTGAAGATGGTAGAAGGTGCTCATGGTACCCTGCTAGCCCTTCCTTCATCCCCTCCCCAGCACAGTGTGAGGCCAGGGTGTGCTTCCATTGTAGATCCCTGGCCCTGCTCTGGAGGAAACTGACAACCCATACGCACACACTGGGGTGCCAGTGCATCAGTATCAATCAATCGATGGCAGCCTGCAAGACTGAAATAGGAAACTTGCTTCCAAACCTTGCCCTTCAGGCAGAGGCAGTTTGCAGACAGCTAAGGCAGTATAAGATACAATTAAGTCGGCAACCTGGAGCAAAGGGCTACTGTCTTCGAGACACAGAAGAGCACCTTAAAGAAGGAAAGTCTATTTCACAGGGATTAGAAGGGAAATTTGGATTCCTGTAAGTGGAAGAATTCCCATGGCCACGAGAGTGAGCACAAGTCCAGGACAGGGAGGGTCCAGCACTGCGCTTTTGCCTCAGGGTGATCTTGATGGGGGACTAAACTCTGAGGGAGAACACCTGCCAAAGCCAAGCCGATTTGCAAAGACTGAGAAAGGTGTTCTAGCTTCTGACCCTCAAGGAAATCTTTGTCAAATCATTTACTAGATAAAAAATCAAGGAACAAATAGCTCAGGGACTAAATCTCAGAGTTGGTACATTAAAATACTAAAATGTATGGTGTGCAACAAAAAAAACCTCAAAATAAATGAAGAAACAGGAAATGATGGCTCATCCAAAGGAGCAAGAGAAAAATTCAGAAACAGGCAATGAAGACTTGACTTTGGATTTACTAGAAAAAGGACATTAAAAATGATCTTCAATATGCTCAAAGAGAGAAAGGAAAATGCAGTGAAAGAAATATATGATATCAGGAAAGTGACGAATGAGCAATATGAGAATATCAAAAAAAGAGAAAGAAATTTTATGAAGGAACCAAACAGGAATGCTTCAGTTGAAGACCACCATAACTGAAATGAAAAAATCCCTCAAGAGTTTCAACAGCAGACTGGAGTTTGCAGAAGAAAGATTCAGTGAAATTGAAGGCAAGACAATTGAAATGATCCTCCGCTGAGGATCAGGAAGAAAAACTAATTCTAAAAAGTGAATAGAGACTAAGAAAACAATGGGGGCACAATCAAGTGCATCTACATACAAATTATGGGGGTCCCAGGAAGAGTAGAAAGTGAGAAAGGTGCAGAAGGAATAGTTGAAGAAATAATGGCAGAAAACTTCCCAAAATAAAAAAATAAACCTACCCATTCAGTAAACACTACATAGAATAAATTTGAAGAGAACCCTTTTCCAGACATATAGTAGTCAAATTGCTAATTAAGACTAGGAGAGAGTTCTGAAAGCTGCAAGAGAAAAGCACCATGTCATGTATAAGAGAACCCCATTGATATAAAGTGTTGATTTCTTATCAGAAACCATGGAGACAAGCAGGCAATGGGACAAAAGAACTGAAAGAAAACAAGGCTAGCCAAGAATTTTATATACAGCAAGAATGCCTTTCAAACATGAGGGGAAAATTAAGCCATCCCAGATAAACAAAAGCTGAGGGAATCCATCACCACTGGGCCTGCCGTATAAGCAATGCTTGTTCTTCAGACTGAAGGGAAATGACACTAGACAGTGTATCAAAGTGCCATAAAGAAATAAATATCTCAGGAAAAGGTAACTATATGGGTAATTATAAATGCCAGCACCATTGTACTGTATTGTTTGCTATGTGACTTCACTTTTTACTCTATACAGGTTCTAAAATGAAAAAGCATAAAAAAGTAATAATAAATCTATGGTTTTCAACATACCATGGATAAAGATACAATTTGTAACAAGTACAACATAAAGGGATAGGGAAGAAAGGGTATTGGAACAGTGTTTGTGTATGCTATTGAAGTTAATTGTTATCAAATCAAATGTGATTGTTATACATTTAGGATGTTAAATTTAAGCTCCATAGTAACATCAAAGAAAATATATAAAACATATATGCATAGGGAAATGAGAAGGGACACAAAAAGTATACTACAAAAAATCAAATCAATATGAAAGCAAGCATTGCCAGAAGAATTGAGAGACAAAAAGGCATAAGACTTAAAATAGAAAAATGACAGAAAGTCCTGCATTATCAGTAGTTAGTTTAAATATAAATGAATTAAATTCTCCAGTCAACAGACTGCAAGAATAGCATTTTTTTTAAGCATGATCCAATCATGTCTTTTCAAAATGTCATTTTGAAGAGTTTCGCCTTAAATACAAAGACACAAGTAGGTTGAAATTGGAAGGATTAGGAAAAATATACTATTCAAATAGTAAACAAAAGAGTTGGGGTAGCTATACTAATATCAAATAAAATATACTTTAAGTAAAAAACTGTTACGAAGGATAAAAAAGGTTGCTGCATACTAAGAAAGGCATCAATTCAACAAGAACACATAAGATTATATATATGCATGTACCTAATGGCAGACCCTCGAAATATATAAAACAAATATTGACAGATTTGAAGGGAGAAATGGAGGGTTCTACATTAATTGTAGGAGATTTCAACATGCCACTTTCAATAACAGATTGAACATCTAGACAGAAGGTCAATAAGGAAATAGAAGATTGAACGATACTATAAATCAACTAGACCTAATAGACATATATAGAAAACTTCACCTAACAGCAGCAGAATATGCTTTCTCCACTAGCACACATGGAACATTCTCCATATGTTGATATGTTGGGTTACAAAACAAATCTTAATAAATTGTAAAATATTGAAATCATACAGTGTATCTTTTCTGACCACAATGGAATGAATCTCAAAATTAAAAAAAATTTAAAAATTAAAAAACGGGAAAACCAGAAAATTCAAAAATAAGTACAAATTAGACATTATATTCTTAAACAAACAATAGGTCAAAGAAGTCATAGGGAAATTAGCTAAGCTCTTGAGACAACTGAAAATGCAAACACAACATACCACCTCTTATGGGATTCAGCAAAGGGAGTGCTGAAAGGGAAATTTATAGCTCTGAAGGTTTATATTAAAAATGAAGAGATACTTCAAATCATTCTCCTAAGTTGCCAACTTCAAGAAATAGAAAAAGAACAGCAAACTAAACCCAAAGCAAACTTAAAAAAGAAAATAACAAAGATTACAGTGGAGATAAATGAAATTGAGAATTAAAAAAAAAATAGAGATTCAAAGAAACCATACATTTGTTCTTTGTAAAAAAAAAGCAAACATTTATGTAGACTGACAAAGAAAAAAGAAGACACAAATGACTAGAGTCAGAAATGAAAAGGGAAGCATTAATACTGACCCCAGAAATTAAAAAGGATTATGAGGATATAACAAACTATATACCAAGAAATTAGATAACCTAGATGAAAAGGACAACTTCTTAGAAACACACAAATGACCTTCTTTGATCTCAACAGACCAATAGAAATAAGACTCACTCATCAAAAACCTCCCAACAAAGAAAGTCCAGGATCAGATGCTTTGACTGGTGAATCTTATCAAACAGTCCAAGAATTAATACCAAACCTGCTCAAATTCTTCTAAAAAATTGTAGAAATGGAATACACCCTAATTCATTCTACAAGGTCGATACCACTCTAATATGAAATTCAGATAAGCTACAAGAAAAGGAAATTGTAAATTCAATACCCCCTCTGAATATAGATGCAAATATCTTCCACAAAATACTATCAAAATACTATCAATAGCACATTAAAAGAATTATACACCATTGTCAAGTAGAATTTATCCCAGATATGTCTGTAGTTGAACATTATAAAATAAATAATGCAATGCACCATAGAATAGAACAAAGGAAAAAAAATCACATGATCATCTCAATTGCAGTAGAAAAGGCATTTGACAAAATTATTATTAAAAAAGCCTAGAAACCTAGGAACAGAAGGAAATTTATTCAACATGAAAAAGGGCATATATAAAAAACCTATAGCTAGCAGCATATACAGTGATGAAATATTGAATGCTTTCCCAGTTAGACGTGGAATGGTACAAGGATCCCCATTCTTACCACTGTTATTATATATTGTACTCAAAGTTCTAGCTAGAGCACATAGGCAAGTAAAAGAAATAAAAAGCATCAAAACTAGAAATGAAGAAAATTTTCCCTATTTTTATATGGCATGATCCTACATATGGAAAATCCTGAGAAGTCCTCAGCAAAGCTACTGGAGCTAATAAATTCAGCAAAGTGGCGGGTATAAGATCAACATGCAAAAATCAGTAGTGTTTCTCAAACCAGCAATGAACTACATGAAGAGGAAATTAAGGGAAAAATCCATTTGCAATAGCAGCTTAAAGAATCAAACACCTTGGAATAGATTTAACCAAGATAAAAAGGACTTACTTATACATGGAAAATTGCATTGTTAAAATAAACCAAAGATCAAGGTATTCCATGACCATGGATTGGAAAACTACATATTATTATTAAGTTGTCAATTCCACCCTGAGTGAGTTACAGATTTAGTGCAATCCTAATAAAAATTTCAACATCCCTCTTTACGGCAAAGAAAACATCATTCATCAAGTTTACATGGAATGGTAACTGGTCCCAGAGAGTAAAACCATCTTTAAAAAGAATGAAGCTGGTGAACTGCACTTTCCAATTTTGACAACTAATTATAAAGTTCAGTAATCAAAACGGTATATTGACACATATACAGACCAATGGAGTCAAATCGAGAGTTCAGAAATAAACCCTCATATGTATGGCCAACTGATTTTGACAAGGGTGCCAAGTCCACCCAATGGGGAAAAAAGAGTCTCTTCAACAAATAGTGCTGGGAAAACTGGATTTCCATATGCCAAAGAGCGAAGGTTGATGCCTGCTTCACACCATATACAAAAACTAACTCAAAATGTATTTTAGTTTCCTGGCTGACAAAGCAAATACCATGCAATGGGTTGGCTCAAACAACAGCAATTTATTGGCTCATGGTTTTGAGGCTAGGAAAAGTCCAAAATCAAGGCATCCAGGCAATGCTTTCTCCCAGAAAACTGTGCCATTCTGAGACTGGCTGCCAGTGACCCTTGGTTTTTCTGTCACATGACAATGCACATGACAGCATCTTCTGGCTTCTCAATCTCTTCCTGATTTTGTTGACATTTAGCTTCTGGCTTTCCGCTCTGTGTGTCTTAATTCATTATGCTTATAAAAACTCCTAAAGAATAGGATTAAGACCCATGCTCAATCCATTGGGCCACACTTTAGCTGCAGTAACCTCATCAAAATGTCCTACTTAAAAGGGTTCACACCCACATGAACTAATTAAGCTAAAGACATGTTTTACTGGGGTAAACTACCACAAAGTGGATCAATGACCTAAATATAATAATAAAACTATAAAATTCCTGGAGGAAAACAATGAAGCATCTTTAGGACCTACTGTTAGGTAATAGTTTATTAGACTTTACACCAAAAGTACAAGAAACAAGATAAAAATAAATAAATAGAACATCAAAATTGAAAGACGTTTGGGCATCAAAGGTCTTTCTCATGAAAGTAAAATGACAACCTATAGAATGTAAGAAAATATTTCGAAACCACATTTTCAATAAGGATTAATTATCCAGAGTATATATAGAAATCCTTCAACCAAACCACAAAAAGACAAAAATTGAACAACTAAAAAAAGAGGCAAAAGACTTGAGTAGCTATTTCTCTAAAAAAGATATACAAATGGCCAATAAGCAACTGAATAGATTCTCAACATCATTATCCATTAAGGAAAGAAAAATCAAAACCACAATGAAATACCACTTCACACCAGTAGAATGGCTACTATTTAAAATATAGAAAATCGCGTGTGTTGGAGAGGATATGGAAAATAGGAATGCTTGCTCACTGTTGGTGGGAATGTAAAATGGTGCAGCTGCTACGAAAGACAGCTTAGTGATTCTCAGAAAATTAAGCTTAGAACTACTATCTAACCCAGCAATCCCACTTCCAGTTATATACCTAATAGAATTGAAAGCAGAGTCTTGAACAGATATTTGCACCCCAATATTCATAGTGGCATTATTCACAACTGCCAAAAATAAAAGCAACCCAAGTGTTCACCAACCGATGATAAGATAAACAAAGTGTGGTATATACATACTGCACAGTATTGATTCAGCCATAGAAAGAAATGAAGGTTTGATACATGAAACAACATGGATATGGTTAAACCTTGGAGACATCATGTTAAATGCAATTAACCAGACACAGCAGGACAAATATTGAATGATCTCACTGATATGAAGTAATAATAAGAAAAATTATAGCATCAGCAACTAGAATACAAATTACAGTGGGTCAAGATATGGATTGGGAATGAGGAATCAATGCTTAGTTAGTACCGAGTTTCTCTTTGGGGTGATAGAAAAGTTTTGGTAATGGATGCTTGCGATGGTAGCACAACATTTAAATGCTATTAACACCACTGAATTCTATATTTAAATGTGATTAAAAGGGGGAGATTTTAAGTTATATATGTTACGGCAGTCAAAAGTTTTTGAAAATCCATAGGACTGTACAACACAAATAGTGAACCCTAATGTAAACTATGGAAAATAGTCATAGTATTATTATAATAATATTTTTTCATCAATTGTAGCAAAAATAACACTAAAGCAAAGTATTAAATAATAAGGAAAAGTGGAGGAGGTGAGTATGAGAACTCTGTTTTCTGCATCATATTTTTGTGATTAAATTTTTTTATTTTAGAAATTAAAAACTGATTCCAAAGTAAAATTATTAATCTTGCAATAGATGTAGGATTGTATTATGTTGATGAAATTAAGCTTTGAATGGTCAATTTAATCACACCCCAAAACCTTTATAAAAGGGGAAAATTTCAGTTAGACCACTGAGAAACTGAAGAAAATATCAACCAGGATGAGACAGTTCCGCAGGTGCTTCTTAAGAGAATTATTTAAGAGTGAAAAACTGAGAGTGACCTTGGGAAAATCAAAGAACTAATAAATATGTATATAAAACTCATATACCCTAAGATCCTACTGGATAAATTTGAAGATGAAAAAAAAATCAACTAAATGTTTATATGGTATTTTATAGATTGATTAATTGAAAAAAAATGCTCAAAAGCCTTTCAACAATTCACAAATTCATCTGTTTTTCAATCTAAGAATCGGTGTACAGTTGCAATTATAACATTAATCTTCTTGTTTTGAGGCAAAATAAACTTGTTTTCATATATTTGGTTTCATTTTTCAAGAAAAGATCCAACCTATTTTTCTTCAGTAGTTAGCATGAAAATTGTTCCCATTTTAAAAGATTCACTTTTGTGTTTTATTTCTGGAACCAATTGTCTCAAACAATAAGAATATCTTGCATATGTATATCAGTAAACATATTAATTTCTAATTTTAATTACTGCATCTTATACATGAAAATAGAATTATTAGAGAAGAATTACAGAATAATAGTATAGAATGTGTTCATTAGAGCCAGACTGCTGGGACTCAATTCTCGGCTCCACCATTTATAGCTATGTGACATTGAGCAAGTTACTTAATCTCTTATTGCCTCAGTTTTCTCATCTCTGAAATTAGACTAATAATACTATCTACTAAATTTATTCTTAAGATAAAGAGTTAATATCTGATAAATACATATAACAATATCTGGCATATAATAAGTGATAAATGAAAAATTTGCCTAAAAGGTTATGCATTAATCTATGTACAATTTTCTTGAATCGTTTGTTCCTGTCTCTTAGGTCAGTGCCTTCTCTATTTTACTTCTTGCCTCACCCATCCCTTCTGAACTGAGAATATCTTTGACCATTATTAATAGCTGAACTAAACCTAGCAACCATTCATTTAAATTGCTCTAAGTGTTGGAATTCCAGTTCTAACACTAGTTTCCTTTGGAAACCTTCAGACCTTACTTCAGTTTTGAAATGACCCAAGCTAAAGTCTCACCTAAATCATAATACATATTTCATATCTAGAATAATTATGAAATACTACTATTTAGAATAATTATGAAACAGTTTTATTCCTTGAACTTATAAACCACCACATTCTCCAAAAACGGGACATGTCCATTGGAGTCAATTATAGCCAGACTTAAGGAATAAAAATACAGGATGCCCAATTGAAGTTGAGTGTGAAAAAATAGTTAATATTTTTTTATTATAAATATGGTCCATGCAATATTTGGGGCATACTTAAGCCAAAATAATATTCATTGTTTATCTGAGATTCTAATTTAACTTGTCATCTGTATTTAATCTGGTAACCTTTATTCAAATTAAAAAAATAATAAGGTTAAAGTTTTTGAAAATTAATTGAAGTATATTGTATAAATACATACATTTTAATGGAATTTCATTAAGCGTATGTACTTTTCATGTCATTTCAGTGCTTACATGAGGGTCATCAGACTTTTACGTTATCATTGAACCAAGAATAATTTGTTTTTCTTTAATTTCTTTACTTAGATAAAAACTCATAATTTCAAATAAACTTATTTTCAGATTTTACATATATATAAAATACTGGTATTATACCATCCTTTAAATCTATTTTTAAATAGTGGAATCTGAAAGCCCAACCAAAACATTACACCATGAAAAAATGTGACTTGAGTCTGGAAATACTTTTTTTCTGTGCTAAAGCACTTTGGTGAAAATTAAAAGAGATGTTACATGAATAGTACTTTGTCTCAAATGTAAATTTTGATAGAGCAGATATATAGTACCATTAGTCACCTCGATACCCCCACCATAGTTGAAACATAGAAAATGAGGGCATATAATCATAATGAAATAATTCCCTACTGAGATCACTAAGATAACAAAGACAGTAAGTCAAAGTGTTGAAATCTAAATTTAATTTTGACCTTTCTGGTCCAAAACAAGCACACATTCTATTATGCCCTGCTGGAAAGAGAGAGACTAGAGACTGGAATGCACTGTGGAAGGAATGGATTCTAGTACACCATACATTTCTAGTATATTTAATTGACTTTATTCATTCAATTAATATTTATTGAATATCTGGATTTATATTTAAGTAGGATTAGGCTAAGTTCTTGAGAATATCTGTGTATATTATTGTGTGGTGTTACCTTTAAAGTTATGTATTAGCTTTCCTTTTGGTATTAGTCCTTCTACTTATGCTACCTTATCCTACATTACATAATCTATTTTAAATCTCTATTCACTCTACTCAATATACCTTCAACAATGCAATTTTTCTCACGTACTGAGTATTGGAGTATTGTATTTGATTGCATATACATTTTAATACTCTGGTTTACAATGAGAACTACAAGGTTTTTTTTCTGTATTTGTTTTTCTTTGCATCATTCTAGAGTAAACTAATTTACAACATAAATTTGGGTTATTGCCCAAAATATAATAATGTTTCAAGGTCCCCTGCTTTATTTGCAAAATATTTAGACACTGATTCTATGAAGCACACTCTTCTAGACACAGGTCACCTCCATTTTTGCAATGAAACACTATCTTCTCTATAGAACTAGAATCTCCCCACCTAAACAGCTCAAATTCCTACCTGGAAGTGCTTCTATCAATCGTAAGGGTGACATTTACAAAATTATTTTGAATTTTTAAGTAACAAGTGACGTTTATTACCTTGCAATCATGATGGTGCCGACTGGCTCTCTCTATTTCTAAACTTATGTTCTGAATTGGAAACTTTTAATTCTCGCAATATATGTACATTCTATCTTCTGGTCAATTTTGTAAGGAAAATCCACCATATCCTCTTAATTTAACTAGCCAGGTGGTTACTTATTATATATAAATATCACCTTTTCTTATTATCTAAATTTTGAGCCTACTCTCTGGGTCTTTTTTTTTCCTTCTTTAGAAAATTTCTTTCTAAAATAAATATTTCAAAGCCCCTTCTTATAGCACTCTTGAATTTCAGTGTAAATCAGTAAGAATTCTAAGAGGCTCCAGTTTATAACTCTTTTCTCGAAAGAAATCTAATCCTTGGCTTGTTAGTATTCCTATTTCATGTATTTATCATCAGAAAATAATTTATTTCAATATATAGAAGCTGAATATTTTGTATTCTTGTTCATCTAATGGAAGTGAATATTCAGTTCTTTAGGATTTGACACATTACCCTATGTCTTTTTTTTCCCCAGAATGCTATTACTGTTTGTTGTGTAGTTGCTATATAATCTTAGAGTTAAAGATACAACATGAGCTAACAGACCACCCCAATTTTTCCTCTTCTTTTTTGTAAACAGCTTTATTGATTTAAAATTCACATACCATCCAAATCTCTTTAAGAGTATACAATTCAATCATTTTTAGCTTATTCATTGGTATGTGCAACCATCACCTCAATCAATTCTAGAACATTTTCATTATCTCACAAAAAAAGCCCATACCCTTTAGCTAGCACTTGCCAAAATCCTCTATCCTTCCCTCACCTTTCCATAGTCTTAAGCAACCTCTAATCTAATTTCTGGCTCTATAGATGTCCCATTCCAGACTTTCATAATGTGTGGAATCATATAATGTGTGGGTATTTGTGACTGGCTTCTTTCATTTAGCATAATGTTTTCAAGGTTCATCCAAGTGTTAGCATGTGTCAGTACTTCACTCTTTTTAAGGTTATCCTATGGTACAAATAGACACATTTAGATTGCCCATTCATTTGATGATGGAAATGAAGGTTATTTCCACCTTTTGGTTATTATGAATAATGCTGCTATACACAGTTGTGTACACGTTTTTGCTTGGACATAAAGTTTTATTTCTCTTGGGCATATACCTAGAACTGGAATTGCTGGGCTGCAAGGTAACTCTAAGGTGAATCATTTGAGGAACTGCCAGAATGCTTTCCAAATTGGCTGCACTATTTTGCATTCCCACCAGCAGTCAATGAAGGTTACAATTTCTCCAGATCCTCACGAATACTTGTCATTGTCTGGCTTTTTGATTATAGCCTTTCTAGCAGTTGTGAAGTAACATTTCACTGTGGTTTTGCTCTGCATTTCCTTAGTGTCTAATGATGTCCAACATCGTTTCATGAACTTATTGACCATTTGTATATCTTCTTTGGAGGACTGTCTATTCAGATCCTTTGCCTATTTTATAACTGGGTTGTGTTTTTATTATTTGGTTGTAAGGATTCTTTACATGGCCTCGCTACGGGTACTATATCAGATACACAATTTGCAAATACTTTTCTCATACCTTGGATTGTCTTTGTTTGTTTGTTTGTTTGATTGATTGATTTTTGCATGGACAGGCACCGGGAATTGAACCCGGGTCTCCGGCATGGCAGGCAAGAACTCTGCCTGCTGAGCCACCGTGGTCTGCCCTTGGATTGTTGTGTGTTTCTTTTTACCTTTCTTGATGGTGCCCTTTGAAGCACTCATTTTTTTGTTTTAATAAAGTCCAATTCATCTATTTTTTCTTTTGTTTCTCATGCTTTGGGCATAATATCCAAGAATTCTTTACCCAATCCAAGGTCATAAAGATTTACCCTTATATTTGCTTCTTTGAGTTTTATAATTTTAACCCTTACATTTAGTTCCTTGAGCCATTTTGAGTTTATTTTTGTATATGGTGTAACGTAAGGTTCCGACTTCATTATTTTGTGTTTGTATAGCCAGTGGTCTCAGCACCATTTGTTGAAGGTTATCCTTTGCCCCATTGAATAATCTTGCCACTCCTGTTGAAAATCATAGTTGAACATAGATATATGGGTTTATTTTCTGGAGTCTCAATCTTGTTCCACTGATTTATATGTCTACCTTTGTGTAAATACTACATTGTATTGATTACTACTACCTTGTAGTATGTTTTCAAATCAGAAAGTGTGAGCCTTCCTACCTTGTTCTTCTTTTTAATGATTAATTTGGCTATTATGGTCCTGTTGCAATTCCAATATGAATTTTAGAATCAGCTTGTCAGTTTGTACAAAGGAGTTGGCTGTTATCTGATAGTGATTGTGTTGACTTTGTAGATATTTTAGGGCATACTGACATTAAACAATGGCAATTGTCGTCTTCGGGCATCTGATCCGTGAACATAAGTTGTTTTTACATTTATTTAGATCTTCTTTAACTTCTTAAAGAATCATGACTGATTCTTTAAATATTTGATAGACTTTAGAGAGTAACCCAGTGGGCATGGTTGCTATTTTTGGGTAGTTGTCTGATTACTCATTTATCTGTTCACTTGTTATTGGTCTATTCAGCTGTTGATACCTTGCTCATATCCTCTGGGCCCACCTTTGAGTTTGCCTGAAATTGCAGTGGACAGTTCTGAGCATTCTGGCAGCTTTCCACTTCAAGTGCCTGCAACTTTCTGCTTCTCTGCCTGTGAGCTTTCTCCAGCACTGAGAGGCATGCAAAGAGCCTCTAAATACCAGGAATTTAGCACCCCAAAGGACAACCATCAGCAGTGAAGCAGTGAAGGTGGTTGATAAAACCTCCAGATTCTCTTTTCCTCGTTGGCATAATTCTGAAGTATATTTCACACTGATTCTCAGTTGATGCACCTAATTGAGACAGAGGAAATCCTTTCATTTGCTATTGGATTTTTCTCCTCTTCTTGTTTCAGAGTCTGTTTTAACTTCAAAGAATCTCAAACCTAATGTCTTAATATGCCAGGCTTCTATGACTAATGCCACAAATGGGATGACTTAAACAGTGGGAATGTATTGGTCCACATGTTTGAGGATGGGAGAAATCCAAAACTGAGGCATCAACAAGGCAATGCTTTCTCTTCAAAGTCTGTAACATTCTGACGTTAGTTGCTGTCATCCTTGAGTTTCTCAGCTTGTATCCCTGCCTCCCTTCTGTGACCATGCTCTCTCCTTTCTCTTCCAGGTTCTATTGACTTCTGGCTTCCAATTCCTCCTCTTGGCTCTCCTATCTGGAAGACCTTTATAAGGTCCCTAGTAATGTGGAGTAAGACTACAACCTCATTCAGTTGAACTACACTTTAACTTAAAATAAAATCTTCAAAAGATCCTATTTACAGCGAGTTCACACCCAGAAGAATGTGGATTAAGATTGGAACACGTCTAAATTGGGGTGCATAATTCAATCCACCACAGTCAGCTACCAAGAGCTTAGTTTACCTTGCTTAAAAACAGTAGCAGATGACTCACAACTCATCTGCTTCCCATATTAAAATTCATCCATTTTGCATGACAAGGAAAACCCATGACAAGGCAGGGCTTTATTTAGGATTTGTTCCAAGCATGTGCCATAAGAATACACTAGCCCAATAAGGAAAGACAACTAAAAAGGCATCCCCTTTGTAGGGGGTTTCTATAACATAAGGCAGAGAGCCATATAAACCTATTTCCAAATAGTCCATTATGAGATATAGGTTTATGTGAATCTCATAAATCGAGATGAACTCTTGGGTGACCATGAAGAATTTCTTTTTGAAGCTAAGCAGGCAAAGATACTATCTTATTTATTCATTTACGAAATCAACAAGCATTTAGTATTCACCGTCATCTAGGCACTATGTTAGTTGTAACAGTAACCAAATCACTGTGGCGCTTAAAGAGTAATGATGGATGCAGATATGTAAATTAGTAATTACAACAAGAATAATGAAAAGTATGTGGGAGAGGCAACCAGGAATTTTGAGGGTCAGGAAAGGCTTTCAGAGGAAATAATGCTAAGCTGAGACCTGCAGTTGATCCAGGATAAAGCATGGAGAGGCAAATGGAGGCAGGGTTATATGGTAGGTAGTAACAATATCATGTACAAAGGCCCAAAGCAAGAGAAATAATTGGAGAAAGATAAGTAACTTCCCTTGGCTGGCACACAGAATGGAATGAAGAGTAGGGAAAGATGAGTCTGAATGGTAAGTGTGGACCACCAATTATTCTGCTGAATTTAAACTGCAAAAGCTAACCTAAGTTTTTCTGTATATTTAGACAGATCAAAATTGACCAGACTCATCTTCTATTTAGCATGCAGCTTCTTAGATACGCGGCACATTTTCTGTACATATTTTCAAATTCTCATAAAATAATACTATATACAAACCTTTAACTTGTCCTTATTTTTCTACGGTATTCTTTAACTTATTTCTCTGACTGAAATATAACCCATTATTGTAATCATTGCATGAAATCTATACATGTGATAAAGTTCTATAGTATGTAGCTAGCCTATTCTCATACTCCACATTTGTCATTTCAATCCAACTCATGCAAAACCAGCTTGACCATTCCTCAGAAAATTGAAAACAGAATAACCATATGACCTGGTATATGCTCAAAAGAATGATTGCAGGGACTCAAACAGCTATTTGCACACCAATGTTTATAGCTACATTATTCAGCAAAGCTGAAAGGTGAATGAACACAAGTATCCATCAACAGATGAATGAATAAACAAAATGTGGTGTATACACTCAATGAAATATTAGTCAGCCACAAAAAGGAATGAAGTTCTTTTGTATGCTACACCATGGATGAATATGGAAGACTTCACTGTGAATGAAATAAATCAGACACAAAAAGGCAAATATTGGATGATTGTGCTTATGTGAAACACCTAGAAGAAGCAAACTACATAGAAATAGGCAGTAATTTTTAGGTTATCAGAGTTGGTGGGGGGGGCGGATGAGAGAGTTATAGCTTAAAGGGGGAAGAGATTCTGTTGAATTGTTGAAAATACAGGGTTAATGGACATCAGTGATGGTAGCACAATGCTATGAATATAAATAATATATTGTGGAATTATACTCTTGAACGTGGTTAAAATGGGAAATTTTGAGGTTATAATTTTCAATGCATAAAAAGTAAAAAAAAAAGAAATAGGGAGCAGTTCAATCAACCACATTATCTGACTTATTGAAAAGCCTGATTCTCTGTGATGGTAGCCTTACTGAGGCTCTGGTCCAAAAGTTTTTGTGTTTCTCTATTAAATGTCAAGAAACTTTTCCTATGTAAGCGGACAGTGTTTAAATAGGAAGAAAGAATCTTTATCAGGACAGTTGCCCAGTAGTGGGGAGCTGTGAAGTGTTTAATAAGGGGACTGTAAATCCAAACAAACCATACAGGGTTAAAGTACCTGCTGAGGTACTGTTTTATATATCCAGATACAAATACTCCTTGTTCAAGTGCACTTGAAAATCATTGCCATTTGCATAGTCTCATAAATCAGATCAATACAAATTGATCTGCCTTATTTAATTATCTCTTAAATATATGTGAGAAAATTATCTTAGAAAAAAATGGAATCCTCCATAAATTATTCTCTGAAAAATAAATATGTAACAATTCAATAAAATATATTGTTATAGTGTGCCTTTAGTGTTGACCAACAAATCTGTTTCCATCTACTCCTTCTGGATGCTCTACTAAAGCTATTTTGCTCTGCATCATCTGATAATCTGCCACTATATCCCAACTGCTCCAATTATTCCATTAGCTCTGGAATAGGGTGTAAACCACACTTAAATAACTGTTATGTCCTTTATCATGCAGGGATACAATGATCCTATTTCTCACAAAGCCCATACTCAGCCTCAGAACACTTTTCCAGACTGCCACAATCAATTGCATCAGTCTGCGCATGCCAGGAAAAAATTTTTTGGCTTCCTTATCTCAGGGATGACATACTAATTGAAGACAAGTCTTGGGGGTCTGTTTCAAATCTGTGCCTTAAAGTCTTTGTCAGCTCTATTTTTAGATTTTTTTTTTTCTATTTGCTACTGCAGATATGTCTGCCATGCTTTCTTATAAAAGCCCAAGAATACTTCATTTCAATGACATACTTTCTCTCTTCACTGCTGACATATAAGAGGATTGATTTGTAAACTTCCCTAGTTTGGGGTGTAAAGAAAACAACTTCTGGGCAGAGTGCTACTTGTAAAAATACACCCTCTGCCCTTTACCCAGAAAATCCTGTAAGTTAAAGATACTTCCTGTATTGCATTATTAATTGTCTGTATACATGAGTAAGCAAAATTAACAAGTGTGTACCTGCTATTTCATATGTTTTTTGCGTGTGTTTCAGTACTTTTTCATTCATTTATGTGAGGGTTACATATTATATGAAAGTTAGTTAGGGGTTGCATTTCAAAACTATTGTTCAGCTTATGTTTCATAAAACTTACTATTATGAAAATAATCTACAGCTTTTGCACATTGCTAAATTCTACAAAGCTCCCTTATCCCTATGCATATCTCTCATGTGTTCAATTTTATATTGTGCTAGATTTAATAATTTGGTGTCATATGCCAATGCCTGCAGAAATAAAACTTGAAATTATGGCTTTCAAGTTTCCATTGTTCATCCATGAATTTAATATGCAGTTGGGTTTTCTCACGTGAATTGCAGCTCTGAAAAGCATTGTAGCATGCCCACTTTTTCCATCAACTTGACACCCAAGTGTGAAATTATAGGTACTACTTTGGAGCCTTCCAGAGATGGTCTGCAATATATCAGAGACATCAGAAGGAAAAACCATGATGGTTTCGCACAGTGTCCAAGATTGTATTGCAGCTAATGGCCTTGCAAAGCTGGTGGTCTGGTAATTAAGAAAGAATCAATCCACAGCTCATGTGTTTGCATACAGTAGTTGTCAATGAGAAATCCTAAGTGGTCACTTGAACTTTGGTGGCAGAGAACCAAATTGTTCTTCAAAATATGCACAAACCATTCTTGCTGCCTTCAGCAAGCATAAATCTTATATTGATTAAAACCCTACGATACATTTGAGAGAAAAGAAAGGATGGGTGTAAATAATGATGAAGGCCAATTCTGGTGTCACATAAAATGAATATGAAAAAGAAACCAGATGAAATGACTAATTTATCTCTTTATCTCTTTTTTATGCAAGCTTATATTTAAATAATTGTATCTCTGTTCCTTCAAATGTTTTCTCCTACTGCGACTTGAAAAGCAGCTCCAAATTCTTTCATATAATTTTAGCCTTAAACAACTGTGTTGTTTCTAATAAAATCTCAACTTAAACTGTGGATTTCCTACTAGATTGTCTAAGTAAACACAATTTACAAAACCCACTTATGTTCAGGGAGTGGATAAACTCAGGCAAGTTTTCATCTCATCTACAGTTTTTCGCTCTTTTTAAATGTCAGTGACAAAGATCACTTTAACTTATTAGGTTACTTCTTTCTACTCTTCTGGCTACTCTTGAGTAACTACTTCAATGTAATAAACAATTTAAGCACAGCACTTTCAGACTCTGGCCTGCACTTTTCATTGCTTATATTGATCTTGTTGAAAGCAGTTCAGATTTCAAGTCCAAGTATATTGATGAATTAAAGCAGTTAGAGAAATTTAATTTTTACTCTTGATAAAGGAAAAAATAAATGGATGACTGAAATGTATTCAATACCCAGAGGAAATAAAATATATCTCAAATGTTGGAATTTACATTGTAGTAAATTTATATATTATTGCATGATATAAGTAATTGCACCCAAATTTAATTATTTCATGTTAATAATATGAGTATCCAGTTCATGGTCTTAAATACACTCATATTCCTGATCTGCGAAGTGGGAAATACCATAATCCCTAAATTATAGAATCAAAGTGAAAAGTAAGTGAGATAATGAACATAAAGTACATTATTTTTATTTTGGAATATCATATCATGTGCTCTGGTCTTCTTATTAGAAAGAATGACCCTACTGTTTTAGAATATATTTGGTAGTATTACTTGTAGCACCAAACAGACTGTTATATTTTATTTCAACACTTTAACATGAATGCAGTCTCAAAATTTATAAAAGACATAAATTCTGCATTTAAAAGTAGTTGTCTTACCCAATAAAAAATGGCACAAAAGATAACCTTGTTTGCAAGTTTTCAAAAAGGCACACAGGGGCCAAAATCAGGAATGTTGTCTTCTAGCCAAATACATTCATCAAAGTTATTACATCATGTCATAGTTTCGCTGCACAAAATTCTCCTATTTTCAACTTGTTTCACATTCTCTGATAACCTCTCTACTTCTTGCTACTACTTTCAGCTCTAAAAATTAGCTAATCAATAAGCATTTATTGAACGCTAGTGTATACCAGACATGCCCAAGGAACTCATCAACCTTCCCAGGAAAACAGAACCATTCAGACAAAAAAAAAAAAAAAAGGATAATGTGATAAACGCAAAAATCTGCCCATATACAAAGCACTATAAGAACAGATAGGAGGGAGCAATCAAATCTGACCAGGAAGGTCAAAGGAAATAGCCTGGATCTGTTGTGATAACAAACAGTCTCAAAATCTCAGTGCCATAATCCAAAAAAAAAACCTTTTTCTTTTTTCTCTCACAAAACATGCATCCAATTCAAGTTGGGATGGCATTCAGGAATGCAGACTGAAGAAAGCTCCACTTTCTTACAGCTGCCTCAAGTGGAACACAAGGCTTCAAACCTCTCCACAAGAAAGAGGAATGCATCCTACATGTCCACAGCCCACAGCCCATTGGCCAGAACAAAGTCCCCTTCGGTCCCACCATCCACAGGGCAGCTGGGGAACATGGACGAACAGATGTAATGTTTGTTAAAAAACCACTGTCTCTGCCACAGAAGGCTTCAGAAAGGATGAAATTTAAGCTGGGCTTTAAAGGTTGCATCAGATTTTGACAAGTGAAATTGTAAGGAAAGGACGTTAGAAGTTGGGGAAAGAGTAAAAGCACAACAAGGCGAAATACCCATGGTACAAATGCAGAAATGCTCACCGTTTCCTCAGTGGTTGATTCTAAGAACGTCGCTCCGCCAACATCTGTTCTTTTTCTATAGCAATAAAAACATCATCCGGACATAGGTTAAAATACCTAAAGTCTTCATTTTCAACCTCTTTTGCATTGGGATGTTGCCGTGGATGTAGTTTATTATCTATGAAATGAGAGAGAAATTATAGATGCAACTTTTGGGATTTGCTGCTAAAATGAAGAAGTGTATCTTCCTCTCCTCTCTTTTTTTCTTCAGATTGGCCTACAAACTCCTTGAGAAGCTATGTCATTCATGTGTATGAGATAAAACTCCAGCAACGACAAAGCAAGAAAATAGAAAGAGTATGAATCCCTCATACTAACAAGCCGTCATAGTATCTTTGAGCTAATTGCCCAGAGAGAGAATAAACTTCTACCTTGTTCAAGCCATTATATTTGGGGATCCCTTTTTACAGCAGCCAAACCTGTATCCTAACATAGCTCTTCTAGGTAATATCAATTCCCTTTCTCCTTGTGATATCTTTTATAGCTGTAAAGATTTTTGCAATGAGTATACAGTTATAAATTTAGAACTGCAATTGAAAAAAAAAATCCTGCTTTGAGTTGATTACACTTCCAATACCAAAATTGTGAATATATAGGTTAAATGGTTGTTTTTTTTTTTCAGAGGTACTACAGAAACTTTTAATTCCTATGCTATAAGAATGGTGTGATACAATGCAATGGAATCAGTTAAACAGAAAAAAATGCTGACAACCTTGCAGTGAATTTTGCAAGCTATGAATCCCAGATTTCAGAGTATGTAACTGCCCTGGCAGGAAAGGATACAATATATTCTTTCCCAGAAAGGGGAGGATTAGAAAGTGTATAGATGTTGGAGAATCCAAATTGGAATTTGGGAGCTGAACACAGAGGTTCCCCATGTATTTGACCTCTGAGAACTAACTGATAACCATTGGGAATCCAACAGGGGGTTAAGGTAGGCGAATTTCCAACTCCACATGCAGTCACTGAATGATCACTGAACAAATGTCTCTTCATGTTAATTAAACTCATTAATTGGCTAATGCCAACCCTGTAATGATTGTGAGACTAATTAACTAGGGAATTTTGTGAGACTATTCACTGATACAAGTGCTAGAGTGAACTATTCCATACAAATTGCATAACAGTTTGTAGCATATAGTAAACACTCAGTACATTTTTTAAAACTTTCAAGTTATGAACCATGTTTCGAGTTGGGAATGTTAAGGAAAGATGGAACAGAATTTGATTATTTGTTTCTTTTCACAAATGAGGCACAGAGTTGGATTTGAAGTAAAAATATATTGGTAAATCAATCTCTCATCTTAATACATTGTTTAACATTTTTCACTAAAATTGTGGCCTAGGATGGGTCATAATCCTTTTACTTGAGTGTTTTATAAGCAGAATGAAACTCAAATAGAGAGAAAGCCACAAGAGACTCACCAGAAGCTGAACATCCATGTAACCTGGGAGAGAAGGGAGAGATGAACAGATGCCACCATGTGTGTTGCCATGTAACAAGCTAAGGACCAAGGATCACCAGCAGTCAGTCCCAAAACACCAGTGTTTTAGTTTGCAAAAGTTGCCAGAATGCAACACACCAGAGATGGATCAGCTTTTAATAAAGGAATTTATTTAGTTAAAAATTTATAGTTCTTCTGAGGAAAAGCAGCTAGCTTTCATCTGAGGTTCTCTGTTATATGGGAAGCCACACAGCCACATCTGCTGGTCTCTTGTCTGGCTTCTGGGTTCCAAGGGCCTTCCCCAGGATGATTCCTTTCTGTATCTCCAAATGTCTGGGCTGAGCTGTAAGTGCTGAATGAGGTATGCTGAGCTGCTGAGCTCTCGTCTGACCTCTGTCTTTTAAGTCTTCAGCTAACGAAATTAAATCTCACCAACTGTGGAAGGCACGCCCCTTAGTCAACCCAAATGTAATCAATCACAAATGAATTTCACACACTGATGATTTAAGGCAACAGAAACAGAACACTGGGGCTTCATCACCTGGCCAAGTTGACACCTGAACCTAACTACCACAGCCAGTCTTTGGGAATAAAGCATTGCTTGATCAGACCTGGATTCGGACCTCTTTTTGCCTCAAAATCATGAGCTAATAAATTCCCATTGTTTAACCCAACAATTTCATGCTATTTGCTTGAGCAGCTAAGGAATCTAAAATGCTTATCCAATTAAAAAGCCACAGAAAAATACTAAAATACTCTGATTCTAGAGGAGCATAATATGCCAAGGTGTCTTCTTAAGAAAGTGGGTTTTAATGGTGTTTATGGCAGCAGTGCCGTGATTCTCACAGTGGATGGAGGCGGCCTAAGGGTACAGCAACTGAGGAATGGAAGGCGGAACTGTGATGTTTTCATACAATGGACTATTGAGCGGCTGCAAGAAGGACTGAAGTTGTGAGGCATGCAACTAGGTGAATGAACCTTAAGGACAGTATGATGAGTAAAATGTCAGAAAAGAAAAGATAATTATTATCATGCCTCACTCACATGGATTAACTATAGTATACAAACTCAACTGAAGTCAAGAGCACGGGTTATTAGGTTGGGGCCTATTGTAAAGGTTCCTAGATTGTACGCTCTTACAGCAGCCATGTATATTTAGGAGTTGTAACTGATATTTTGAAATTCTGAGATGCTGAGCTACTTAAATATAACTTGGTCATTCTTGAAACTTTGTGTGACACCTGAGACCCAGAGTTAGAACACTGAAGCTATGACCGTCAGCGTTACCCTATTGTGCAACTGTTTAAAAAGCTGAAAAGGTGATCAGACTTTGTCAGGTATATGAATGAAAGTGATCTGGATAGGACTAAGGTAAATCAGAAAACTGAGTAAAGGATAATACGGCCCATATTTTCAACCTCTGTGTGAGATCAAAGGGAAAGATGTTTATTTGGTGCAAAATTTATATTTTGAGTAGCACATTATCTAATTTAACTTGTGTGGTCAGTTTACCTGAACACCATAATTGCATGGAATCTTGAATAGGGTGTTAGATTTCATTGGAATGTTCAGCTTAGTGTGATGCCCCTATATATATATATATATATATATATATATATGTATGTATATGTATATACATATATATACACACACACACGAGTAATTGGGGAAGAGAATAAAAAAGTATTTGCAGAGTTCCCTTGGGCACTGAGAAAAAAAGGATGAAATATTAAATTTCCCCATCTGAGAAATATTCCTGATATTCTTGCAAGCAGTGGGGACAACTAACTCAATAAGCTGAACCCTCGATCCTGGGGCTCCCCCCTATGAAACATATTCTTGCAAAGGTGAGGCTAAGCTTCCTGATAATTATGCCTAAGAGTCACCCTCAGAGAGCCTCTTTTGATGCTCAGGTGTTGCCTCTCTCTCTTAACCAACTTGGCAGGTGAACTCACTGCCCTCCGCTCTACACAGGACATGACTACCAGGGGTGTAAATGTCCATGGCAATTTGAGACCTGACTCCTGGGGATGAGCCAGGATCCAGCATCATGGGGATGAGAAAGCCTTACTGACCAAAAGGCAGAGGAGAGAAATGAGACAAAATAAATTCTCAGTGGCTGAGAGATTTCGAACAGAGTTGGGAGGTTATCCTGGAGGTTATTCTTCCACATTATATAGATATTCCTTTTTAATTTATGGTGTATTAGAGTGGCTGGAGGGAAACCTGAAACTGTAGAACTGTGTTCCAGTAGCCTTAATGTTGAAGAAGAATGTATAACTATGTAGCTTTTACAATGTGACTGTGTGATTGTGAAAATTTTGTGTCTGATGCTCCTTTTATCCAGGATATGGACAGATGAGTAAAAAAATAATAAGAATAAAGAATAAATGAATAATAGGAGGAGATAAATGGTAAAAATTGGGTAGATTGAAATACTATGTGTCAATGAGAAGGAGGGGTAAGGAATATAGAATGTCTGAGTTCTTTTTTTCTTTTTCTGGAATGATGCAAATGTTCTAAAAATGATCGTTGTGAACAATGCACAACTAAGTGATGAAAAAAAAAAAGAAAGTGGGTTTTCCCCACACTATAGTAAGCCAAAATGTTAGGTTAATTTTTTTTAAGTGATACCAATATTATACATATATTGCATCATCTCTCTTCAGCTTTAACATTCTCATCTGTAAAATAGGGATCATAAGTAGCACCATAACCTCTATCCCGTTTCTATCATCAAGTTGTCACCATGAACACCGCCACCTACCTGTTAGGTCAGCATGGACAGAAAATAAGTCAAGGGGCATTTTCCAGTACACAATCAAGCAACTAACTAAAAGCACATTAGGATATATATATAAGGCAAAGCAAACAACTCAGATTTATTAACATTTAGATTTCCATATCCCCTGCATATAAATTACACCTCTTCCTCCTTTGATCCAAATGAAAACAATTCTTTTCCACTCAAATTTTCTGCAGCTCACCATCACTTCTTTCTGAAAGAGATTGGGCAAATGCTGCTTTCCTCACAAATCTGATAATTCCACCCTGAGTAATATCACTTCTGCAGGTACTTTCACATAATTTGAATTTCATTGCTCCAAATTTTGGCTGATTTCCTAAAAAAAAAAAAAAAGACAAAAAATAAAAAAACTTAAATTTGTGAGCTAAACAGCAACTTTGTAATGTAGGAGCTAATGATATATCTTAATAAAGGGAAACTACATGCTCTGAAATAAAATTAGAATAATAAAGAACTGTTAGATCAATATTCCACAAATCTCAGTGAGCATGAGGAGCTCTTGATAAAGCATATGCCTTGGTCCTAGCCCAATTTATTTTCTCCAGTTGACACTAAAAATGTGCTTTGTTAATAGTCACCCTCCAGCAGATGAATATGATGCAGGAACTCCAGAGTTCCTTGAGAAACACTATACAGAATGGCAAATTTTGCGAAAGCACGGATATCTTTACCTTTCTATCCTTAGAACAATACTAGAAATTTAGCAAGCACTCAAGCAATGTTTGCTCTTGGCCTCCCCATTCTGTGTCATCTCAGCAACGTGAAATTTCATTTTGCCAGTTGCTTAGGCCCAAATCTTAAAGTCATCCCTGATTCCTCTTTCTTTCACGTCCCATATCCAATACATCAGCAAATCCTATCAGCACAACCTTCAAAATAAATTCTGAATTTTACCACTTCTTACCACCGCCACCATTATCACTCTATGCAAGCCATCACCACTTCCAGACTCCACATTTTTAGCTGTCTTCCCAATTTTACCCCTATTTCCTGCATTGGTTTCCTTTTGCTATTGCAACAAATTATAGGAATTTATTGGCTTAACACATTGCAAATATATTACCTTCCAAGTCTGGAAATCAGAAGTGTCCATAGTGACTCCCACTGGGTCCAAAGTCAACATGTTGGTAGCGCTGGCTCCTAATAGCAGCTCTGAGGGGAGAGGTGTTCCCTTGCCTTTCACTGCTTCTAGGTGCCACTTGCATTCTTTGGTGTACTGGTTTGAAAGGATGTACATACCCTGGAAAAGCCAGATTTTAGTCCTAATTCCATTTTGTAAAAGCAGCCATTTCTTCTAATCCCTATTCAGTACTGAATGTTTGAAAATGTAATTAGATCATCTCTCTGGAGATGTGATTTAATCAAGAGTGGTTGTTAAACTGGATTAGGCAGAGGCATGTCTACACCCATTTGGGTGGGTCTTGATTAGTTTCCGAAGTCCTATAAAAGAGGAAACATTTTGGAGAATGGGAGATTCAAAGAGAGCAGAGCAGAATGACATAGCCACAAGAAGCAGAGTCCACCAGCCAGCGATCTTTGAAGATGAAGGAAAATGTGTCCTGGGGAGCTTCATGAAACAGGAAACTAGGAGAAGAAGCTATCAGATGATGCCATATTCGCCATGTGCCCTTCTAGATGAGAGAGGAACCCTGACTGTGTTCACCATGTGCCTTTTCAGATGAGAGAGAAACTCTGACTGTGTTTGCCATGTGCCTTCTCACTTGAGAGAGAAACCCTGAACTTCATCAGCCTTCTTGAACCAAGGTAGATTGGACATTTCTATAGACTTGTTTTAATTGGAACATTTTCTTGGCCTTGGAACTGTAAACTAGCATCTGAGTAAACTCCTCTTTTTAAAAGCCATTCCATTTCTGGTATATTGCGTTCTGGCAGCTAGCAAACTAGAACACTTGGCATAAGACTCCTTCACATCACTTCCTCATGTCACTTCCTTTGTCTTTGTCTCAGCTCCTACTCCTCACTCTGATCTCCTGTCTCCCTCTCATACGGACACTTGTGATATGCTGGACCCTTTCTGATAATCCAGGATAATCTCCCCAGCTCAAAATCCTTAACTCAATCACATCTGCAAAGTCCCTTTTGCCGTATAACATTTCCAGGTTCTGGAAATTAGGATGCGGACATTTTGGGGGGGTCATTTACAGCCGCCATAATCCCTTGCAATTGATTCTCCTTAGAACTGCCATAACGAAAAAGTCAGGCTGTATCTTCCATTCCCTTCTCATCTTACATGGTATGAAATATGAAGAGTTCACCGTAGTCTACAAGGCCCTTCATGAACTAAGTTCTTACAACCTGTCTAACATTATCCCACACCAAACTCCCTTCATTTACTGTGTTCCAGCCACAGTGGCCTCTTTGCTTTTCACAAATACATCAAACATACTTCTACCTCAGGGCATTTGCACATGCTCTTCCTCCTGCTGGAATGCTCTACCTCCACTGTGATTCTCAAATGTGTGGTTTTCCCACTGTAGGTTTATGAATATATATCATTTAATGGCAGGCCTTCCATGAGCACCCAATGGAAAACAGCAGCCCTTCCTCTTAATCACCCACCCTTTACTTTGATTTGTTATTTATCATAGCACTTATTTCCATCTGAAATATTATATTTTTTGTTTGCTTATCATATATCCCCCCAACAAGAACAGGTGTTTTATGTGTTTTGTTCACTGCTATGTATCCAACACCTAGAATATTGCCAGGCATATAGATATATTCAAGTATTATATTTCAAATAATAAATGACTGAATGATTGGAGAATTAATGATTTCTAAACCAGCATCATCAGATACCCATTGAAAATCCTCACTTTTTTGGCTACTTTTTCATTGCCTTATTAAAAGTGAATTTATCTTTTCTTCACAATAAAATGAAACCATTTTTCAATATTTCTTATTATAAATGCATATCATGATATAGAACTTTGCAGGCTTACCAAGAAGACAACTGATGCTGTTTCTAAAGAAAAATATGTTACAAATTACAAGTAACTGACCTTCCAGTAAATTTTTTCTTCTTTTTTTTCTTCCCAGTAAAATTTTGAAATAGAATCTGTTTACAAGTTTGAGACTGCTGCTGTATACTTGAGTGGATAAAGCACATACCACACATATTTGTAGTTTAGTCAACCAGCACATTTGAATTCATAGGAGGTTGCTCAAATGAACCAACTGTGTTGAAGTAATGATAATAATATTTAGAATTACTGTAACACTTTACCAACACTAACTACTGCTCACACTATTAAAGCATTGTCATCTTTTCTTCACAGGCTTGGAACCTAAGGGATAAAGATGTGACTTGTCTAAGCCACTGAGGAACCTGGTGTTGAGATTAGAGCTCAGTGATTCCTGGCTCTTAGTATGTGTGCTACCACCAGGCCACACTCTTCTCTCCAGAGAAAAGATGTGTCAGCATGGAATTGTACTGAAGTAGAAATGTGAGATGAAACTATTATATGTCTATCTAGTAGGAAGGTCTGGAGAAGAATCAGCCGGTTCTAGCACAGAGGCAAACCATATGACACCACTATATTTAGTGAGCCCATTGATTATTACAGGCAATGTTAGGGAAGATGAAAAATAATCTACACCATTTAGAAAAAACAGCCATCCTATCACTGTTAGGAAAAATAACTTTTATCCTTCTTCATTTGCTTTGATCTCTAACAACATGGATAATTATCTTATCACTTACTTTCTTTGCTCTTGTTTGTTCTGCAGGTCTGTCGCATATGAGCAAAACCTGATAAAATTCACTTGTTCAATTTGAAAATTTTGCTTACTTAGAAGAGTTAAAAGAATCTCAGCATTGTTTCACATTAATAGAGGGCAAAAGATTTAAGTTTATAGCATAACATCAACTACTAAAATTGTACACAAGCATGGGTTTCTCCTTTATTAATCAGTAATTCTTTATATCTTTTTCTTTAGAAGACACCCACACACTTCTTTAAAAATAAAGTTGTGCAAACACTGACTGTGAATGTGTTTTTGTTTTCCTAATGGAATATCAATGGGAGTTGTACACACAGATCAAGAGCTGTACACATATTATTATCTCCAAATAATTAATATTTGTATATTATTTCCCTTGGGCTGGCTATCCATGAATACAGAGGCGCTGGCACTACTCATCACAAAATACAGTGTTAGCTGGTTCCAGGGGTGTCTTTGTGAATACTCCCCGCCAGTGGTTGAAGGAACTAAGGAAGCACCCCTGCTGGGTCCCCTCCCATCCGCCTCAGGGAGTTTGTGCTAATTCTATCTTCCCCTATTGGGAAATCAGCCAGAGGCAGAAGCAGAGAGGACAGCACTGCAGTTCCTAGAGAGAGTAAGGTGCCAACAGTCAGGAATGGAGGAGGAAAAAATGTGAATTTTACAGAATAAAGGTAACAGAAACAGTGATTAGAACCTCAATCTTCCCATAACAGTCAGAGCAAAATCTCTCCTATGATTTGCAGACAGGGTAACAACATCCAGTCGCAGCCGTATGTTTGCACCACACATGTGGAGTAAACTAGAGAAAGGAATTCACTTAAAGGATTTAAGCTGGGGAGTCAAATGCAGGAACACTGTTGGCCTGTGACCAGGTAGTGTCTGGGTCACACTCCTGCAGGAGATCACTAGCTGGCTTGGTTCTCTGCTTTTGACCTTGGAAGTTTGGCCAGTGATACAGTTTCTATTATTTAGGGGGAAACAATCTAGGCTTTTTTGTTTGTTTGCATGGGCAGGCACTGGGAACTGAATGCAGATCTCCGGCATGGCAGGCGAGAACTCTGCCACTGAGCCACTGTCGCACCGCCCTAGGTTTGTTTTTTAATAATAAGAGTTATTTCAAAGGTTTATTTATAGTAAGTAGGTATTAATGGAACATGCTGTACAATATATTTGTTTCTTTATAAATGGGAAAGGCAGATGGTGGATAGGGGAGATACCTATTTCCAAATGAGCTTTTTTAAAAACAAGAGTATAAGAAATATGCCCAATGATAAACCATCCTTCATAAATCATACCATCTTGTCGGGAAATATAACCAGTGACCCGTCATACCTAGGTTTACCTGAGCAGGAACACATTTCTGAATGCTAGAGTTAGAGTACAGAATAAAAAATACAACCCTGCAGAGCTTTTCTAGATGTTTACAATTAGAAAGCAAAGGTGAATATTAAATCTAGTTTGGAAATTACAATTCTTTAAGCAGCTGAAAACTCACATCAAAATTGCAAGAACATTAAATAGACTCTAAATGATCCTTATGTATACAAATACATAAATGCCACAATAAAGCTGGCATTTTTTTCCTCAAGCATGTTGCCAAAAAAATCCATAAAATGAAAGGAAATGAATATCAAGAAAATTCTTTAAACATTAAAATCTCTCAGTTCCATGGTAACAATGCATTATAAAGTTAAATAGCAATCACATGTATAATTATAGCAGTAATTATATGTATATTTATATCATCAATATACAGTCTTCAATTTGTTTAACAGAAAACAGAAAACATTGTCAAAATGAGAAAATTTGTGACGTTTTCCATCATTCAATTCTGACCTTTATTCCCCCTCCAAATAATTTCTATAACTGAACCCCAACCTAAAATCCGGGAAAGAAAATATTTAGGAGGAAGATAATTAATTCAAAAGAGGTAAAAATATTAGCTGTGTCATATTTCTAAGGCAATCAAAGAATGAAGGCACTAGTATTTGAAAATGGAAATTACCCATAATTTTAGGCTTTTAAATGAAAAACCCTGAAAAGGGAAGGCAAACTTGAAAAACTCTCCGCAGGAAGAGAAGTGTCTTTTCTTTATTTTGACCTTTTCTATATGATAGTCAGTGTACCACAGTCATATTCTGTGCCTGCTAATTTGAAGTCCTGTCACTTCTGAATTCGGGGAAGGAGCTAGTACTCTGAAGCCTGGCCTGCCTGGTACATAAGAATACAGAATATTGCAATGTCTGAAGCTAAACAAAGGCTTCTAGAACAATTCCTCTGGAAAAGATTGCTCTACAAGCCATCTCGAGGATCACAGCCTATTTAGTGGCTCTTACTGCAGCGGTCACTTGTAGCAAAATCTCCCAAACATGCTTTGCTGTCCAAGAAGAAGACTTAAGAGACTTTGACATCTGAGACTGGAATTCAAATCATGGCTCCTAAGTAACCAAACTTGGAGTGGTTATCAAACTCCCAATGCCTCAGTTTCCTCATCTGTAGACTTGTGGATAACCGTGGGATGTATTTCGTAAGAGTTTTTTTTAAGAGGATCACATCAGATGATTGTGAAAAGGTTTTGACAATACAGCTTATTTAGATAGTGTTAAATTCATTTCTGTTATTGATGTACTTTCATAACATTTCAAAAATTGCATACGTGTAACCATCATTTGCTTAAGTATAATCATCACGGGCAGTTAGGGCAATTGCATTATTTCCTAAATGAGTGGATTGACAGTATATTATGATATAGGGTATGATGATATATGACATGATACAATATACTATAACAAATAATTTTAAATCCATAAGGAAATGTAAAAATTGTATAACACAACCCAATCACAGTACATTTTAGGCTCAGAAATGTGAAGCGTCTTGCTCCAAATCAAAGTTTTTTTGTGTGTATATGCTGTATTTTTTTAATTATGAGAAGTAAGTTTCCAAGACCAAAATTTATATGTTCTTCTTGTGTTCAGAACCCTGAAGTGATATGAAAGGTTGCTGTTCCATCAGCTCTGTATTAACTTTTTCTGTTCATTACGTTTTAGTTTGTTGAAATAATCAAGCTCTGTATAAATTGGCTGATAAAGCTAACCACTTAAGAATCACATGAAACCCTTGTGAAAGGCTTACACTTGTGTTAGCTCTGCAGGACAATAGGATCAACAAGACACAGCAGATATGCCACTGACTCAGCTGAGATATTTTCATATTATTAAACACATCCATAATATTATCTTAGGAAAAAGAAATAAATATTCCCACATGCACTGGAAAAGCTAAATTGCTGATAGCTTCCCCAGGGCTTTGATTCTTTCTATATGACACTCTAAATGATTTTGTCACTGTTTAAACATTATAAACCATCACAATTTATCATGTTCATAAACATGAAACCCAGTACTTTAGAGACTTTGCTTGCGTTAAAATAAAGGATAATTATCTCCCTAACAATTAGGAAATGATTGGATCACATAAATCAAGTACAAAAATTAAAACTGTGGAAATTGAATTATAGAGACCAACATTCCAAAGGAATCAAATAAACTGGATAACTGCCAAGTCTCTCCTTCATTTTGTTCCTTTATCCAGTGCTACCTTCTGTACACATTATCACACACTAAGGAGACACAGATTATAAAATTCTAGTTTGAGGAAAAGTAAACCCATGAATGATATACTTGATAAACAAGAAGATAAATAGAACATAGAGTTGGCAATAAAAGTACATTAATAGGGCAGTGCAACGGTGGCTCAGTGGCAGAATTCTCACCTGCCATGCCAGAGACCTGGGTTCAATTCCCAGAGACTGCCTATGCCAAAACAAAGCAAAACAAAGTACGTTAATAGTAGAAAAAAATTGCCTCGGAATGAAAAGAGTTGCAAATGACTTAAATGTGGAACACCTCAAAACATACATTCCAATGTTATTGGCTTAATAATATTCTCACTGGATTATAAAATCTGTTGGTAACTGGATTGTGGAGGTGACACAGTGAAGAGGATGGAGAAAACGTCTGAGTTAAAAGCTTGAGTGAACTCAGAGGTGAGAACCCAAACAATAGGGCTAACGTTTAATGGAATCAGTGTACTACAGATGAGTCACTGGGTGGAAGGCTGAGGATTCATTTTCCCTGTGAATGTACCAGTGATTAATGCGTCACTCACTGTTTGATAAATCATTTTTATAGCCACTATTTCTGGCAGGTCAAAATGTTTTATTCCTGTCCGAATAGGGAGAATAAACTTTACAATGCAAATTTCCAGTACAGACGCATACGGTATTGTTTTTATTCCAACACAATGCGTTGAGCTATTTTTTTTCCTTTTCAGTTTTGTTGTTGTGAATTTTTAATGAAAGAGGCTTTGTTTAAATTTACCTAACATTTTTCAGTGCTGGCATTACCCATCAAAATATAAAGACAAACATAGAACAACAACAACAAAAAAACAGAAGTTATGTTTAAATTTTTGTTGATTGAACTCTAATATTTCTTAATCAGTGAATTAGAATCAGTGAGAAGAGATGGAACTTTTTAAACACATGTTCTTCAAAGAGTAATTAGATGTTCTGGCTACAGAAGCAAAACATATAAAAACATGTTGTACCAAAGCCCTAAAGACAGATACACAAGAGGTCAAACCCAAATCCTAATAAGTTTTCCTCCTTTCTTTCCTTTCCTCTTTTGTTTCTTCTTCTTTCCCTTCTCTGGTGCCTTCTTTCCTCTATTTTCACTCTTGCTTTCCCAAACATCAATTCAGTAAAGTTGAGTAATGTATGGTTTTTAATTTGCTAAGGCTGCCAGAATGCAACACACCATAGATGGATTGGCTTTTAATAAAAGGGGATTTATTTAGTTAAAAACATATAGTTCTTCAGAGGAAAGGCAGCTAACTTTCATCTGAGTTTCTCTCTTACAGGGGAAGGCACAGGGTGATCTCTGCTGGTCTTCTCTCCTGGCTTCTGGGTTCCCACAGCTTTCTATGGGGCGATTCCTTCCTACATCTCCAAAGTTCTGAGCTGAGCTGTGAGTGCTGAGATGAGGTATGCTGAGCTGCTCCGGCTGTGTTGAATTGAGCTCTTCCATTTAAGCAGCCAGTCAAGTAAATTAAACATCACTCCTTGCAGGAGGTACTCCCCGCAGCCAGCCTCAGAGGCAATTAGATAAGTGAGTTTCACATGCCAATGGCTCATGTCCACTGCAACAGCACTAGGTACCTTCACCTGGACAAGTTGACACCCGAACCTAACTACCATGTGGCTCTTACAATAAAATGTCATAGTCAACTGGGGATTAAAAAGTGTCTTAGTTTCCAGGCTGCTATAGCAAATATTAAACAATAGGTTAGCTTAAACAGTGGAAATTTATGGTCTCACAATTTCAGAGGCTGGAAGGCTTGCATCCTCTTGGGTCAGTAGCATTCTGGCTGGTTTTCAATCCATGGGGTTCCTTGGCTTTTCCACAACATGACGATGTCCTCTTCTTTCTCTTCTGAGTTCCCACAGACTTGTAGTTTCCAACTTCTGCCATGTTTTCTCTTTAGAAGGCTTCCAGTAAAAGATAAAGACCCATACTGATTCAGTTAGCCACAGCTTAACTATAAGTAACTATAAATTCACACCTACAGGAATGGGGTTAAGATTAAGAGCAAGTTTTTTTCTGGGGTCAAAATTCAATCTACTGCAACATGCATATAAATAATATATGAGCAAAGAATAATGATGACACAGAAGAGACAAACAATTACCAACTGAGTGTGAGGGAGGGCCAAGCAAGGTTTAAAAAGCAATCAATAAGAGCTGGACATTAAAGGATAATTGGACAACACCAGGTGGATGAAAGAAAGATTGTAGGGATAAGGAACAATTCTCATGCAGTCTCTCAGGAACAGAATTAATTCTTCCTCCTTTGTACTACATCAGTATATATGTGTTTTTCAGGACTTCGTGTGTGTCATTCCACAATTGCTTTGCAACCTATGTGGCGGCAGTCTCATAAGCCTTGCCCATGAAGGACAGATATGCATTTGGGATCTGTTTTCTTCTGGCAGAGGGGTTTATTGGCTTTCTGGGCTATTTGTCACAGGAACTGAGTCTTGGGAAGAAGTAAACAAAAAGAGGAGATTGATTATTGTCTGTAGCTAAGTGAGAATCAATCTAAGGAACACCACCATAGACTAAGAAGAAACTTGGGATAAAAGCACCCAAAAATCAAGGAGAGTTGATTTTCCAGGACTTATCACCCCAGGAATTTTTGCCCGTTAGCTGCTTGAAAAAATGTAAAAGGAGGAAGAAAATAATAATTGCCAGAATTTTAGGAGCTATTTTTGACACTTGGTTTAAAATATACAATGCAAATCCAAATATGGCTCAATTCAAGCCCTACTCAGAGAGAGCATTGACAGACTGTATAAGCCAATTTGCCTAGCCTTCTTCCAATTTCACCTGACTCTTAATAAATGACAAGGGATGGAGGATGATGGTGAGGAGATTCTAGATAACTTTAAAAGTAATAGCAGAATAAGACAACTTAACCACTAGCACCTAGAACATGGCCTGCACCTAGTAGGTGCTAAATAAATACCTAGGAATGAATAACTTTGTGCTCATCCCCATAAGGGATACAAGGAGAGGTTTCTGGTCTATCCTGTTTCTTACAACGTGGATTAAACATCAGCTCCACAGGAGGGAATGGAGAAGGGAGTAAGCTAGCAAGTGTCCTGCGTGTTTGAAAAAATAATATTTCTCATACTTTATACACTTTGTTGGGATAAGATTCTCAACCGGGTGGTGATCAGGGGATATTTAAATTATAGAGGTGATATACTGGAAAACTTAGAGTCAGAGAGAAAAAAGTGTGTATTGCAAGGAGGATTCCAATGGATTTGTTTTGAAGTATGTTGAGTCTACAGGAGATAGTCTTCTTTATCATAGGTACAAAAGAATTTTGGTGATCTTAAACTGGTTTTAAGAATGATCACAAACGCTACTTAAAATTTAATATTTTAGAGACTATCTTATTAAAGAATTGGTAAAAATTGGATAAATGATAGATAATTAAATAGAAAAATAGAAAGATAATAGATTTTTTTCTGAGTTATTGAGACATGGCATTGTAAAAGGAATTCTGACTTTGATTTCAGGGATTAAGATAACGTCACAATATCAGACGAATTAAACAGCGCTCTAAAAGTTATCAGAGACCTTCATGTGGAGGTTGGATGGTTTGGAAAAGCACAATTGTTTAGTACCTTTCCTCAGTGATTGGAGTCTTAGTGACTTTAAAGGAAATTTTTACGAAGAAAGGAAACAAATTCTTGATTCCTAGCAAGAGATCTTTTCATTTTCATTAAATTGCTATTCCATTTACTCATTCAGCAAACCCTTTCTGAGCCTCTACTATCGCCCATCACTACCATGAGCCATAGAAGTAAAATTAAAATTATTTTTTAATTGAAAATGTTTAAAACTTAAGGACTTTACTGTTTATTCAGGCACGTCCTCAGTCAGCCTTTCCCAGAGGACAGTCATGAGTGTGAAGAAGACTGTCTAGGATTCATTTTGGAGATCCTAAGAGGCCTCTACAGAGAAAACAGCATATGGAAAGGGCCATGGCTCATCGCTCAGCCACTCTTTGGCTTGATTGACTGGATTTTGATCAAACAATAACAGTTACACTAACACACTAGGTTGAAGCATGATGATAACATTATAGAATTCTTAGATGGTAAGAGTTTTCAAAGAGGACCAAGCAAGCATCATCAATTAGGATTGAGGCTAAAAATGGCAGTAATAAGTGAAACTTGCTGGTAACTTGACACTATTTGCTCTGCCAAAGGCTGAGTTTCTTGGAGGACACTTTGAACAGGTTCCCTCATGCAACAAAACTTCCTGAACGGTTGTGCTGAGTAATCTAGACTGAGAGCTCCAAGGAACATCTTTCAGTTGCCCCTTTGTGTTTTATACCTGAGAAGGAGAAAATGTAAATAAGCAATTATTAAAGTTAAAATATTTTGAGAACATGCACACACACATGAAACAAACAAAAACCAGAAAATAAATACCAATTGACTCCCAATTCTTGCTCTCTAACTGAAGGCTTAGTTGAAAAGATAATAACTTTGGAGACTAGATCATCGAGTAGAAATCCTGACTTTCCCTGTTATTAATTATGTGATGATTGCTTCTGACCCTCAGGTTCCTAATTTTTTCTAAATGGGGTTAATGATATTTTTAACAATATTTGCAAGAACTAGAAGCAATGTAAGTGAAGAGCCACACAAAGTGTCAGTACCTAGTACTAGACCAGAAGTTTTATCTAATAAAACAGAAGTCATCGATCCACCTTGGAAAAATCTCTCTTTTTTTTTTCAGGGAAAAGAGGTAGATTTGGTAGAGCAAAGAGATTACTTTCTCTATGTTTCTACACAGACATAAAGTTATCAGTTAAAATACATAATGCAATAAGTCAGTGGTGTCTGGACATTAAAAAATATGTATGTGAAACCACTTCATTTATTTGATTTCCAAGTACACTCATTTGTTGTTTCAAATGTATCCAAATTCCCTGCTGTATTAATTACTTGAGTTTTGAACACTTTTGCAGAAAGGAATTTTACAGAAGATTTGCATTTCACCCTTTAGATTCTTTTGTTAATTTTAATTCATTTCAGAAAATGTCTAAAGTCTTTAATGAAGCACTATCTTCATTTATTAGTGCTCTATAATTTGGTGAACTTCAGCAGCTTAAAGTACAGGGATGACATAATCAATTATAACTGTTTAAGAAATGTTTTTGTCTTAATTTTTTTTTTTTAAAAAAAGGCCCAAGGTAATAATAGCACTTTTATCAGCAAAGTACTTTATAAAAGTCAACTAATAGGAAAGGAGTGTTCTCTGGTGGTTCAACAAGAAATTAAGTGTTAGGAGAAATGAGTTCTATTTCTGTCTCCTCCATTGGCTTCAATGATTTAAGATAAATCACCTAACTTCGGCTGTGCCTTTCATGTGTAAGGTTTTCTGCTTTAAAGAGGTCAAAAAGTACTTACCAGCTACTTCTCATGTGAAGTATAATTAAATAAGCTCCCTGCACCCATGGCATCCTATTTTTCATTTGTTATTTCTCTCTTTTTTCCTCCAGTTTGTGTATCTTTCTGGATTTTACATATTGGAGGGGAAAGAATGTTGGATATTACTCCAGAATAAAGCTTCCAATTTGGAGGCAGAGAGTCATGAGTTCAAACCTTGATTTTCCCCAGAATTAGCTGCATTACCGTGGGCAAGGCATTTCACTATTCAGAATTCGTTTCCTTACATGTAAAGAGAATTAGTGTTATTTGCTTCTCAGAGTTGCTCTGAGGAGTAAATCATATTATGGATATGTATTGTCTCATCTCCTAACTAGACTTCTGGTTGACTTCCCCACCTGGTAACAATCTTTAACTAAAAACCATAAAAGTTTCCCATCTCACTCTTTCAAAATTCCAAAGTCTTTACAGGGGACTACCAGCACAGAAAGTTCCACCTAACCCCCATCCTACAAAACAAAAAATGATAAGCAGGCACACACACACACACACACACACACACACACAAGCTTTTACCTTGTCCTGCATATCTTTCTTTTTTATGTATTTATTTGCAAATCTCTTCAATGTTTGATTTAGTAGAAGAATACTGGAGCTCCTATTTGTTCTGCATTTAAGCTGTTGCAGTGGCGTTTTGATTGAAGTGTATGAAGGAAATCTGGCCTCACACAGATATATAATGGGAAAGAAGGAGTATATTTTAATAACTTTCTCAGATAGTTGAGGATATTCTTTGATACTGCACTGAAATGAAGCAAGTGATAATTTTTTAGGAGTAGTTGCGATATGGAATCTGAAACCAACCGCAGTTAGCTTTTCATGTTCTATTGTTTTAAAAGCCATTGGTTCTTGCCCTCTGTATGTTTTATTTTTATTGATATACATTGTATATTCACATATCACATAATCATTCCAAAGTGTTCAATCATTGGTTCACAATGTCATCATAAAGCTGTGCTTTTATCATCACAATTGATTTTTTTTCTTTCTTGTGAAAAATAACATGTATACAAAAACGCAATACATTTCAAAGCACATTGCAACAATTAGTTGTACAACAGACCTGCACATCTTTCTTTACCACCAGCTCCCTTTTAGCCATATCAGCCTACTTACATGGCTTTTGCTTTTGTTCTTCTCTTGTCCTGGAAGTCCAACCCGTACCCAAGGGGAGAGGATTGCACAAGGGTTGACTACCAGAAATGGGAGATCTTTGGGGATCATCTTTTAGGCTGCCTGGCATGCCATGAAAATAGGGAATTTTGTCTGTTTTGTTCAGTGTTACATCTCTAGAGTTTAGAACAAAACCTGGCACATAGTATGTCTTCCATACATATTTGTTGACTTAATTAATCTAATCCAGAATCTGCACATGGGTTGTGTTCAATAAATGATGACTATCATAAATTCCTGGATGTGTTTTTTTTCTAGTCCCCATTCCTTACCGTGCCTTAGATTATTTATACTGAGTCTGAGTTCCTATGATTCCACTGAATTCAATAATAAGAAAGAGTACCCTAGGGCATTTCCCTTAAAACCTTCATGTTTTGGAGAGGGAATGCCTCCCTTGGCAATCAAACCTGCAAATCATGGGAGGACCAGAATGACTACACAAAAACTATGGGAGACAAGTTGGGGAAAATAATTAAAGGCTGATAGTACCTGTAATGGGTTGAATTGTGGCCCCCCAAATGACATGCTCAAGTCCTAACTCCCAGTCCTGTGAATTTGACCTTATTTGCAAATAGAGTCTAAAGATCTCGTTAGTTAAGATGAGGCAAAAGTAGATTAGGCAGATGCCCTTATATGAAAGGCAGAATCATGTACAGAGAGACAGACATAGAATGTCATGCAACAACTGAAACAAAGATTTAAACCCAGGGTTTGGCAGCAAAGCACCAGAATCTCAGAAGAAGCATGGAAAGGTTCCTGCCCACATATTTCAGACTTCTAGTCTCTAGAACTGAGACAGTAAGTTTCTATTATTTTAAGCTACACTTTGCGGCACTTTGGTACAACAGCCCTGGGAAACTTAAACAGTACCCTCAAATTTCACTGTGTGGCATCAGATTTTGTTGGAAAATGAGGTTCATGACAAAAAAAAAAAAAACAACTTTGAAAATCACTGATTCTTTCTGGCCATAAAATTCTGCTTCTATTTTTTTTTTCTGGAGAAGTCTGACTTGCTCTTTAGGAATTGCTACCCATCTCTAAAACCTCTCCTCCTTCAGGAAAAGGAGGTCTGGCCCTCATGTAGATGTGGTTTCCTGAGGATTTTCTGCCTCTGAGGACCTCTGTATTGAGATCTGGGAAAGTCATAGGAATCAGAAATCTGAACAACATCCATAGCAGAAAGAACAACTTGCTCCTGTTTGAAGCTAGGTGAGATTCAACTGAAGAAAAGTGCACAGTTTGATGAGCTCAACAACATCTGTTTCTTTTGTTTTTCACTGTTCTTATGAGTAAATGAATAATGGCAGGTGCCATAGATGAGGAGGAGTGCCAGTACAGCTCTGAGCAGATATGGGCTGCTGTTCTTAGTGGAAACCGAGTGAAGACAGCGAACGGCCCTTCCTTGGGACTGGCTGAGGAGAAGGCGGGAGAAGGCCACAGCCCTGACTCTGGGCGAGACATCCTGCGTGTGTGAGCCACGTGGGCAGCCCCGAGGGGCAGCTGAGCAGCAGACCGGAAGTGGCCCTGTGCTGTATGTTTCTGGTGGAATAGGAAAGCAGTCACCCTTTGCACCTTCACTTAGGTTCAACTTGGTTCTTTGTAGCTCCTATGAAATCCAGGTTAACAATCTGGGAGCCTCTTATTTATGTTACTCTACTCCAGGAAGGGAAATAGCTGTATGTTCAGGGGCAAAACATCAGCCTTTCAGTTAGGCTGGTGCTATGACTACTTAATGTGCAACAATTGGGAGTCCAGGGTTTATACCTGCTTTCCTAGGATCACTGAGTGAGGGTAATGGGCTACACAAATGCCTCCACGCCAGTGCCAACTGGTCTTGTGTGAAGGCCTTAACCGGGCTAGGGCCCCTTAGCCTCTGAGACCTAGATGGAAAGAGTTGGAGGCTGAAGCCCCTTTCACTTCCTCTACCAACCTCTACAAACCCAGAAAAACAGAGAGTGCTTCTCTAATATGCCTTCCTTTGGTGGAACAAAAGCCTTGAGGAGATTAAGTGACTTTTCTTAGAACTACACAGCTTATTAACACCAGAATTGTAATTTTAAACAAGCAATCAGGAAGCGCTGGAGAAAAAAAAATATTTAAATCATCACATCAAGAATAAAAATAAACTACTCTTTATCAGCCGTGAGATTAGAAAGATGACATTTTTCTTTGATGTTATCTAGAAGTTAAACTGATGAGTGTCTGAAGAGAATACTTTAGTTTCTCAGCAAACAATTGAAATATTAGATCATTTTAATTGTATCAAAATTACTCCTGTGGAAGCTGCAATAGCACGTGTGTGGCAGCGATGGAATACACAAGTGTAAGTGCCTGAGAGTTGAAAGCTTTAATTAGAACTGAAAAACAAGAACACTGATGTACAATTCCTTTTAGAATAGATCCTAGCTTCATTTAATTTAGAATTAGAAGATTTGCAAAAGAATGAGACAAATATGGTTAGGCTAGAGGTAGCAAAAAAGTGTAAAAACAGCCAGCAAAAATATGTTAAATAAAAGCTGTTATTTACATTAGCACTTAACAGAGTAAACAAGAAAGAAGATTGTTTTACTAATAAAGACAAAGGTAACAATGCAGTTGTAACAATTCAGGTTTTTAAAACTATATTTCAATCATTTAGAAGGCATTAATGAAAACTGCTGTTAAACCGAATATAAACAACTGTGAAAGCAAGGAGACAGTGTTGTCTGATGGATAGAGCACTGAACTAGAAATGCCTCGCCTTGAAAATTCTGTTCAGCTCCGCTTTCAACTCTTCGTGAAACTTAGGGAAAGGTGCTTTATTTCTTAGTGCCTCTGTATACTCATCTGTGAAACAGAACCCATGAAAATCTTAGTTTTATTTCACTCAGATATGCTATGTGATGGACTAATTCAATTTCAAGTATGCAGAAGCTTCAAAAAAAATCGAATACTTTATCTATATCAATTCATTTAGTCCTATTACTCTTTGTTTAAAAGATGAGACCCCCAGGGAAGCTCAGGCTTATGACGCAAACATAAGTTGAATTATTGTGGAATTGGAGGCTGTACAGAGTACCAGCCATCCCCTCCTCAGTTTCCTACTCTCAACCTGTGACTACTAAAGGGGTGCCATAAAACCCACCAGCTCTGTTGATCGCCGAATCAACAGAAAGCACTTAAAAACAGTGACTTTCATGATGCTAAACAGCTGGACTTTGGAAAGAAAACTTTTCTACCCACTTTTTATCCTGCTTTTTCAGATATACCATTTTTAAAGGAATAATAATCTTAAAGCACAAAAGGTATTGCTGAGATCGAAACTTTAATAATCTTCCTTTATTTCTTCTTCCTGATCAAAAGGTACGTACACACACAAAATAAAATTGTTGGATCCTGAACCTCTGGTTGGTTCAATTGGTTGGGTGAGAATAAATAACATTTACCTCCAGGCAGGCATTCCTGTTTTTTTTAAACATATATATTTTTTATTAGAGAAGTCATAGGATTACAGAAAAATCATACAGAATATACAGAGTTCCCATATTCAGCACCCACCCACCCCCATTATTAATACCTTGCATTACTGTGGTACCTTTGTTACAACTGATGAATGAATTTATTATAATTGTATTAACTATAGCCCATGGTTTACATTAGTTCACTGTTTGTGTTGTACAGTCCTTTTTACAAACTTTTATTCTAGTAATATGTTTACAACCTAAAAGTTCCCCCCTTTTAACCACAATCGAATACATAACTCAGTGCTGTTAATTACATCCACGATGTTGTACACGCATCACCACCATCTATTTTTAAAGAGCTCAATTCAGAGGAAGTCTAGGTGACAGGAGAAAGCTCTCCACACTAATAGTGAAAGACCTGGGTTCCTGGATCCTAGTCCTGGTTTTTCATTTATTTAGCATGTAATTTGAAAACTCCACATAATCCAGCTCCTCCAGTATACAATGTGGATTGTATCTGTGCCAGTTTGAAACTGTTGTGTACCACAGAAAAGCCATGTTCTTTAGTCCTGATTCAGTAAGCTGGGCAGGATCATCTTTTTGATTAAGTTGTTTCCATAGAGATGTCATTCACCCAATTGTGGGGCACGATCTTTTGATTAGGTGGTTTCCACAGAGATATATCTCTGCCCATTCAAAGTGCGTCTTCATCCACTTACTGGAATTCTTTAAGGGGGAACCATTTTGGAAAAAACTTCAGCACCAAAACAGACAGAGACAATTGGAGATTTGCAGAAAGAAAACATCCCTGAAGAACCTGTTGAGAAGAGAAGCTGGGAGAGAAAGCTAGCAGACGCTGCCTTGTGACTTCCCATCTGACAGAGAAACCCCAAATGTCATCGGCCCTTTCTTAAGTCAAGGTATCTTTCTCTGCATGCCTTAGTTTGCCATTTTTATGGCCATAGAACCGTAAACTTGTAAGTTAACAAATCTCCTTTATAAAAGTCAACCCATTTCTGGTTAACTGCGTTCTGGCAGCATTAGCAAACCAAAATAGTATCCAGGCGGTATGCTTGAAAGAGACAATATTCACAGATTGCTTGAGCCTGGGCCCATGTGCATTTTGGGAGAAAGTAAAGAAGAGAGAAAAAATACATTTTCTCTAACAATAGATTTCTAAAATGGAGGTTTTCAATGCCTCTATGAAATCTTGATGCATGAGACTCCTGAGATTCAGGAGACTGAATCTTCTATTTGTGATTTTCTTGAGTGAAAAGAAATATGACCATTGACTACCAAATAAGGCCCCCCCAAAAAAGTTGTATCTGAGAACAAAGGTTATGTACTTTAGACTATAGACTGAAACTATAATACATCTGAAGGGGAGCAGTTAAATTATAAGAATTTGCTCTATTTTCAAATTATTAATCTGATTATTTTATACCAGCCTCTCCATAACAGCCCTCTACTAACTCACGCATCCTGAGAGTCAGCCTCTCCTCTTTCTGGCACCCTCACTTTTTTCAGTTTTACCAGTGGAACTTTCAGCTCATGTACCAGAGCTTTAATTGGTTTCTGATTTTCTGCAAACCTACAGTTGACTTTTCTTAACTTTGCTCACATAGTTACCAGCTAAGTTACAGCCATATAATTATACTAAACATGAATAATGTTTAAGTCAGTTAAAAATATTAATGCATATCCCATTAGATAAGAAGCTAATAGATGAGTAGCAGTAAAGTGGGTATTGGAATTCTTCTCTACTTAAATCCCAGAAAATTAAAATCATCAAAAGAGAGAGCAGTTGGGCTGTCAATACTAAGTTCTTCTCATGTCCTGACCAACTCTTCCTTGTTTAACATTCACTTTGTTATAATTATGACTAAAGAAAAGACACTGCTTTAGCAGATCTTATTATTAAGGATATTTTGAACTGAATGCCTTAAAATTGTTTGAATGTAAGAAATGGTTGTTTTGATTATGTAAATATCTTTGTCACTTGAAAAGTATCAAAACAAGAATTTCAAAAGTCAGACTTAAACATGCTCTTCTTTTTAATTGCAATGAAAATGCAATGCATTATTATATTAATTTTAATGTGCGCAGAATCTTTCATCATATTGTCTATAAAAACACTTCACAGTCTAATGCATTGGTTATTTCACTTGTAAATAATTCAGTGGCACATAAGAGCTCTCAGATTAGGATTAAAGAAATGTATATAGTGATTTTATTTATACATTGAAGTTTTAAATGCAAAATTATGTAACTTATTGTTCAGCAGTGGCATACATGAGTTAACACTGACTATAAATAGAACTGCATAAGACTTTTACCGATTTCTTAAACTCCTATCCTTTTTATTAGTTCCTGAATTTCAATCATTTCAAAGACCTATTGTTAGTTGGAGGAAAGCTGTAAATCTGTGATTGGTGTCAAAAACCTTAAGAAATATAAGAGAGTACAGTCAGACCTTAAAGAAATACTGTTATCTGAGTTTATTGATATCTATTGTTAACTTATTATCAATACAAATACTATGATTGAAATGTGGAAAAAATATATCAGTCTCCTATTTGAGTGGAAAAAAATGGGATTGCTCAAGTTAACCCCAAAATCTTACCATTTCAAAAAGCTTCCTGTCACCAAACCTTGAAATGATTACTATATTCTTTTGTCTCCATTGTCTCTATGCAAAGTTCTCCTGACCCTGAGTTGTTTTCTCATTTCTTTCCTGCTCTAATGATATCACATTTTCACACCATCCTTTCTTGGCCTTTACATCTCGTAGGCCATTATAATAAGTGCATTCAAATACTGCCTTCTAACCTAAACACATCCTGGAAGCATACTACCTTATTTATATACACGGGGAAGATATTAGCCACCTCCCTGAGAAACTATTAAAGAACAACATCGAGTAAATGATGTTCTCTTTCCTAATTTCATATTTTCAATCAACTCTCAAAAAAGATGAAAAACCCATGCGTTCCATAGGCAACTTGGAATAGAATATTTTTTAGAGGACAGAAGCAGTCTTACACTTGTACTGTACAATGCAGCACCCAGCACTTCTTAGGTGCTTAATAAATATTGAACAACCCAGCAATCAAGCCCTCCAGGCAATGGCTGCAGTTGTTATTCGGCACCAATGCAGACTGTACACAGTAGGAATTGCCAATCAAACAGCCAGATCCGCACACACAGGAAATAGCAGAGGCAAATAATGGCAGCATCACCTTCAAATACAAAGGACAATCTAGATGTATATATTGTGTTATGTATGAATTTTAAAGTATTCATGGTTTCCTTTGCATTCCAGTGCGCATTTACATAACACGCAGCATGTGAAATTAGCTGTTGCATACTCTGCTCTTTACTGAATATGCTTAATAAAGGATCAATAGTCTCAAATTTTTCTCCTTAAATAAATAAGTACATTCCTCTCAACTAAATCCAAACATTTCTTGGATGTAAGGTATCTTACCCTTTTATGCCATAAAGTGTGGGATTTCATCCAACTCCACAAATTTACAATTACTCTCTATAGAACTCCACAGGCCTGAGAATCCACTGTGAAATATATCTCTTCAACATGTCACATTAAGAATTGAACATGTAAACTTTACCATTAGCACAAGATGGTCACTTAGCATTTTAAACTTTTGTAATTAAGAAACTCACACTCAGATTGCAGACAATTAAGGTGTCATTTAGTAAACTGTGAAATTGGTTCTTTGTGCAGTATCACCTTCCTGGTGGCCTGGAAGAGTGAATGGACCTTCAAATATCCCTAATCTTTCTGTAAAGGTTTGGCTTTTCCTAAGGGATCTGACCCAGTTTTTAAAAATAAAAATTGAACCCAATCTAAAAAGCAAGATAAATGAGGATATGACTGCACCGAGGTGATGGGAAAAACCTTAGCATGCTTATCGTTTCCCTTCTCACCTACATTTCACTGTGATCCTTGTTCTTGTGTCAACCCTTTAATGAATACTGCTTGAGCTGCTTAAAATTATACATTCAATGTCAGCTGTATGCTCTAAGGAATATTTAATGTGAGGCATCATTCACTCTTGCATAGAAATTAGCTCTTCAGTGTGAAAACTGGCTTCAGGTGAATTCTACTTTAAAAAAATGCAAGTGAAAACAGAAAAAGTCTGAGAGCAAGCACCATAGTCAAAAAAGAATCACCACCAGCAGCTGTTGGGCTGGTATATTCAAAAGATTATCTTTTATCCAAATCAGTGGAGTCTATTTATTGTACAAAAAATTATCCAAATTAGGAAAAATAAGAGTTCTGCTATATCTAAGGTAGGCGCGGAAATTATTCTCTTCCTTAAATTCTCATTGTGAACTTTATACACCCTTTCGCAATTAAGAAGGCACTAAAAACAAAATCAGCATGGTGAGGAGGTTATCTTTTATTTGCTCTTTAAAATATGCTTTGATACACTTTTATTCCTCCTGATCAATGGTTAATACTAGCGTACCCCTCCCAAACACAGAACTTTGCTGACTTTATTCAATATATACTGAAGGCTTGGATGTGCCAGGCATGACGACAGTTGCTAGTATAAATGAGGAAGATGTGCCCTCTCCTGCTTTTAGGAAATCCACACCACAAAGGAGACAAATGCATATACAGGCCATCACAGTGCAAGGTAGCACATGGTAGAACAGAAGTGTGAACAAAGTGACTGAAACAGATTTGGAGGCAGTTTATCAGTGCTGGGTAATGAAGACAAGACCAAGTAACTTTTTTTTTATTAATTAATTAAAGAAAAAAAGAAATTAACACAACATTTAGAAATCATTCCATTCTACATATGCAATCAGTAATTCTTAACATCATCACATAGATGCATGATCATCATTTCTTAGTACATTTGCATCGATTTAGGAAAAGAACTAGCAAAACAACAGAAAAAGATATAGAATGTTAATATAGAGAAAAAAATAAAAATAATAATAATAGTAAAAAAAAAGACACAAACAAACAAACAAACAGACAAAAAAAAAAACCTCTAGCTCAGATGCAGCTTCATTCAGTGTTTTAACATGATTACTTTACAATTAGGTATTATTGTGCTGTCCATTTTTGAGTTTTTGTATCTAGTCCTGTTGCACAGTCTGTATCCCTTCAGCTCCAATTACCCATTATCTTACCCTGTTTCTAAGTCCTGTTGGTCTCTGTTACCAATGACATATTCCAAGTTTATTCTCGAATGTCGGTTCACATCAGTGGGACCATACAGTATTTGTCCTTTAGTTTTTGGCTAGACTCACTCAGCATAATGTTCTCTAGGTCCATCCATGTTATTACATGCTTCATAAGTTTATTCTGTCTTAAAGCTGCATAATATTCCATCGTATGTATATACCACAGTTTGTTTAGCCACTCGTCTGTTGATGGACATTTTGGCTGTTTCCATCTCTTTGCAATTGTAAATAACGCTGCTATAAACATTGGTGTGCAAATGTCCGTTTGTGTCTATTCAAAAGACCAAGTAACTTTTGAATAGAGTTGGAAGAATGAGCAAAGGGGGTTTTACATTTCAGGCAGTGTATTCGCTAGGGTTCTCTAGAGAAACTGAATCAGCAGGAGATATCTGCAAATAAAAATGTCTCACCCAACCATGGAGATGTAAGAGTCCAAGTTCTGTAGGGCAGGCTGCAAACTGGCAGATCCAATGAAGGTCCTCAACAAATTCTCAGGAGAGGGCGGCTGGCTGAAGCAGGAACAGTGATTGCCTCTTCTGAATCCTCCTTAAAAGCCTTTTGGTGGTTAGATTAAGCATCATCACTCACTTATAAGACACTTCCCTTAGCTGACTGCAAATGCACTCAGCTGTGGATGCAGCCAATGTGGTCATGATTGAAGTCCATGAAATGTCCTCACAGCAACAGACAGGCCAGCCCTTGCCCAGCCACACAACCAGGCACCACCACCTGGCCAATCACAGGCAGAAAAACCAGCTACCCACATCCTGTAATACTTTCTCCACAACATCCTTCAGAATATCTAAATCTAAGACAACATTGATTTTCCTCTTAAGGGATTGGGGATATAGAGCTATTCTTCAATCTTAAAGGTAAAAGTGCTTAAGATATTTCCAAGCAAATTGATATTAATTTGTTTGCCAGTAAATAGGAGGTGGATTTTTACCAATTTTCCTAATTTTGGCAAAAGTGGCACAAATTCCTCCAACATGGCACCAGAGATACAAAGATGGGTATGATTTGGCCTGTCATACCCAGGAGCTTACATTCCAGGAAGAGAAACAGGCAGATAATCATGGGATTCCAACATGATCTGTTCAGTGCAATGGTAGAGAGTTCAATGGGGTGCAATGAAAATATGAAAGAAAGACATTTGACCCATCCAGGAACACATGAGATGGAAGGTGACTTCATGCACATGATGTCTGACCTGAGTGTTAAAGGAAGAGTAAGACATAGATAAATAAAGATGGGGGAGGAAACCAAGCAAAAGAAACAAATGAACTACATGAAATCATCAAATAATACTGTACACACTGGGATCTTCCAAAAGTCATCTATCATGGAACATAAGGAAGAAGGCAAAGAGGGGAGCAGGGTGAACCTGGGGTGGGGAACAGATACCAGATGCTTGGGAGATTTTACAAGCCTTTCCAAAGAGCTCAGAATTTACTTATAGTCCATGGGCAGTGCAGGATAATGGAAAACTTGGCTGGTCTTGAGGAAGCAATCTCGGAATCTTTGGACTTTCCTGTAATAGGAGTGACTTTTGTTATTTATGGTGGGTGCTGCACTTCTCCTGAGAGTTCATATGCTAAGGAGATGACTAGGTGGGACCAGTCATACCTACAGGTTTAGGGTGGGGGCTGGCTACACCTGCAAGACCAACCATGTGATTAAGGGGTTGAGGCTTTGTGTCATGTCAATTTGGACCCATCTCCCCTACCTCTGGTAGGAGTGGGGGCTACAGATTGAGTTCAACCATGTAGATATTGATTCTATCAGCCATGACTACGTAATGAGCCCCCATGAGCTTCCACAATGGATAAGACACACTTCTGTGCTGGAAGGGTGACACATTTGACTCCTCATTTGAGTCCCAGATCTCTCTCTATGCTTCTCTTCTTTTGGTGTCTTCTTATTTTTATCTGTTTCTATACTAAAACTATAGTGCTTTCAGTGAGTTCTTCAAGCCATTCAAGTAAATTATCAAACCAAGTCATGTGATGGGAATCCCTGGATTTACAGCAATTGGTCAGAAATGCAGGTATCTTGGACCCCAGAACTTGCAACTGGTACTGGAAGGACGATCTCATAGAGGGTTACCCAGGGTCTGTGGTGTTTGACCTAATTCCGAGTAGTGTCGGAATTGAAGTGAATTGAGTGGCTGCAGTATTTGGAGTTGGTATCAAAAGGGGTTGCAGAAATTGTAGCAGTTTCTACAACCCCATTCAGACATTTTATAAATGAGAAAACAGAAACCTTGAAAGTGAGGTCACTTGCCAAGATTTGCAAAAGGAAGTACGTAATCCAGCCAGAGGTGAAACCCAGGTTTGTGATATTCCAGAGTCCACCATCTAGACCCCTGCTGCTGAAGTGACAGTCCTGGAGTTGAGAAGCTGTTTTCACATTTTCCATTAACTTAACTTTCCTCCGCATCCCTCTCGTTATCCGTCTATGAAGCAGCAAGCAGGAACAGAGGGAAACAGCAAAGAAAGAGGAAGACAATTTGCATTACCCTAGAAAGCTGTTTGAGATTTACCAATATGGTAGATGTGAAATTGCTGGGAAGAAGCAAACCTCACTAGTGCTAATGTGATATCATAAGCCAGTGATTTTATTTTCCTTCTAGAGCAACAGAGTATTATGAAATTAAAGTCTTAATTGGGCCCACAATGCTAATAGGTGCAGCTGTGTAACCCAATCAGTAAACAAAGAAGATGACAGAGAGAAAAGAAACAGAATGTAAGAGTGAATGGCAACTGAATACCCAGCTTAGATAATTCGAAGAGGAAGAGGGATGGATGTAGTGTTCACATAAAATATATAAACTGATGCTTCTCAGATGGAGAAAAGCTATTTTTATTAGTTGGCAATGATGCAAGCAGAATGATTGGATTTAAATTGATAGAGAGCACAGTTCATATACTAGAAAACATTTTAACACGAAATCCAACTGCAGAATAGCAAGAACTTTCTAATATATGTGAAAGAATAAAATCATTTAAAATGTCTGTTTTGTAGTTTTTCAGATCAGTTGGGCCCATTCTACACGTACTAGAATCCTTCAGCATTCAGCAGGAGCTGATGATGACTTACCGGGGACCCTCATTGCCTGAGGTTTTCAATGATACTCTGACATCATATCAAGTTTCACTAAAATACTGCCCAGGAAACGGTTTGCTGCAATCTTTGAAAGAGCAACATTGTATCAATAATGGCTGACAATTGAAGGAGATGTGATTACTCTCAAACACAAAGACAATTTGCCCCTTCCTTTTCCTCCTTCTCTGAGTGAAATGTGAAAAAAAAAAGTGTTGAGGTTAAAACAGGAATTAAAGAATCTGCAGGTGTTACACAAGCTCTTTGAGTTTTATGTAGTAACATCTTTTCTAACTAGTAATTGGCCAGACTGAAAATCTGAAAGGCAGTAAGCAAGTACATATTTGGGGAGTATAAATGGGGTTTTAAAGATTCTGGCTTGAGTATAAAACACACTTTATTAAGCTGGGGGTTTGTCGAAAAGCAACATACACCTGAAATCGAGTTGCTATGGATGCATTTTAAAATGCAATGACAAACACTCAGTTGAAGACAAGCGCACCAATCTGTGTAAACATATTTACCAATTTCTTTAGGAAAAATATGCAGGTGGGATTGCATTTGGGCACTGATATTGTTCATTTCTTAGATGTACCAAATTACATACAGCATAGGTCAGTTGGACCATAAGTCATTCTCAAAAATAGTCATTGAGTGCCTGTTATTTTAAAGCATTTTTAGGGACAGCAATGCATACAGTGAAGAACAGGAGATCATCTGTGTCCTCCAGGAACTTACAAAAATTAGGAGGAAATAGCAAATGAATACATTCAAAGATTTTTTTCATTTTTTCATAAGAGCAGTTGTAGGTTTACAACATAAAAAATTCAATGTAAAGTAGTTTAAGTGATTGATACAGAAAACTATGTCAGTAGAGGTATAAAAACAATTATTCTGGACAATCTGATTCATATTCTGCTTGAAATGACAGTGATTTGGTCCTATACATACAAATTTCAACTAGATCTTTCCTGAGTATGCTCATTTTCCAAACAGCTCAAGATAAGTTTTACATCCTTTCCTCTCTCCTTAAACCACTGACATTCTTCCCCAACTCTGAACTGCTAGCAGAGCCCATGGTTCAGTTACAAAATAGCAGCAGTCATAATTCAGATCCCCTCTCTCACCTGCTGATAACTATCTAAAAGCTTCTCATTGCATTAAAATTGAATCCAAACTTCCATCTTGGCCTTAGGCTGTCACCTACCTGCCTCTCCTTCCATTTATATCTGTCGTCCCCTTTGCACTCTTGGCTTAAGGTTCTCATCTCACTACTGTCTTATGCCTTTGTACCTGCAATTCCTTCTACCTAGAGCAGTTTTTCCCTAGCCTGGTCAGTCTTGTCTCATCACTCTGTTCTCAGCTCAGATGTCAAATCTGATAAAGGCCTTCCCTTATCATTTCACCTAGAGAAGCTCACACCTTGCCCCTTCCCCAAAGCAAGCATTTCCTACCATATAACCTTGTTTTATATCTTCCGCAGCACTCTAGTTCTCTGAAATTATCTTGTTCTTTTTTATTATTTAAACCTTTTTATTGCTGCCTTGTTCTCTGAAATGGGGGTCCCATGAGGAAAGGGACCAGCCTGCTAGCCTCAGTGCCTCATTGGGTACCTGGCACTTAACAGCTGTAAAAACTATCTGCTGAGTGAATTAATCAGGGCATGACTAAATGAAAGCAGAGCTTTCAAAAGTAAACGTGCAAGAGAGAGACAGAGAATGTGTGTTAATTGTCCGTTTATGCTTACGTAGGAGTTTGAATAATATAGGTTTCCAAACCTAACAGCAGGTGTAGAGAAAATTTCTCACCTCCATTGTCCCTCTGTAAAATTCATTAGGTCCAACTTATTTGTGGTCTGAATTGGTAGAGAATCATAGAGATTAAAGAGGAGTTATAAAATGGTATTGATTCTAGGGTGCATGAGTGGTTCAGTGGTAGAGTGTTCGCCTTGCATGCGGGAGACACGGGTTCGATTTCCACACCACACAACCCCCCCCCCCAAATGATATTGATTCTAACTTGCATAACTCCCACTCATTAATTTTGCTTTCATATATTATTGGTAAAATGTTCTGCAGTCCAGCTGAGTCGGACAGATCCTCCATTGATAACAAATTTGATGCTGGAGAATATAACTTGAGTAACTGATGTTCTCTAACCATCACACTCAGTAATGTTGTGACATTCTCCTCTAAGCCCCTAAATAATATGCAGACTCTACTTTACCTGAGCTATGTTACCACAAAACTAACTCTAAAAGCAAATATACTATGTTACATTGTGCACTAGGACTTCATGCTTTTCTTGGTAAGAGTAAAACAGATACATTTACCAACATATATGTTACTTTTAATGTTTCTTAATTTACTATTGAATATTTTCTTTAATGTGGACTTTGGGAGAGAAAAGAGAAATCTAAAGGATCCATATCAGAGGAAGTAGCCCATATTATTAAAATAATACTCTGCACATTTTTCTTTGCATACATTTAATTTGAACCTTAGCAATGGCTTTGAAAAGTGAGTACCTCTTAAGAGAATTTTAGTTACTTTTAGTACCACTCTTTGGGTTCTGTAGATGCTTTACAATTAAGGTGGCTTGGGAAAAACTCCTACTATTCCTGAAAAGAAGCTTTTTAAGTAAAAATCTTTTTTTTCTTTTCTTAATTTTATTCTCCCAGCTATTTCCTTTAATGTACTTACTGATATAATGCAAGATAATGCTGTTCATAAGTTCTGAACATGCAGTTATGGGCTGATAATTTCATAGGTTAGAACATTCAGTCAGAACACTCATTAGATTACCATGTCCTCTATCCTATTCTATAATTTCTCATATATCCATATATCTATCTAAACACAAAAGACAGAGGCTGCTCTCTGCTGAGAGATGAAACGGAAATCTCCATTACAATACATTGTCTCCTGTGTGAATGCTCTACATTTTCAGCTGTCTTCACTGTATTAACCGATGTCATCTTGTGAATTTTTAGCCTTATCTAAACTGCTCTTGCAATGACACTAATAACGAAAAGACACATCATAAGAAGCAGTTTTAATATATAACACTAATTAGATAAAACATTGTTTTGTCTAGTGCTACTATATTATATGAAAAACTGCCCTATCACATTCATTTAATGTCAACATCATCTATACATGGAGAAATATATTTTGAAAGGGAAGTTGGTTAACTCCTTTTTGAAAAGTGGCTTTGAAATTATTATACATCACCAACCAAGCCATTACATAAATTTGCTTTTGTGAATGAAGATCAATCTGAGTAGCAAAAGTTTAATAATACAAAACGAACATGAATTATTCAAAAAGGAGCAGACATTTAATATTTTCTGTTAACGAAAATGCTGATAATAAAAGTGGAAATGTCTTACCAATTTGGAGCTTTTTGCAATTTTGTACTTCCCACACATGTAACTATAAAAAAAATGCTCTGTAATATAGAAAGTGGCTGGAAATCACAATATTACAATATATTGAATCATTGCATGCCTTGACTAGCCAGAATTTTTCCAGAATTTTCCTTGCTGATTTCATACTCAAACGTTTTGGAACCAAAACATAGTTTATAAAGGGAAATAAAGGAACCAAATTTTATTACTGAATATCTAATTGTAGAAGAGGAAATGCTTAGAGTTGCTTTAGGGATCCCTATACAACGTAGGAAATTGATCGTAGTCCTTGAAAGCCTAGTCATTTAATAAATCTAGCCCAAGTTAGCAAGGCCACAGAGGGACGATATAAGAAGACACTCCAGAAGTTGGCACCAGAATTGCCACCACCATCTCCCACCTCCTTATCCCACAATCTTTCTTTCACCCTTGACTTTCCTGATTTCTCCATCTCCCAACTCTGTTGAAGTTACACTAGCTCTCAGTCCCTGGCCAGCCCCTTGGTTTCAATCATTTATCCTGGAAAATCTCAACACACTGGAGGAATGATTCCCTGTGTCTGCCTGATGACTTTATGAGCTCTAATCCTAGGCAGGTGGAAAGGTAATACTCGTCCTCATCCCTTCCCTTCCTCCTCATCCACCTCGGTACTCCAAGCTAGTCCAGCGGTTCTTCAACTTGGTCCCAACTTTAAACTCCCTTTCTGGTGTGAGAGACAGGAACACACAGGTGCATGATGCCCTCAGGATGGTAGGGCCCTTGGCAGGAAGTGGTGATTAAAGAGCTCTGTCTCAGGGTGTGCGGTGGTTGTTTGTTTAGAGCCTGAGGAATTTTCAATGGTTCAAATGCACACTGATGGTAAAGAGGAAATGCATCGCATCATCTGCAAATGTCCTGTGAAGCTGGTGGTCAAAAGATCTGCTGTGGGGGGTGGGGGGGTGGAAGACAACCTACAGAACTTTCATTTCCATAATTATGCTAGTTGTGATATGATTTAGATTAAATGACATATTATTGCCCAAGGCCAAGGAGCAACATCTGTCTCAGGTTGTAGCTGATTGGAGAGAAGAATCAAACAAATATTGTTTGAGGAACTATGATCCTGGACAATTTTGCATTCCTAGCTCTTGGCACTGATCTGACGTATATGGGTACCTACTAGATTAATAAATCCTACATGAATAAATAAAGTAACACCATCCATCAAGAAAAAGATAAATAATTCTAACACATAGGACCTTTGAAGAACATGTTTCTCAAATAAAAAAAAATAAATTGTGCCAGAGAAGCTAATATAGATAAGTAAATACAGCAGGAAGAAAATAATATGCCTTGCATATAGGCAGAAATAGAAACAAAATCAGTTTTGAAATCAAAGATGTGAAATACAGAAGTACTCAAAAGTGAATGTGGCATCGTATTCTTTTTAATCCTATGAGAAGATCAGTAATAACTTCTATTTATTCACTGCACTCTGAAAGAAAGAACTGAGGAGGTAAGTTCAGTAAGGGTAAAGAATCTGTGAGCCATTAAAAAAAAAATCAAACAGTAAGATAAATTTTGGTTGCCCTAAGAATATGTATCTCAGAAATACACTACCAAATATAAGCCTCTTAAAAGAAATGAAAATTATACTATACACATACCTCAAAGGCTATAACCTATGTAATATTTTAGAATTCAAGAAATGCCTCAGAGTACTAAAGAAAATTGTAACTTTATCAGTCTGAGGAGTTCTCTGTGAAGATTGGTTCATTTGCTATTTATTGTATTTGCTCATTTGGTATTCATTGCTATTTGTACTTTTATCATCATAACTTAGCATTAATTACCACAGCATTAAAATAAAATGCCATTGTAATTTCATATTCAGGGCATAAATGTCTCAAACTGACAACCATGCTTCGCAATCGATTTTATCTACCAAACAGAAATCCATTTATACTTGAACAACAATTCTGTATATCAATATATTGATTATGTTGCGTTCAGCTTATACAATTAATAAGGATATAAAAATAACTTCACACTTTAAGATTGGAATGTGTTTATAAATTGGAAGAGATTTGTAGTTCCACCATCTGGCAGCCCAAATTTCATCAATTAAATATTGATCTTATGAGTGGGGAGATAAGGAATCGTTTGCTTTGGGGGAGGAATATTATCTCTTTCTCACTGGAGTAACTAATTTTATTCTCTGTTTAAGTATAAATTGTCTTCACCAATGATTTTCAACATGATTTAGAGGAATTCTTATCATTAAGTCCTATTATAATTAATTTCCATGGCATGATAGTCTATCAAAAGTGTTTTGGGATTCTAATTCTGTCATTCAATATATTCTTTATTTCTCTTATTCTTTTCTCTATTTGGTCTCTGTTTTCTTTGTAAGCCTAGTTAGCCACACAAATGCAAACTTGCCTCTGATCCTAACTCAATGGTATCCAGACTATCAGATTTGGGGGTCTGAATCGCAGGAGGACTCACGTACTGAAACTTCCATTTTTTTAGTAATCCCTGGAATCCCTGCTCCACAATTCCTGGGCTGGGAAAACCTAAAAGCCCTGGTGTCACTGACAAAGAACAGTTGTGCCAAGAGTTCAGGTTCAAGAGAGTTTTATTAGCAAACTCAGCAACTTAGAACTGTATCTCCATCCCTTGTTAAAAGCATTCTATTATGTCAATATTACCCACCTCAGATTCCTACTAGCATTTATCAAACAGTGGGGTAGAGAAAAATCACCAAGTTCCTCCTATTCTCAGAAAATCTGATGCTGCGGGTATGGGTAAGGTTCTGGGAACTGCATTTTTACCAATATGTCGTGCAATGCTGGTACAGATGATTAATTCATAATACGCTGAGAAATAGCTTGTAACTCTAGAAATATAGCGTTTTTATCAGAATAAATCCATTCTGGGAGGACGTATGAATGATTCACAATTTGCTCATCTCCTGTGGGCGGGACTATGCTGCCGTTTAATCATGTTGCTTAAGTTGCAGAACAAGCTACCAAGCAGAGCAGCAGAGACACACGCGTTCCCAAGGTGAGAGCCAGAGCCCCGGACCTGAAGCATGCAGAGTCCCAGAGAGCTCTTACCAAAGGCCTGTCCCTTCGTCTACCTGGTTAACTCAGCCTATCCTAAACTAGTTTTAAAACCCAGGATGTCCTAAGAAGTGACTTTTTCCGTGAGTCCAAACTTTTCCAACTCATTTTGAGAAAACAAAATCTGTTTAAAACTTTTAAGTGTAAGCAATATTAATTGACAAATATTGCAGCACTCTATAGGAACATAGTGTGAAGACTTACACTAAGCATGTGTGAATGCATGCGTCAGGCCTGTCACCTCAGTTTAAAGATGTGTTACTGGCTATGATTTACAGGTACAAGGACCTAAAAAAGAAACAATCACCATTTCACACCACGGAATGGTCCAATTATACCTGTTACCTGTATTAATAATGAAGAGAAATGAATGGGGCTACAGTTCTAAGTCATGAATTGATTTATGCATGAATATGGCAATATAATTGCTTTTTTTAAGGGTTTCTGATGAGATTGAATGCAAACATTCATTGTTAACCTAAAATATTTTAAAGTAAGTTTGAAAATCTGTAGCTACTTTATCATATGTCTGATTTTACTTTTCCTAAATCATTAACAATATCCAGATGTAAGCTAAATGAATCTCAGAGAAGTTAAAACAAATTTTGTTACAGCGTGGATAAAGAACAGATTAATAATTATGACAGGAGTAAGAAAAAATGTTTAGTGGGTATGCGATCATGTATTTAATTTCTAGGAGAAGGACAGTTAATGGAGATTTCTCCCTTTACTAAATAAGTAGATATGGATGGCAATTAACACATAACTAATAAATTCCTAAGTATTTTCACCAAACAAATTACATATTTTAACCAATTATATATGTATATGTGAGTGGGTATATGTACGCATATATATGGGTCTATGTATATATGTATTTATATATGCGTGCATATATGAATTGTCATATTGATAATTTTTTTAGACTATATGAATTATCAAGTTTCTTTCTTAAAAGTTTGAACCAGATTGGCTCCAAACACCTACCAAAACATACAGAATATAGTTACTGTACAAAAGGAACTTTCCCTCAAATTACTTGATATTCAAGAAGAAGTGTTATGAAAGAAGTAATATTATGATATGTTTTTCTCTCCCTTTTATGAAGAGATTTGACTTCTTGAAGCCCACTATGTAGGAAGGAGAAATAAAAGAATCAATTACTGTCGAAATATTCTTAGAAAAACATCTTTAAAAACCTGATTTTTCCTTTGTGTCATAATCCTTGTATTCAAATTAACTAAACAATAAAACTGGCAATATAAAATATAATAATGTTGTTAGTAGCTGAAATGTTTTTTTAATGCCTACCTACTTAGTGTTTATTTCCATGTACAAGGTTGAATACTTTCTTAGAAAAGTAAAAATTATTTGAACCCATGGAGCACCACATTCTTTCTTTAAATTTAGATTTCACGTTACCATATGATACATAACTTTACTGGGAAGGCATTAGCAGAGGTTCCAGTGTCAAGTCACCAACTTCATAGGTGTTGAGAGGCAAGGTAAGGATTATTTATTTTCGTGCGGTTGCTGTCATGAAAAGAATATGTGGATCTGAAATTTAGGATGAAATCCTCTTGCAAAATTTTCCTTCTTCTTCACACAGCTTTGGCCTCTCCTGTAAAGCATTGCTTCCACCAGATAACACACTGGTTCCTAGTACTGCAAGTTGAGAGAACCATCAGGCCATTTTGAGCTCCTAATCATCCTACGCTTACAGGGAAAAGAAGGATCTTACTGTGTGGGACTGGATGATTGATGGTGAATTTGAAGGGACACAGATTTGCTATTAAAGTTTGAATCAGGGCAGGATGTTGTCTTCATAGTACCATGTCCAGAGGTAAAACTTCATGAACAATTACAGCAATTCAAGACATATAGGACAATCCATGACTCAGATTCATCAGCTATGAAGGTTTACTTTAATCCAGCTATCATTTAACCCCAAACAGCTCCTGGCATTGTGAGCATGAAATGCACACTAGAAGGAGGATTCTGTAAATACTAACTATTGCCTAGTGACCATTTGAAGAAACAAAGACTGAAGTAGCTACCTATATTTCCTGGTTCCTTATATATTTATTTCCATATAAACATATTTCCTTTTCTCTACTCCATATCCCCCATTTTATAATTAGACAGATAGCTTTATAAGTTTATATATATATTTAATAGGATGTATGGATAAAGACAATGAGCTAGAGTAAGAATAAACATCACCCAGACAAGGATTTTACGAGTAATAGAAGTTGGGAATTTCTTCTCTTAGGGAGAATGTATGTTTCATTTATATGGTGGAATAGTTGCATTATATTAGTTGAAATTGTTGATACTGTTTGGAAATTCATGCATGGGAAGAGAAGCGTGAATGGCCAGGGACTAGAGAAACAGGAGTGTGGGAGTTATGATGGACTGGTGCTTAGTATCTCCTCTACCTTCCTTCTGATGTGCTTTCTGTTACTTCTAAGACTGAAAGACCAAAACCCACAGTTCTATATCTCTTCTGCAGACAGATCTCAGGATGTGATTTGGGTCTGGACAATCAGATGCAGTCGTGGTAGTGAGAGGGAGACGTGATGTAGAGACCACCATTTTATCACTTCTGCCATTATTTTTGCAAGCCAGCAACATCACAGAGGCCATGTTTTATTTTTCTGCAGGACATTTGCAGCGATGCCTGTACCCATAATTAACTTCTGAATATTGGCAGGGCTTAGGGGATCCATTTTTGACTGAACCAATAAAACAGGTGTAATATGGCTCTGGAATCAATAAGACATAGTTTTCTAATCTTTGGATTACACAGCTGAAATAATACTTTCCTGAAGCTTACAGTTGCAGTGGCTGTGTCCCAGATTCTTGATTATAACAGAGGTAGAAACGTCTCTGGTGCATTACTTGTATCGTATTGTCCTGAAATCCTTCCAATAAGTTTGTACAAATGTACTGCCTGAATTAAATCTTTTTCTGCCTAAAATAGCCAGAGTAGTTTCTGATATCTTCAACTTAACCCTGACTCAAACAGATGGTATAATAAAGAAGAAACACAATTAATCAAATTAAACCATTCTACTGGATGAAAATACATCCTTCCTGCACATAATGTGAACTGGAAATAAGTATGTGCTTGAAATAGAGATAATTTCAATAGAAAAGATGTTGATTGGTTTATCAAGAAATAAAATGTAGTTTATAATTTTCAATCAGTTCTTGTTTTTTTTCTCATTGACTTGTAGGTGTAGCTAGATTAAATGGCTTCATCTGCAGAAAAGTTCAATCATATTTTGAACCCTGGGCTGTCAGCTTTATTTATTAGACCACATATGTATTTTTGTTTGGATTTCATATTAGTTTAATAGTCACAGTTGGTTATTTGCCACTTATATGCTTCTTATAAACTTTATATTTATCAACAAATTTTGACACCTGAAAAGCAATGATGCATATCCATATGGATGTTTTCATAGTATAGAGATGAAAAGATATATGTCATACAGATGATAAAATCTAACAGTTTAGGAGAAAACGTCCTTATCTGCAAACAGATAGAAAACTCATAATTAGGTTCAGTTAAGATCAAGCATTAAATATGTATATACTGATTCAATTTTTACTGTAATGGCCAAATTTTTTCAACTCAGACCAAGATATTTAAAGGGACAGACACAGCATGCAATGAAGGTGTCATGCAGATTTCCAAAAAGGTGGCCAATGGCAAAGGTCTGACCTGGGGATGAGTAGGGTAAGTTATCCAAAGTTCAACTCAACAGATTAAATGCCTCATCAGTTCAGGAACTAATTGCCTATTGTAGATTTTGTTTGGATTTTTTGCTCCAGTTCTTTTTCTTCTCAAAGATGCCAAAGAACTTGAAGTTGTGAAGTCATTGTATACTGCCACAGTACCTGAATTAAATCCTTTTCACAATATAATCACAAGTGTTTCAGCAACACAGGAGGAGGAAAATATACATTGACTTTGTTTAGTTTTGTATGCCTGATCTGAAACAAAATTGACTCTGGGATCGAAATAGGAATAGAAGTAAATACCCACCTTAAGTTGCAGTTCAGAATATTTCCCACATAATCTAAATGTTATTCCAGGTAGTTTTAGCACAGAAATACTTGTCTCCATACATTCTGCATTCGAAACAGCTCACCAGCACTGTAGCTACAGGATTTTTTTACGTCTTTCCTATATATCTATACTCTGTCCTCTATGCTTATTTAGAGCTATAAAAATGACTTTTATGTTCACTTATTTTAATTTATATATGGCTCATTTCCTTTTCCCATCTTCAGGGAGGACAGGCACATAAATATGTTTAATAGACATGTTTCCTTAATAGGTCTAATTTAGTCCTATTTAGGTCAGGCAAAACACCTATGAAAGATGACTGTTTTGACATATAATTTTTCAAATTGATTTCATATTTTGTTATAAGAAAAAAATGTTATAATTTCAAAATACAGTGAAGAGTAGTCATCAGACTATTTCTTGGAAATAAAAAAATAAAATAATTTTATATAAAAGGGAAGTCACATTTTCCCCGAAAAGCCAGCTCACAGATATGAAATAAATAGATGTTGAATAAATTTGAAGTGTGCCATTTGAAAAGGACTCAGGCGTGACAGATCCAGTGAGCGTTCCTTTGACCAAAGCTTTGCTTCCTGTCAGAGGTTTCTGGCAGTTTACAAGGATAGAAGCAAATTTTATGATAAAATTACTTCTAAAGGTCTTGCAGCAAACAGTATTCACCGTGACTTCATGTTTTCTCATCCCTCCGTGTCCAAAGACAGCAGGAACCCTCTCATTGACTAAGACAGCATTTGATAATGACCTTTCTCTTCTTGTTATATTCCTGAAGTGCTCCTCATATGGGACATGTAATGTGCCGGGAATCTCCTACGGACTGCTTCAATTGCCGGGGACCATACCTTCCATATTCTCTCTGCAAGCTATTTTTTAAAATGCAACTTCCCAACAGAGTAGATTGTGGCACACACTATTTTCTGAGTATCCCATGAATTCCATATATGGAATTGGCAAGAAAATGTTTGCTGACCTGGCTGCCTCGCCCCACCCCACTCCCTGCACATAGTTATACCGAAGGCAAAAACCATATTTTCCTTTTATCCATCGTGCCTCAAAACACTTCATAAAGTTCAATAACCAAAAGGAAATGGATAAATTGTATTGAAACTAGAGATTAAGTCCCACATATTACAAGAGGAGCAGTATCTTCTAATACAAGATTTTAAACAAGATTAAAAGTAAATACAAGGAGAAATACCTTGGAAGCATGGACTTTTAAGTTTGACGCTAAATGTGGTGCATTTGTCTGAAAAGTTGTGTGACAATCTAGGTTATGGTTAGCTGGTCAAAAGAGGAGTGCTTTAACAGTGGCGTAACTAGATTCTTGTATGAGGGAAATACAGCATAATGTGAACTAGACACGAAGCCAACCTATATAACTAGGGCATGGACATCTCTAAATTATCTACAGCCCATTAACCACGTGTATGTACACCAAGTGGGAGGAAGGTGTTCCAAGTTCTTATTCAATCACACTTAATCACACGCACATACAAAAACTATACACACACACTTTCGCATATGCACATATTAATATATGCACATAGTCACACGCATGCACATATATGCTTACCCATATAGACACACAAACACACACAGATGTGTGTTCTCTCAAAAAAACAAAGCAAGGCATTGGCCTAACCCTGCGTTTATGTCTTTCTATGAAACCTTTAGGACCCCACCCTACTCTTTCTAGTTTTCACATGCAAACTTCAGTCTCTGGGCCAAATCTGGGGTGCCCTGTTTTTATATGGCTACAATTGGTGTTGACACTTCTGAAAGGTATGAAAAATATCAAAAGAACAATAATATTTCATGACATGAGAAAAACGATAAAATTTTTATTTTAGGGTCCATTAATAAAGTTTTGATGGGTCACACCCATGCCCATGTGTTTATATATTGCCTAAGGCTGTTTCAGGCTATAAAGCAGAGTTGAGTAAGTGTACTGAGACCACACGTGGTTTCGGCATTGCCTTCCACTGCTGCTTAGCGCACTACAAATCACACTGATGCTGTTATAAATCAACAGTGCTTTGAGTGTTACCTGTATCTCCATACTGTAACTTTTGATTATTAATTTTTATTACCAGTACACACGCATTATGTCAAAACAAAACAAAGAAGAAAAGAAAAGTGGACTTCACATGTGGCACTTTTAAAATGCAATGGAGTGTGGATTACTTTGTTACTGAATTAGACCAGACAAAATTTATTTGATTTGTATTATGTAATGATGCTATCTCTGAGCTTAAAGCAATACAATATATGTTGGCATAACCGAATAAGCACTCATTGAAGTACTTGCATTTCATTAAAAAGCCACCGTTTTTTAGAAAAATGAGAAAATGTCAAATAGAATATCTTAGACCAGCATTTGTTCACAGAAATAAAAAATGAAATGAAATGACAACCAAAATTTCTGAGTGTCTTCTTTGTTAGTAAAGCAAGAAAAGTGGTTTAACAATGCTGAGATAATTAAATCATGTTTTATTGCAGCAGCCAAAGAAAAGTGTTCAGAGAAAATAAACTAGTTTAAGACATTCTTTTAGCAAGAACAGTTGTTTGAAAATTTGAGGACATGGGAACAAAAAAAAAAATAATACATTAAACAACAAGAGATCAATGTCACAATAAAAGTCCTAGCAAGAATAAGAGGCCAGAAGAAGAAATAAAGTAATACAAACTGGAAATAAAGAAATAAAACTGTCTTTATTTGCAACAATGTAGTTGAAAATCTCACAGGGGCTGCAGAAAAGCTCCTGGAAAAAATAAGTGAGCTTAGCAAGGTCATAGGATAAAAGGTCAAGATAAAAAGTTAATTTCATTCCAGTATTCTAGGAATGAGCAATTGGGATCATAAATTTCAAAAGCAACAATAACTTATAAGAATGACAAAAATGGAAGTTGTTATGCATAAATCTACTTAAAGATGTATAAGACTGATATGTGTAAAACTACAAAACACAGATAAAAGAAATTACAGAATATCAAATAAATGAAAATGTGTACCATGTTCATGAGCTGGTAGACACACTATTATTTAGATGTCAATTCTCACCAATTTGATGTATGGACTCAGTGCAATCTGTCATGGTCAGGTTCATGCGTAAACTTGGCCAAGTGGTGTTACCTGTTTGTCTGGTTGGGCAAGTGCTGACCTGTCTGTTACAATGAGGACATTTCATAGAATTAAATCATGATCATGTCAGCTACATCCACAGCTGATTCCATTTGTAATCAGCCAAAGGGGAGTGTCTTCTGCAATGAGTAATGCCTAATCTAATCACTGGAAGCTTTTTAAAGAGGATTCAGAAGAGACAGGTTCTTCCTGCCTCGGCTGGCGAGCCTCTCCTGTGTTCATTCAGACCCGCCATCGGAATCGTCAGCTTCACAGCCTGCCCTGCGGATTTTGGACTCTGCCTTCCCCTGGTCACATGAGACACTTTTATAAATTTTATATTTGCGAGTGTTCCCTGTTGATTCTGTTTCTCTAGAGAACCTTAACTAAAACACAATCCCAATCAAATTCCAAGCAGCTTTTTCATTGATATCAACAAGCTGACTCTAAAATTCATATGGAAAGGCAAAATACCATAATTAAATAGGTAGCTGAAACAATTCTGGAAAAGAAGAGTAAAATTGAAAAATTCACCTCACTTGATTTCGAGACTTACTCTAAAGCTACAGTAATGAAAATGGAGTGGTATTAGCAAGAGAATAGACACATAGGTCAATGGAACAGAATAGAGAATATACACAAATCTAATTAGCTGACTTTTTGGGTGCGGTGGGGATGGGGACATGGGTAGCCTTCAGGAATCGAACCCAGGTCTCCAGCCTGGCAGGCAAGAACTCTGCCACTGAACCACCATTGCTTGCCCCCAAATGACTTTTAACAAAGAGGCAAAGGTAATTCAATGAAGAGAGAATAGTATCTCAATAAATGCTGCTGGGCCATTTGAACATAAATATGCAAAAAAGAATGAAGATAGGTACATACACAACTTATACAAAAAATAACTCAAAGTAGATCATAGAGAGTGCACAGGTAGTTCAGTGGTTAGAATGTCCACCTTCCAGGTGGGAGATCGATTTCCAGACCATGCACCTGAAAAAAAAAAGTAGATCATAGACCATAAATGGAAAATGTGAGAATATAAAATTTCTAGAAGAAAATATGGAGAAAATCTGCATTACGTAAACCTAAAAGTATAATCTATGAAAGAAAAAAATGTGATAATTTGGACTTTATCAAACTTAGATATTTTTTCTCTATGAATGACTGTTAAGATAGTGAAAACACAAATCATAGACTGGGAGCAAATATTTGCAAATTATTACCTGAAAAATGACTTCTATACAGAATATGTAAAGAACTTTTAAAACTCAACAATAAGAAGGAAAAAAAAGATTTTAAATGTTGACACAAAATCTCTATAAGCATGTCTCTCCAAAAAAGATATATGGATAGCAAATAAACATATGAAAAGGTGTTCAATATCATATGTCATTAGAGAAATGCAGTTTTAAAACCCAAATGAGATACCACAATACACTTTTTAAAATGGCTAAAATCTATTAAAACTGCCAATAACAAATGCTGAGGAGGAAGTGAAGTAGCAGGAACTCTCATTCCTTGCTGGTGAGAATGCAAAATGGTACAGCAACTTTGGAAGACAGGTTGGTAGTTTCTTGTTGAAGTTAAGCATAAACATCATACAATATAGCAATTGCACTCCTGGGTATTTACCCAATTAATTTGAAAATTTTTATTCATACATAAACATATAAGTGAATATTTATAGCATATCAATGGCTTAGTACTAGTAAGATTTATTGTGACTCTTTTTTTTAGGTCAGGGTTGATAATTTTCTGAATGAGACAAATCATGCTCAACTGCTATTACTGAAACGTGAATGCCCAGGCAATTAGCTTTTACTGAAAATTGATAATGTTTCTTAATGAATTCAAGCTAAAACTACAAGCCCAAACAGTAATTATATCAGAAAAATGTATTGTGATAAAGTTAATTCTAGATGAGGACAACTAACATTATTTGAGTCACGAGTAATGTCAAGCTGCTTTATAAATTTCCTATGCTGTAAAAAATTAAAACATAATCTCCACACAAGTATTTAGTGGTTATATTTTCAGAACTCACACTACAGTTCCAGCAGAATTTTTCAGATCTCAACCAACTGCAAAGACAATAACTGTGCAATTGAGCAGCTTCCACATAATTTTCAATTCAAAGAGATTAATCTGCAATTTAATGATACACTGAAAGTCAAATATCAAGAAAATAATCTAATAGAATTGTATAAATGCCTTTCAAGTGAATAACATGCTCAATTAAGGTAAAAATCTCAATGATGGATATCAGAATTTGGTAGTGACTGTGAGAAAAGACATTTGTAAAAAAAAATGAAGTGCAGAAAATCTCATTACAATTATTAACAGATGAATATTTAGAATTTTTTTCTGATGTAGGGAATACTAACTTTGAACTCTAATTAAACCAAATAGTATTCTAAAAAAAAAAAAATTTCATTCTTCTAATTAGTAGACCTAAATTACGCAGAAAGATATTCCATTATTTTTATTATTATTACTACCATATTTTGTATTTGTCAATAAAATTTATGGGAATTTGTTTTCTCTCTTGTTATATAAGTATTCGCATAATTTTTTATTTTGCCTCCGCGCATGCAAAGTCAAAAATATTTGCTATTGGTCCTTTACAGAAAAAGCTTGCCAACCTTTGTCCTAGAGTAAAATTTTTGTTCTCTTAACTGAAAATGTTACCATCTCCAGGAACTAGGAGAGACTATAATTCTGCTGTCAGGATGGGAGTAAGTGAGTAAGAAGTGGGTTTCTTTTCTCAATGAAATATATTTCTGACATAGCAGTTGAAATTTGGCATATATTTTCCTATGAAATAAGTGGGATTAGTTTGCTTGAAATAGTTTTATTCCTACCTATATTTCCAATCCATTAAACAGTGAATGTGCTTGATTGGACCTGTGTACCTAAACAGCATTTTAAGTAAGAATTTCCCAACAAAATGAATACTGGGTTCCTAAAAAATGACTAGTAATCACACTTTTAGAACAAGGCTCTATTACATTTCAAAAATTGCATTTTTTTTTGTTTACTTTAAATATGACAGCATATAGAGAGTTTGTATTGGCCCTCTTCCAGTTTCTAATTCCAATATAGTTTCACCATGAAAAAGTACCTTTTCTCAGAGGACAGTAGTTGTATACATGAATCACCAAATAAAATTGTTAAATATAAACCATTTAATGTTAGTGAAATGCACTGAAAATCAAGATCATGATATTGTCATATTATATCCAAGTAGAACTGAACTGCTCTCAAGAAATAATGCTAGTCTTCATTCTGGTAGCCAGATTGACTCTCGGGCAGGAAACCACCTCATTCTCTTTAAGGTGGATAATTACACAATGAAACCCACAAGAGTCTAATTAATGAATAGGCCAAGGTAATGAACATATCCACAACATTCTCATTAGCCTAATACAACTGCACTTGGAGTAAAAGAGAACTCCGCGTTGAGTAAACCTGATAATCAAGAGCCTTAAGTTAAGCCAAGTGTTATATTTGGTATATGTAAGAAAAAATATAAAACCAAATACTTAGATAAATAATAGATATAATAAAAATGACACATTTATTCATTTATCCATCCACAAACCCATTTATTCATTGAAACTTTCCCTTATTTCTTGTAGAGTTGGGTCAACATTCATTTTATACTTATTTTCCATTTTATAAATCAAAGTTCATTCATTAGAACTCACTTATTAAGTTTCTACTAAATTTTAGGGAAGTTGCTGTGAAATGCAAAGATATCCTCAATATCAAATTGAAGGAACATGTAGTAAGTGTCCAATTATGTAAATATGTAGATAGATGGTAATTTATTTATTACCTTGAAAAGCCATTAAAATAAAAAATAATTGCACCTATATTATATCACTTATAATTCATCACAACCCTCTTAGGTAGGGAAGAACTATTATCCCAGTTTCACACTTGAGAAAACTGATGCTTGGGTTAAATGATGTGAAATTTTCCATAGTTAACTCAAATTTTCTGATTCAAGGTCTAGATCTTTCTAAGCTACATGAATTCTGCTTTATTCTCTTTGGTAATATTGATCCCGAAAAGCCTATTTTGTCTTTAAGCTCAACACTTGAAGAACAATTATATCAAATGTTCCTCACTGCTTGAAAAACCATAGTTTCCTTGTTTTAGTACCTTCTCAGCATCCCTGAATTCCCCTCCACAAATCAGATATGGTTTCAAATCCTACTGCTTTTCTTAGGATTTTACACCCATTATCTTCTTCTCTATATCCTCAAAGAATTGTTCCTCCGTATTTTTACATATTAACTTTATGAGCTTTTGCAATACTTTTTCCGCAACTCAGTTTGAACTCCTCTGGATTAACCAGATTTTTCCCAACAAATATCACTATGTCACAGTGGTAAGAACATTGTTCTATGGAAAACATGTGTGATTTTCAAAAATAATGAGGCTTTCCTTTTGATGGATCTCCAAATCCTGAAACTCTAAAGAGGTAGCAACGATTATAGACTTGCAGACTTCTGTGGAGCTGTCATGTGAAACGGTGATAGCGACATTTGGCAGGAGGGTCTACTAATAATACAATGATATCTAACATTCACTGTGTGTATACGTGCCAGGCCTTGTATTATATGTGTACTGTCACTCATAAGGCTCAATAAACCTATACCTATACGGCTGGTATTATCTCACTCTATTTTCAGTAGTAGCAACAAATTGTTGTGGTTAATAGCATGGACTTCCTAACAAATCTGCCAGCCTGTAAATCCACGTTCCATCACTTTCTAGCTTTCATCCTTGAAAATCCTGATTTTAATTCTTTTGGAATTTTTCCAAGTGGTGTTCCAACAGAGGACAGTGCTGTGTACACGTCTGTGTATTTTTGTTTGAATATGTGCAAACGTAAATGAGTTTATATGCGTCTACACACCTATAAATAGATGTGCTTGCATGCATTTATAAGCGTGTAATTGTGAGTATATGTACGTGTGTTTCTGTACTCATATGTGTGTTTTTGTGTGATTGACTGAACGCTCTGGAACAGATTTCACCCTTTTCCCACAAGGCATTTGCACGCATGGTTAGTTTTATGCTAGTAATTTGGAATGATCGCCCATTGACCATGTCCTGGCCTCAGAATCCCCCCACCTTAATTTGGAAATTGGGGGGAGGGGGGCAAGTGGAGCTAACAACTTCTATCACTTTTTCCTCCAGGCTGTATTAGTTTCCATGTATACCCTGACACTAATCTGTTTATAAACGTTTTTATGTTATTGGTTTATTGTCTTTGCTAAATTTTGGTTGGTTTTCTTGAGTTTAAGAATGTAATAATTTTATTCACAGCAAGATATATATCACTTGCCCATATTTGTGTCATAATTATTTTCCTTTTGTGAAAACTATGAATTAGTATTAACTGGTATGTTATTAAATAGGAGCTGGTACAGAGTACATTCAGATCTTATTCCTCTTTCTAAAGAAAATACCATAATGTTCCTCCATTAAGTAAAATGTTAGCTCTGGATTTTAAATATGTATTTTTTGTAGTGCTAAGAAACAAATCCTGCAAATGCAATTTTTAGTGTTTTAACCACAAATAGATGTAGAACTTTAGCATTTCTTCTCATCCTCCATTGAGATAATTATATGAGTTTTTTACTATCTTTCCTTCTAATGTGATGAATTACATTCATAATCTCTCATGATAGAACTTCTTGGCTGCACTAAATCCTACTCCTTCATAACGGAAATACATGTTTTAATTCTAATTTTAACTCTGTAAACCAAAGTCAAGTGTTATTTTGAATTTCAATATCCATATTTACAAATTAAGTTACCGCTCACTTTCTTTGGTTTCATCTTCTCATGTCATGTATGATTTCTATTACTAAATGTAATGAAGATAAGTTGCATATCCCTTCTATGTATTACCATCGTTTTCTATATAATGAAACAATGTTCTTAAGAGAGGGATTTTCTCCTTTGGAAAATTAAATGGCAATTCTCCAATAGATGTATTTGAGTCAGGAGTGAAACAGAACAATCCAGTGCAGTTTCTTAAATGTCATCCTAGGGCCACCTGCCTCAAAACCATCTAGGGAGGTTCTGAAAAAATATTCAACCCAGACTTACCAGCGGGACTACCCTATCACTTTCATGGGCCTTTGGCATTTTTGCCTTCATGAGCCCCTTCCCCATAAGAACAAATTAAAAACTATGTTTTACATGTGAGTTAGTATAAAGATAAACATATTAACAATTTACATTAAAATATTTTATTCCCCCTAAATTAGTATTCTTTTTTCTCCTGATTTGAAGAGAAATTAAAACATTTTCATGGACCCCTAAAAGTATCATGGACCCCAGGCTCTGTAGCCACTGTGCCTAATACATGTGTCATCCCTATCACCGAATCGGAATCTTCGGATAAAGGAGCCGGAAGTCTACGTTTTGGACACGCGGGCTTTATGGCTCATGCCTGCGTCACTGCAAATCTGACATTTGCAAAATAGTGGTCATTGGGCAAGACTCAACCTTTTTAGGGTTTTCTGATAAAAATCTCATTTTCCTTACACTAAAATGTTTATGAGGCAGTCCTTCCTTGAGAACTGCTGGCTTTCCTGTCTTCTCATTTCTTCTTTCACTCAACAAGTAGATAGATGACACATCGGAAACTGTGCCAAGCAGTATAATGAGCATTAGAAATATAGTAGTCACCAAACAAGGTGTTTTTGGTCCCCAACTCTGTCGGGCTTACACTAACGAGAAGGGAAAATATGCAGTCAAAAAGTAAATGTAATAGTGAAAGATTAAAATAGACAAAAGTATAGGGTGATAAAAAGGGACCTTAACCTAGTCTGGAAA